>NC_142092.1:72601226-72948726 GCF_054644295.1 Miniopterus natalensis
GAGGGCGCAGCGCCCGTCAGGGGCGGACCCGCCCCCCCCCCCGCCTCGGCTTCTCCCGTGGGACGGGCGTCTCCCGCCCGGCGGGCGCGAGGGGGGCGCGGGTCCGGGCGAACTCGAGTCCCGGGCGGTCAGGGGCGCGGACAGGCCCCAGAACACGCTTCTCCGCGTGAGGTGCGTGCCCGCCCCAAGCCCCGGGCCCGCGAACCGGGGGGCGGCACCGGGAAACCCCAAGAGTGGGGCGCCCGGCAGACCCGCCCAGTACCCCCGAGGCCGCCCGAGGCGTCAAACCACGGAGTCAGCAACAGCCGAGAGGAGCGGGAGCCGCGGCGGCCGGATGCGACGTGGGATCCCGGGTGAAGCCGGGCAAGGGCGAGGGCACCGCCCGGGCGAGTCTGTGCGTCCGCGGGCTCGCGTGCAGCAGCGCACAGCTGCTTCTAACGCAGGGGCGGTGTGCCCTCTGCACTGGCGCCTCCATTCTTCTGTAAATTAAACTGCTTTTAAAAAGGGGTGGCCCCGGCAGCTTCCGGCGCCCACCTCCCGGAAGCGGACAAGGGCTCTGCCCCTCACAAAGATGGCGGCGCGCTCATCGCGAAGAGGCCCACCCCTCACAAAGATGGAGTTGCTTGAGGCACGAAGGGGCCGCCCCTCACAAAGATGGAGTTGCTTGAGGCGCGAAGGGGCCGCCCCTCACAAAGATGGCGGCGCCGACGTCACGAAGAGGTCCGCCCCGTGCAAAGATGGCGGCGGTGAAAGGGAGGAACCGGAAGCGCGGTCCGGCGGGTGCGCCGAAGGCTCCAGGGCGCGCGGGCGGAGGGGTCCGGGCATGAAGCTGGGCCGGGCCGCGCTGGGCCTGCTGCTGCTGGCGCCGTGGGCGGTGCGCGCGGTGGAGCCCATCAGCCTGGGGCTGGCCCTGGCCGGCGTCCTCACCAGCTACATCTCCTACCCGCGCCTCTACTGCTACTTCGCCGAGTGCTGCGGCCAGAAGCGGAGCCTCAGCCGGGAAGGTGGGCGGCGCGGGCGGGGGCCGGGGCCGGGCCCGGGGCGCAGGGAGCCGGGGCCTGGCTCTTGGGCCCCGGGAGACGCCGGCCTTTGGTCGGACCCTCGGGGCGGGGCTGCAGGCTGGGCGGCTTCAGCAGAAACGCGGGCGGGCGCGGTCTGTGAGCTCCAGCAGACAGTCCTGCGGCTTCCTGGCCGGAGACGGGACCGTGGCGACTCTTCCTTCCCGCGCCGACCCGGGAGGAGCAGAAATGGGGCCCGGGGTGCGCGCTGGGGGCGGGGGGGCGCGGTCCGGCTCGGGCTGTGGAATGGGCGGCACCAGCAGAGGGAGCCTCCTGGGCCCACCTGCCATGCCCCCTCCCCCAGCGCACCTGCCATCCTGGGCCCACCTGCCACCCCCCCTCCCTGGGCCCACCTGCCACCCCCCCCCTCCCTGGGCCCACCTGCCATCCCCCCCTCCCTGGGCCCACCTGCCACCCCCCCCCTCCCTGGGCCCACCTGCCATCCCCCCCTCCCTGGGCCCACCTGCCATGCCCCCCTCCCTGGGCCCACCTGCCATCCCCCCCTCCCTGGGCCCACCTGCCATGCCCCCCTCCCTGGGCCCACCTGCCATCCCCCCCTCCCTGGGCCCACCTGCCATGCCCCCCTCCCTGGGCCCACCTGCCATCCCCCCCTCCCTGGGCCCACCTGCCATGCCCCCCTCCCTGGGCCCACCTGCCATGCCCCCTCCCCCAGAGCACCTGCCATCCTGGGCCCACCTGCCATCCCCCCCCCTCCCTGGGCCCACCTGCCATGCCCCCTCCCCCCAGCGCACCTGCCATCCTGGGCCCACCTGCCATCCCCCCCTCCCCGGGCCCACCTGTCTCCCTGGGCCCACCTGCCTCCCCGGGCCCACCTGCCATCCGGGGCCCACCTGCCACCCTGGGCCAGGTGTTTACATACCTCTGCACTTCCCAAGGCGTTTGAAGAGCTTAGCTGGCTTTGCTGGCTTCCACGTGAGCCTGTGGACTAGGCTACGCTTTGCCTGCGGCGTGCCCCTGGCCGCCTCCCTGACCGGCTCTGTTTTCCCCAGTGCTGGAGAAGGATCTGGACAGCAAGCTCTTTGGACAGCATCTTGCAAAGCGAGTCATCTTAAACGCCTTGTCTGGCTTCATAAGCAACCCGAAGCCCAAGAAACCGCTCACCCTCTCCCTACACGGGTGGACCGGCACCGGCAAAAATTTTGCCAGCAAGATCATCGCGGAGAATATCTACGAGGGTGGTCTGAACAGCCACTATGTGCACCTGTTTGTGGCCACGCTGCACTTTCCACACGCCTCCAACATCACGCTGTATAAGGCAAGCGCAGGAGTTCGCGATCCTTCCTGGGTGGTGCTCGGCTTGGGGTTTCTTGGTTGTGGGGTGGGATTTGGGAATTGCTTGATAAAGTGAGCCCTGAAAACGGCCACGGGCAGAAGTTACACAGGATTTTTGATGCACGGAGCAGTTACACTGTCAAACTTGGTTGTTTCCAAAACCAGGCCCAGTGCAGTGCTCATTTTAGTAAGTGGGTCATGGGAGTTTAAAGATGGACATGTTCAAATCCAACTTAAAGATCATCAAGTCAAACTCATTTTGTAAAAGAGGAAGTGTGTCTAGAGAGGCCTAAGTTTGCTTAACTGTAGTGCGGAAAACTGCATTTACTGTTTTGTGTCACTGCTTAACAGCTTGGGCTTTGGTGGCAGACACACCTGGGGCCCTGACTCTCACACCTACCAGCTGCATCAAAAGTTGCCTGACTGCTCTGAGACTTGGGTTCTTCATCTGTAAAATGGGGTGATGAAAATTCATGGTACCTGGCACATGAGTGTTCAAATAAGTGTTAACTGTCACTTTTTTAAATCTGTGTAACAGACCTGCAAGGTGGCAAGACACTCAGCATTTAGCCCTCCCCCGTGTAAACACATTCTCTTTTGCTTGACTGAACATGGTTTCCAGGATGTGGCGAGTTGGTCACCCTAGTTAGCATTCAGGCTCCACTACTTCTTAGCTGTGTGACTTTGGGCAAGTTACTTAACCTCTCTGTTTCTTAGTTTTCTCAGCTGTGAACTAGGGAATGCAGTAGTATTCTATTGTGCACAACTTTGATGGGTTTTGGGGAGGTCACAATAAAATGTCATGTGAACAGTGCTTTGAACAGTGGCTGACCTGTAGTGGGTTCTCTGTTAGTGCCTGAAAACTGGGGTAGCAGAGTGGGGAACCTTGGCAGCTGGAGCCACGCAGATCTGAGCAAGTCCTTGTCTGAACAGTGGCTAGCTCTGGGGCCGTGCTCTCCTGGTTCCCCCTCTGAGGCTCCGTGGGCCTGGAATTATTGCTGGGGTCAGATAAGCACCGTGCAACATTGTAACCGGGGGCAAGCACTGTGCAACATTGTAACCGGGGTTGGGGCAGCCAGGCGCCTACATTGTAACTTCCGGGGTCTCCTCAGAAGCAGCGTGGGGGGCGGATCTAGAAAAGCCCCCAAGCTCCAATTTCTGATTCCAAGGCCTTTCCTCCTCCTCATCTTGAGAGCTTAGTATTTATTCTAAGTACCTGAACATGTTCTTAGGGACTTTTTCTGTTTAAGCAGCACCTTCGGGCAGCCTTCCAGAAACTCGAGTGACTCGTGCCAAAGCGAGTTCTCTCAGCTCCATCGCCTCACTTAAGCAGGTGTCTTACTTCCCCCATCGGAAAGTTAGCACCGGCTCAGGGCTGCTCTAAGGACTGAAGGGCAGAATCGTCTCTTGGTCTCTGCTCTCTTTCTGGAGGGCTGGTATACACAGGAAATGTGTCGACGTTGCCATTTTAATGGCAAAGGACCAGCAACTAACTCAGTGCGGCAGCCTTGGGGTGGCATCTCACAGCCCGGGAATTGCCTATAATCTAGGTGGGGGGCTTTGGAATCGAGCAGGGTGGGGTTCAGATCCCAGTAATTTTATAGTCTTGGGCAAGTTGATTAAGCACTCTCTGCCTCAGTTTTCTCCTCTGTAAAATGGGTGACAGTGGGATTGTGGAAAGGAAAAAGAGCTGGTGAGTGTAAGGTTCTTAGCACAGAGGCGCGAGCACGGTGAGCGCTGGGTAAATGCAGCCGCTTAGAGGCAGTTGTGGTGTTGATAGTGCTCGGGTTGGGTGTGAGAATTACGCTTGCTGAGAACTTTGTATTTATTGTGTGTGTGCCTCCCCCCCCCCGCCCCCGCATTCAGGATCAGCTACAGCTGTGGGTCCGCGGCAACGTGAGTGCCTGCGCCAGGTCCATCTTCATATTTGATGAGATGGACAAGATGCACGCGGGCCTCATAGACGCCATCAAGCCCTTCCTGGACTATTACGACCACGTGGATGGCGTCTCCTATCAGAAAGCCATCTTCATATTCCTCAGGTACGTGCGGGACGAGACAGGACCAAAGAGCTCGGGGCCTGGCCTGTGGGCCCTCACTCACTGCCCTGACCTTGCAGCAATGCCGGGGCCGAGAGGATCACCGAGGTGGCTTTAGATTTCTGGAGAAGCGGGAGGCAGAGGGAGGACATCAAGCTCAGAGACATAGAGCACGCCTTGTCAGCTTCGGCCTTCAACAACAAGAACAGTAAGTCCAGGGGCCACCCCAAGTGTCGATCCCGCACCCCCACCCCCACCGCCACCCCTGGAGCTGGCCGGGCCGCACGTGCTCAGGGCCTCGCAGAGCCTTCCTGAGCGGAGTCTGCGTCGGAAGGGGGGACACTGGATCGTGGAGCCCTGAACCTGAGCTTGGGTTTTCCTCAGCTCCGTTGTTTCCTTAGTAGAGGAAAGCAGGCGGTGAGAGGATGGCTGCCACGGGCGCCTCCGGAGGAGATGGCTCATTAGGGCCCCTTCTTTCCTTGCGTCGCCCTAGAGCTCTGAGGTTCTGTGCCGGGGACTAACTGCCAAACAGTGGCGGGCGGGGCCGGTGTCCTGCGCTGAGCACGGCGCAGAGCCCTCTACCTGCATCTCTCCTGTCATCCTCACAGGAACCTCATGGGGTGGAAGCTGTTTATTATGGTCCCATGTCACAGATGAGGAAGCTGGGGGCTCAGGGTGGTGGAGGGGTGGTGAGGTGTCGGGTTAGGGTGCCTTTTGCAGGCAGAAACAATAAGGTTTCCTAAAGGACTGTGGATAGAAATGAGAGAGACGAACCCAGGATCTGGCTTAGCATTTGGAAGGGTGGCACTGCTATTCAGGCGGACAGACTACGGAGCCTCAGGTTTGTGGGGAAGATGGGCGAGTTCATGAGTGGTGACACGGTGGCAGCGTCCAGGCAGAGATGAGGAGCCGACGGCTGGATTTCGGGGGGAGCTTCAGGGGATACAAATGGGGAGGGTCCGTGGATGGTCTCTGAAGCCGTGAGACTGTCCGAGCTCACCTGTTCCCAGCACGCTCGTCCTGGGGCTTTGTGGGGGCTGTTCCTTGTTCAGACTCTGCCTGGAGGTCGCCTCAGCCAGGCCTTGCCCGACCGCCTCCTGCTCTCCTCGCAGCCGCTCACCCCTGGCGTCATCTGAACTTGGCTCTTGACTGGCTTGCTGGGGCTGCTCCGCTGTGAGCCGCAGGAGGCCTTGTCTGCCCAGCCCTGTCCTTTGTTCCCAGGGCCTGAGTCTGCCTGGCCCAGAGTAGGCCTGGGGAGGGGAGCGAGGATTGTCCCATCACTGCTTGGGGGTCAGTGTTCCTTCCCTGGACCTCAGGCTCCACCCCGCTTTGGCAGCCAGGTGTGTGTTGAGCACCAGTTGTGTGCAAAGCGCGGTTGGCAAAGAAAAGCTCGACCCCCTGCTGTGAAGTTGGGGTTTGCGAGGAGTATGTATAAGGTCCACTCACACAGACCCCTTCCAGCCACAGCCTGAGTGTGTGTTGATGAGCTGGCTCTTGGGGAGCCCCGGAGGGCGGCGCTGGTCTCCAGGGGAGCTGCCCCGGATGAGAGGGGGCAGAGGGCTGGAGGCCGGCGGTCAGCCCCTGTAGCGAAGCCTCCATACAGCTGCAGAGGATGGGGCTTGGGGAGCTCCCGGGTCGGGACAGGCAGAGGTACTGGGGTTACAGAGTGCTCCCCGGTACTTCCAGTGTCCACATGGCAGCGCAGTCATCACCACCTACGGACTGTATGTCTGAGTCTCTTCCCTCTGGCTGTTCCTCAGTTACGTCATCTTGTGATAAACGGGTGATTTAGTAAGTTAAAGGTCTCTGGGTCCTGTGAGCTGCTCTAGCAAATCGGTCAAACCCGAGGAGGGGGTCACAGGAGCCTCCATGGTCACTCAGTTCATGTGACGCCTGGACTTGCAGCTGGCGGAAGTGGGGGTGCCAAGCCTTCCGTTGTGGGATCTAATGCCGGCCCCAGGTAGACTGTGTCAGCAGGGACTTGAGTTGTAGGACACCAGCTGGTGTGGGGGAGTCGCTTGGTGTGAAAAGCCCCTCACGTCAGAACTCGGGTCCGATCCGGAGCAGGATGGAGGCCAGAGGAGAGTAGCAGAGCGGGAGGGGCGTCCAGTGGGCACTGTGGCGTCTCAGGACGGAGCGGGGGCTGGGTCCAGAGGCCCGGAGGCTGGGAGGGGGCATGACTGGGTGGATGCAGAGCCACCCTGAGCCCGGGGACGTCAGGCGTTCTCACTCAGAGGGTCCTGACTTGTGGACCCCAAATGCTCTGTCCGGGATGGACGTGCGGGGCAGTGGCCCTGGTTCCAACCCTGTTGCTGGTCCAGCTTCTGAAACTGGTGAGTCGAGTTTCCAGGGTGAAGGAGCGTCTGCTCGCTCCCCGGGACTCCTCACCGCTCCTTCTTCCAGCCTGTGCATCGCTCCTTCCCTCTCCGCCTCTGCTTGGTGCAGCCCTAGGCACTAGGGGGTGGTGGCCTCTGTCCCAGTTCAGATCCCCGAGTGACCTTGAAAGGTAGCCCCTGAGCCATGTCACGAGGTTCACCCCTCCCACGGTCACAGCACCTGCCCTTTGCTTTTGTAGCTGTCAGGTCACACCTCCTGCCTCACTGGGTGGGAGCTTCGGGGCAGGCGGGCCTCCGCCTCCAGCCTGGACAGGGTGGGGGGCGGGGGCATGGCTGACACCCCCTTCCCCTCGCAGGCGGCTTCTGGCACAGCAGCCTGATCGACCGAAACCTCATCGACTACTTTGTCCCGTTCCTCCCGCTGGAGTACAAACACCTGAAAATGTGCATCCGTGTGGAGATGCGGGCCCGCGGCTACGACGTGGACGAGGGCCTCGTCACCAGGGTGGCCGACGAGATGACCTTCTTCCCCCGAGAGGAGAGGGTCTTCTCGGACAAGGGCTGCAAAACCGTGTTCACCAAGTTGGACTATTACTATGACGACTGACGGCCGGGAGCCTGCCGCTGGGAAGCTGTGGGACCGTCCTGCCTCCCGGGATTCTGTCCCCAGGCCAGCATCTCCGGGCCTCGGGCTCATCCGGCGCAGCCTCAGGCCGTCTCCTCACTGGTGGTGGCCTCGGAGCAGCCCCGGCGCCTTCAGGAAGGAGGTGGCCTCCCTCGGCCCACTCGGATCAGGGCTCATGATTTTTTAAAAATCATGTTTTAAAGTCAAGCATTTCTGTTTTCAAGGAAAGATGAAAAAATTTTACTGAAAATGTGAAATTTTACTTAAAATGGTTTTTAACATTCCGAGAAACTTTTCAGACTCTCAATGCTGGCTTTGTGTGGTTTTTCAAGTCCCTGTCATTGTCACACACACCGTGATGTCTTTGCTGCAAAGAGCCCCGAGTCCTCGGCACGTGTCCGCAGGTGGGGACCGAGGCTGAGCGGTGCCCAGGCCCGTCACAGGCAGCCATCGCGAGGGGCAGCGCAGTGTTCAGACGACAGGACGCGGGCAGAAGAAGACACAGGCACGTCACAGAGGAGCCTGCAGTGTCCTTCCCAGGAGTCTTCCTCGTAGCCCTGCGACACTTGTCAGTTTCCCTGAAGGAAAGTTCCGGCTCATCGTGGGCCAGCTGGTGAGCTGGCCGAGAAGACCCCCTGCCTCCGATTCCCCAGGGAGCCGCGTACTCGGGCAGGTTTTGCCATATTTTTAAAAACCTTATTTATTACTACTTCCTGTGTTTAATTAGAACTCCCAATATCTCCTGGGAGAGCTTAGCTGCCCCCCCCCACCCGAGGATGCTGAGGACAGTTTTTTACTCATGCCAGCAGCTACCATCTTACCATAAAACTAGTTTCTGATTCATTGTCGAAGGAGAAAATCCCCTCCCCGTAGCCTTACCTGGTTAAGCTATGAATGAAGCCCTGGCAGGAGCAGGCCAGGCCAAGTCACACGGAGTCCAACGCAGAGACCAAGGATCCCGGGACCGCGCGGCTCCTCGCCCAGCTTGGGGTGTTGCACACCGTGGTGGGGCTCATGGGGCTCAGTCTGGAGGTGCCAGGCAGGAGGGTGGAGCACTGCAGACTAAACTTACCTTGTTGTGAACTCTCCAGGACACCCACAAACAGGCGGGGCTCCTGGGGTGTGAGTGCCAGAGCCGTGCTCACGGGGACAGGTCTCAGCAGGCACAGGTGGGTCAACAGCCTGGCTGCTGGGCTGGCATAGGCCCCCGTGGCCGCAGGGCTGCTAGGCCTGGACACAGGCTCCTTCGGCGCCGGGCCCCCCAGGGCAGCTCTCCATGGTGCTGAGTTCTTGACGTTGAGCCTGGGCTGGGCTGTTGTCAGGGCTCCTGCCGGGCTGCGGGCTCCATCCCCAGTAGGGGGCGAGCAGGAGGCGGCCGATCGGTGACTCTCATTGGTGTTTCTATGTCTCTCTCCCTTCCTCTCTCTCCGAAATCAATACAAATATATTAACAAAAAAAACATTTAAAGAAATGAGGGGAGTGGGGGCAGTGATGGTGGAGGTGTGAACTCCCCGGAAAGCCCGCCAGCTCCTCCACTGCCTCGCTGATGGGTGAGGCCAGGCGGGGACTGAGCTGAGGTCTGGGTAACAGCTAGGATTTCACCGCCGGTCCTGGGCGGGAAGACCTGGCCGTGTTTCCTGCTCTGCCGCCGGCCTTGCTCAGCCGAATGCCTGCAGTCCCGTTTCCCCAAGTCTCGGTCCCCTTCCTCCGGTCATCTGAGAGTGCATTAGAAGTCCAGCTCTTTCTGATACTATCTCCACCCGAGAAAATACGACGGGAGCACAGCCCACCATCTAACCCAGTTTGACTTTGTACCTGGGACATCAGCCTCTAAGGTGCGACGCACGCAGACCGCCACCCGGCACGTCCCGGGCACAGAGCCCAGCATCTGAGTTATGGAAGAGCCTTTATTCCAAGCTCAAACTTCCCAGCTACCAAATACACAAACTAGGGAAAAAGTTGCAGACGGCATCTCACATGACAAAATTCTGGCTTTATTATTTCATATTCATCAGGTCAATTCAAGCTCCGTCTACATCTCGTCCCCGAGCTGGGGAGTGGGGGGCGAGGGGGCTGGGCCATGGCCAACCGAGGCGTTTTCAAGTTACAGATCGTTCATAGCCCAAGGGCGGCCAACGCTGTTGAGTTGACTGCATCATGGCAAACAGAAAACCTTGTCTCCTCCGGACCAGACACCCAAAAGCTTAGCTCCAACTTGACCATTTGTACTAAAATTTAAGCATCACTTTGGCATTTGTAAAGGACTCGTGTGACCCTCAGTAGAGCCCCCATCCCATAACAATACTCATCCCCCCACACCTGCATGAAAAGGCTGTCGTCATCACGCCTGCAGCCCCACTGCAGCCGCTGGGCAGACGGCCCACGGCCCACGCCAGCTGGAACCGTCTGCTTTCCCAACAACCGGAGCAGCCCAGCCGGCACTGCCACAGGGTGTCGCTGTCGGGAGACACCAGGACCAGCCACAACCTCAGCCTGGCCTACTTTGTTCAGTAATTGTGACCAACGTCACCACTCGGGTAACAATAAATTACACCCTTTGTTTTCAGTTTCTGAAAAAGTACAGGCAATTGTTCCATATGTGTCCTTCCCGTGTTTTAAAATAAGCAATGTCCTAGACGTGTGTCCTCTAAGATTCAGACGTAAAAACATTATAAAGATACACACACCCTTGCGGCTGGCGTGGCTCGGTGGCTGAGCATCTGCCCACGCACCAGGAGGTCACGGCTGGACCCCCAGCAGGAGGCAGCCCACGGATGGCTCGCTCATCACTGATGTTTCTCTCTCTCCTCCCTCTCCTTTCCTCTTTGAAGTAAACAAAAACATATTTAAAATGTAGAAACTCTAGTGTTTCTCGTGTGCGATGCTTCCACTTTGGCAACACAGAATCTGCAAGCCGACCCCTCGGTCTGGGCGTGTCATCCTCAGAGAGGAGCAAGTCCTCGGCTGTCAGTCGGTTCTGTGGGACAGAGCGAGACCGACCCGCCTATAAACTGTAGTAGACAAACATTTCACTGCTCAAATTCAAAACCAACACTCTCGCTCCGGTTCGACTCTAGGGGTGACTTGGGGGGGGGGGGGTAGCCAGTGGTTGCTGACGCTCAGTAGGAGCCACAGGGAGAGGTATGCGGAGGGCTCCACAAGCAGCCAGAGCAACGGCCAGACTGCAAGGTCCCGTCCGCCACAGTCTGTCGCGTAGGCCGGGAGGGAGCCCCCGGCCACGTCCTCCCCCGGCCGCTGCCTGCGGGGCACGCCGTGTGCGAGGAAGAACCAGAGGGGAGCAGGTTTCCGGCAGGTGGAGACCTAGTGCTCCCAGCGAGCAGCAGGCCCCGAACTCCAGGACAGACAGCAGCTCCTGGGGTCGGACAGTCCCGGGTCTCGCGCAGACCACTGCTTCCAGGCACTTCTGTCCGAGGCGGCAGGGGGCGGGGGAGGGGGCGGGTATAAAAGTTCATCTCCAGCCACAACAGCAGCTGTATGGCTACAATGTTGCAAAGTGGTAAGTGCACTTGACAGGTTAGTGGCTCATCAAAAAATCAACTCTTAGAAACTCCTAGATCCTGAGGGTCCACAGGTGCAAATGTGCAAACCCCGGGGGAGGGGGGGTCTTCAAAGTGCTCCCGAGAGGCGGGCCTGGCTCACTGAGCCCCCGCGCACCTCCCGCCGGCTCGGACGGCGGTCAGTGAAAGTCCAGCCGCGACTGCACGGTCTTGCAGCCCCTGTCTGAGTAGATTTTCTCCTCTTTGGGGAAAAACGTGATTTCCTCCGTGACCCTGGTGACGATGTCTTCGTTCACGGGGGAGCCGCGGGCGCGCATCTCCGCCCGCACACACATCTTCACGTGCGTGTACTCCAGGGGCAAGAAGGGGACGAAGTAGTCGATGAGGTTCCTGTCTATGAGTCTGCTGTGCCACAGGCCACCTGCAAACAGGAGCCCGTCCCGGTCACCGGCGGAGCCCCCGCTCCGGCCCACTGAGCCCGACCCCGGTCACCTTCCACGCCTGTACCCCTGAAATCCCCCCCACTGCTAGGACCCCCTGTAATTTTTTTCTCTGATGGGGTCATTCTGTTTGAAATTCTTCCTGTCAAGCATGTAACACATCTGATGCAAGGCCCGGGCGGCTGCCCGTCGCTGGCCTCTAGAGAATGTCGGCCTAGGAAAGGTCCAGGCCTACGGAGAACTTCTATAAGGACTGACTTGAGCCAAACACAACTAGAAGCAGGGTCTCAGCAGAGTAAGAAGGTGCCTCCAGGACGGCAGTTGTGCAGTTTCTCTCGTGCATTTAGAATTGAGAGGAAACGTTATGAGGGCGAGGGAAGGTGGGAGCGGCCGGGGGATGTCGGCAAGAGGACTGTGTGCTCCTGGGGGGCAGCCACGCCTTTGAGGGGGCTGAGAGACAGGGTCACTCCAGCTTCCAAAGGTGTGTGAGCAGCGATGCCAGGGACAGGGACAGGGACAGGGACAGGGCTGGCTTAAGGCAAAGACAAGTCTTTTCCTAAAGAAGCCACACGCCTGGGGCGTGGCCGCCCACCAGGACCTGCCCAGCTGGGAATTCACCCTCAGCTCACCCTGTGAGGTCACCTTCCCAGAGCCCCCGAGAGACGCCCTAAGAAAGTCCCTGGTTCAGCAAAGCCGGCGGGCCAGCGGCCGCTGCGGCCTCCGGAGGCGGAGGCGGAGGCAGGGTGAGGCCGTGGCCTGGGGACTCACTGTGCTTGTTGTTGAAGACGCCCACAGACAGCATGGGCTCCAGGTCGCTCAGCTGGATGTCCTCTCTCTTCCGTCCTGACCGCCAGAACTCCAGGGCCTTCTTCGTTATGAGGTCCCCGCCGGCATTGCTGAGTGTGCCCGAGGAACAAAGATTAAAACCACATATTAAGACGCCGCGTCTAGGGCGTGGGGGGGCAGGAGAGGGTAGAAAGGGAGAGATGGTGACAGAAGGAGACGTGGCTGGCGGCGGCGAACACACAGTGCAGACGCGGGTGACGCGTATAGGACTGTACCCCGAAACCTATCTGATTTTATTAACCAGCTCACCCCAGTAAATTCAATTTTTAAAAAGCGATTCTGGGTCTAACCAGGAAGCATACCTGCTCTAAGGTTTGTACGTAACCAGGGAATATTGACTGAGGCTACTGGACAGGGGACAAGCAGCGTCTGCCCGCGAGGGGCAGTGGCCGCTACGCGACGTGGCCGCTCCACTGGGAACAACACGTGCAGGCAGTGAGCTCGCCTGCTGTCAGCCACGGCATAATCCACGTTCCCCTGCCCCGTCTCTGCCACGCCGACAGCCGCAACCCGCGATAAGAGAAATCAGGATGCCGCTTTCACAGGCTGGCGCCTTTGTCCCCGGGGAACGAGATGCAGACGGTCGCTGGCACCTTGCTCTAGCCCTGGGAGGATGCAGGCGGGCGCGTGTGCCCCCGGAACCCACTTCCCGCCAACCTGAGGAAGATGAAGATGGCCTTGCGGTAAGACACGCCGTCCACCTGCTCGTAGTAGTCCAGGAAGGGCGTGATGGAGTCAACGATCCCGGGGTGCAGCTTGTCCATCTCGTCGAAGATGAACACCGAGTTCGCACAGGCGCTCACGTTACCCCGGATCCAACTCCGCAGCTGGTCCTGGGTCAACCACAACAGAAACAGGATGCGGGGGCGCGAAGGCCGGGCCGCCCTGCGCCTCGTGCTCGGGAGGGGAGCCGGAGCGCCCCGGGGTTTAACAGAGCTCACTGACGTCCGCTCCGGGGGACAGCTTCTCCAACACACCATCAAAAGTGGAAACTAGTAGAGAGGCGGGTGCTCGAGTGGACAGAAGTTTCTTCCGAACTCGAACGATGTGCTAAGGGTCACCTTTTAAAAGGATGAGATGGCCCGGCCGGCAAGGCTCAGCAGCTGAGCATTGACCCGTGAACCAGGAGGTCACAGTCCGATTCCCGGTCAGGGCACAGGCCTGGGTTGCGGGCTCGATCCCCGTAGGGGGCGTGCGGGAGGCAGCCGATCGATGGCTCTCATCATTGACGTTTCTCTCTCTCGCCCTCTCCCTTCCTCTCTCTGTGAAATCAATAAAAAATTAAAAAAAAAAAAAAATTAAAGAAAAAAGACACGTGAATGTTTATCACTTCACTGTGAACAAACCCACAACCTTCACGTCACCGTGGGCTGAAGCCTCAGCTCTCCCAGGCACCCCAAGGAGCACGAACCGGGGGGAGCTCGCAGGGCCCCTTTCCTGGTGGCCTGAACAGAGGAGCCAGACGACATGTGGCACAAAGCATCTGTCCCCAGGCTTTCTCGAAACAAACAAAAAGACACCCAGTCGACAAGCCCTCAGCCCCCAAAATGCGAAAGTCCCCAGAGGCAGCCCCGCTCTCCCTGCACCGCGAGAGCCGCAGGGAGGCTCCCTCCTTTCTGAAGCCTTTCCGGCCCCTGGACGGCCTCTCTCGCTTTCTCCCTCGCTTCAGTTTCAGTTTCTCTCTTCAGTCCCCACCTACCAGCAGGAATATTAACCTTTACATGGAGGACACTCATTTACATGGGAGCCAGCGCACAGCTGAATGCGAGTCGAATGGGGGGTGGGGCACGTCTCAGAAGGAGACGCGGTCTTCAAGTGCAGCTCTCGAGGCCCTGGGAGCAGCGGAGGGAGCCGGGGGGAGCGGGACACAGACCCTCTAGTCTTGGCGGCTAGAGGCAGGGGCGAGGCTGCACCCCAGGCACGAGCCCTGAGGGAAGGTGGCCGAGTCATTTATTGTTTAGGACCCTTCAACCAAGGGCCGCGAGGGGAACGCGCCCATTCACCGCAGAAAGTGGCCACCCTGGGACTGGAAGTTGGGAGATTTGCTACCAGGTCACAAAGACCGGAAGGAGCAAGTCGCCTCGCCTCTCTAGCCTCCACCTTTCAAGGGAAATATCATCTACGCCACTGTATTATTTTGGGATCAAGGGAGGGAAAGGCTGTAGGGGGAACTCTGCAAATGGCCAAGGGTCTCAGGGGTGAGCGCGCCCTAACCCAGCGGGGCCCGGGGCTGCGGGAGCGGGAACAAGACAAGGGGAGACTGGAGTTAGTAGACAGGTGGCCCGGAGCAGCGGCAGGCGGGCGGGCGGGCGGGACAGCGGGGCTCCCTTACCTGGTACAGTTGTGATTTCTGCTCATGAGGGAAGTGCAGGGTCGACACAAACAGGTGGACGAACTTGCTCTTCAGGCCTCTCTCGTGCAAGTTTGTAGCCACAATCTGGCTCACAAAGTTCTTGCCGGTGCCGGCCCAGCCGTGCAAGGAGAGAGTCAGCGGCTTCTTGGGGTCTTTGTTGCTCTGGAAGCTCCTCAGTGCCCTGAGAATCACCTCCGTGGCCAGGTGCTGCCCGAACAGCTTCTCCTGCAGCTCCAGCTTGAGGGCTGCAGGAGCCAGCCGAGGACAGAAGAGAAACGCACGTTAAACATGCTCCCGAGCCCAGCGGCGAGCCCAGCGGCGCGGCTCAGGGGTTGAGCACCGACCTAGGATCCAGGAGATTCCACCCGGTTCCATCCCGGGTCAGGGCACATGCTGGGGTTGCAGGCTCGATCCCCAGCAGGGGGCGTGCAAGAGGCAGCTGATCAATGACTCTCTCATCCCTGATCTTTCTTTCTCTCTCTCTCTCCCTCTCCCTTCCTCCCTCTGAAATCAATAAAAATATATTTTTTAAAAAAACACGCGCCAGAGAGGCAGCACCTTCCCTAGCTGGCCACAGAGGCAAGAGGTCCGGCAGGGTCTCTGCCAACCCACAGGGCTGGCACTGAAGCGGAGCCACGGGCTGCAGTCACAGGGTGCACTAGACAGACGGGTGTCCCCCTCGACACTCGTGTCTGACAGGGAAGCTAAAGACGTCCGTCCATCCAAGGATCAGCCGTCTCTTCACTGAGCTGCACGCCATTTCCCCAGCCACCCCTGCCGGCTTGTATGAAAACCAAGGGCCCAATGTGGGTGTTGCAAGTGGACCCTGAACATCTGAAAACTGCTTAAAAGGGTCGAGGTGGCGCAGAAGGGCTGACCAGCTACTCTCAGTTCCTTCTCACTGTGACCCCAAGGGGTCTGAACACTGAGACAGGGACCCGGGCAGAGCCCCACGATCTGGAGAATGTCTCCCAAGAGTGGCCCGAAAAGGGGCCGCATACTAACCTGCAAGCTCCAGGGAGGCCTGAGGGGCAGCCTTCCAAACTCAGAGACCGAAAGTAGCCCCATAGGATGGGTCTGAAATCGAAACTTCCCAACTAAAGGCGAGGCCCGCTGGGTGGTCCTGTCCTAGGCCTGCATCTTTTGGACAAAGTTCAGTCTTTACCTTTGACTGAGCCCATCTGCTGTCTTTTTGCATCTGCCAAAACCCACCTCTGGGAGGTGGGGGTCCTTTCCTTTTCCCGGGACCCTCCCTGCGCCGAGCAGACGCTGCAGATCCTCCGGGTGTTACTGTTACCATGGGAGCTGCCGGCGGCCGCCCTGTGCCCAGGGACGTCAGCGGCGCGTGTCTAGTTCAGTTTACTTTGTATCCGACCCCGGGGGGTTCCCGCTCTGCCCCTCCCGCCTCCCGGACGAGGCAGTCAGAGGAGTTCGAGGAATTCACTTTCGTTTTACCCCTGAGCTCGGATGCACGAAGAAAGGGGCGCAGCTGCCATTTCCCGGAACAGGCTCTCGGTCCCCGGGGCTCTGCCGCGCGGCTCCTGGCAGTTGGGCTCAAACTCACTCTTACAGGTGGGACGGGCTAACGGGGGCAGAAGGCGCGGCTCCCGGGCGGGGCCCCCGTCCTCCCCGCGCCTCGGTGCGCGCCCCTGTCCCGCGCCCGTGGGGGCCCGTCCCGCGCCCGAGGGGCCCGCCCCGCGCGCCGCGCCCGCCTACCCGTCGCGTTGAGCGGCCGCTGCAGGCAGCACTCGGCCAGGCGACAGTACACGTCGTTGTAGGACAGGAAGCCCGTGAGCAGGGACGCGGCCCCGACGGCGACGGCCACGCTCACGGGCTCGATCGCCGCCACTGCCCGCGCCGCCAGCAGCAGCCACAGCGCCGCGCGGCCCCCGAGCCCCCCGGCCGCCCGCATCGCCCCTCGCAGCCGCCGTCCGCCGGTCCCGCGCGCACCGGGGTCCGGGGCGCGGCGTCACTTCCGCCCGGAGACCCGCCCCCCGGGGCGTGGCCCCCGCGCAGCCACCCCGGGAGCGGAGCGGGACGCCGGCGACTCCCGCCCGGCTCTTCCGGTTCCGCGTCTCCGTAGCCGCGTCTCAGGGTCCCCGCGCCCCGGTTTTCTCCCCGCCGCCCCCTCTGGGCTGCGCGGGGGACGCGCCGCAGACGAGCCCGTCCGTCCCCTCAGCTGCGCCGGGCGGGCCCCTGCGGGGTGCCGGGCGCTGGGTGCCGGGTGCTGGATACTGGGTGCCGGGCGCTGGGTGCCGGGTGCTGGATACTGGGTACCGAGTGCCGGATACTGGGTGCCGGGTGCTGGATACTGGGTGCCGGGCGCTGGGTGCCGGGTGCTGGATACTGGGTGCCGGGCGCTGGCCTGGGCGTGGGCGGGATCCTGACCGTCACCCTTGCAGAGCTGCGGGGCCTCCACGGTCTCACCCGCACCTTCCTGCCCAGCAGCGCAGAGCGTGACCTAAAGACCACCCCGGTAGCTGGCCTTGTGAATGTGTCCCGTGCCCACCCTCTGTCGCCCCACAGGCCGGGCGTGGACACCTGCGCCCACTCCTCACCCACCCGGGCCCCCCACCGGTGAGGACGCTGGCCTTTGGCCACGGCCGCCCGGCCGCCTGCCCTCGCGTGCTCTGTGGATGAGCCTGGATCCCAGCTGTCATTTTCACTGGTTGTTTATTTATAAAGATTTTACCTGTTGGGCCCTGGCCAGTGCGGCTCAGTGGTTAGGGCATCAGCCCAGGCACCAAAGGGTCGCGGGTTCGGTTCCCGGTCAAGGGCACGTGCCTCAGTTGCAGGTTCACTCCCTGCCTCTAGTTGGGGTGCAGGTGGGAGGCGACCCATCAGTGTGTCTCACATGGATGCTTCTCTCTCTCTGTATCTTTCTCTCCCCCCTCCCTCCCTCCCCTCCACTCGCTGAAAGGCAATGGAAAAAATATCCTCAGGTGACGATTAACAACGGAATTTGACCTGTTTGCACCCCTGTGGAGCAGCCCCCCCAACTCTATAGCACTCTTCAGAGCGTCCCCTTGTGGGGTTACCGTGTACCCTGAGACCTTTTGGATGGAACTACCGTCCTACGCCCTGGCTGCAGGGCTGTGTCCTGGGCCTGCCAGGCCCTGAGCCGTGCCCAATAAGATTCTCAGATGTGGGGAAAAAAAAGTCAGCAGCAGAACACAGAGTGGCCCATGAAAAAGTAAGAAACGCTGAGTGGGTGCGGAGAGAGGACCCCAGGGTGGGGAGTGGAGGGCTCGGGGGCAGGAGCTCCGCCCCCCGCGAGGGAGAGGGTCGGGTATGTGACTGGACCGAGCAGCCGCGGCCGGAAGGCTGTTGCTCCTGGGCCGCCCGCCACACCCCGAGTCTGTGCTGTTCCACACACTGTGTGGCACTTTGACCCTTAAGAGGGCGACTGTTTCCTGATTTGTCATTTGGTCATTTATCCTGAAGTCAGACACTGGGATCCACGGAGGGTGGGAAGGTGGCCACAGGGCAAAGGTCCTCCTAAGTCCCCCAAAGAGCTCTCTGGGTGACTCAGGAGTGGATATAACTGGGCCCCACAGTCACCCCACCCCGACCACGTGATGGCCCTCACTGGTCTCTGCCCCATCCCCCACTCTTTTAGGAAAGTTTTGCCCTGGCCCATGTGGCTCAGTGGTTGAGCTTTGACCTACGATCCGGGAGATCGCGGTTCGATTCCCGACAGGGCACAAGCCCAGGCCGCGGGCTCCATCCCCAGTCGGGGGGCATCATTTACATTACAGTGAGAGGAACGGCCTTTGACCAGGAGCTTCCAGTAAGTACTCTGAGCTCTGCGGGGCACCTAGGAGTCTCGCTGCCCTGGCAAAGGAGGTGCTGAAACCGGGCGGGAGGGGTGTGGGGCCCGGGGCTGCGACCCTGCCCTCCGCGCGGCGCGGCCGAGGGAGCTCCGCGTTTCCCGCAGGCACCCCTGGACCCCAAAACTGCTGCAGGGGACACCGGGACGCTGAGTGGGGTCTGCCGTTCTGCCGGCACTGACGTAGCTCTGGGGTGACCCGTCCGTCAGAGCTCCCCGCATAGGAAGTTCTGTTACAAAAGGGGGTGCTTCTAGGTATTTAGACCCACATTGGGTTGCAAGGCTGTTCGATCGGATTTCATAAGCTGTCCTAGCCCACGGCTACCATCTCACATCACTGTCGCTGGAAGGCTCGTCCCTCCTCCGCTCCCCACCGTCCTCGGGGCCTTCGTGACTCTTGGAGCTTCACCTGCGGGGCTTCAGTTGTTCATCAGAAACGCTCGCTGGGCTTGGCCCGGTGCTGCGGCTGCAGGAAGGGCCCTGCCCTTGGGCTTGGCGGCCGGCGGGGACTTTCAGGACCACAGACAGCGCGCCCTGGTCCCCACCTGTGCCCCCAGCAGCATGGATTTGACCCAGGAGCGGTGGCCTCCCACCTCCCGCCTCCGCCGAGGGACTGGGGAAGTGCCCGCGGCTGCGAGACCCGACCCTGCGAGGGGAGCACTCGGGGTGCTGGTGAGCGGCTGGTCCGACGACTCAAACGTGGGTTCAAACCCCAACTCTCACTACCTCTGGCTTTCAAAAGGTCACAATAAATAATGACAATAGGAAAAGTTCAAAGACGTAGATTATTTTTTTTTGCTGCTGTTCATCCCCACCGGAAGATATGTTTTCCACTGACTTTTAGAGAGAGTGGAAGGGAGGGAAGGGGGAGAGAGAGACACCCATGTGAGAGAGACGCATCGGTTGGTTGCGTCCTGCAAGCATCTCGACCTGGGCCTTTAGTTTTATCAAAGATACAGGGAGCTGAAGGAAATGTAGCAAAATGGGACATCTGTTACTTCTGGGTGTTATTTCCTTTGATGAAACAGTTTGTAAGTAAATCGAGGCGTTTAGGTGGCCTCCAGCGAGGCACCTTGATGACACCTGGAGAGCCTGGCCTCTGCCAGAGTGCAGAGCGCAGCTGTTTTTTCAGGGGGGAGAGGCTGGAAGGCGCTCGGACCCCGAACCGCGCCCCGCCCCTGCCCGTCGGAGGGAGGCGGGTGTCGTCTCGCGTGCAACCACTAGATGGCGCCAGCGCACAGGGTTAGACGCCGGGAGCCCGGGGCGCCGGCCGCTGGGAACCGGGCGCTTTTCCCGAGAGGCAGGTGGAGGCGAAGAGCCGCGCCCAGGGCGCAACGGACCGCGGGCTGAAAGGGCGGCTCCATGCACAGGCGTTCATAAAGCCCCTATTGTCCAGTCCCTAAAATCCCCCGAGATGCCGCTCTTAGGCGTTAAAACAGGCGTCGAGGAGGGGCCCGGGGAAGCCGCAGCTCCCACCTCCCACCGATGCCTTTCCCGGGAGCAACCCAGAGGTGAGCTCACCCTCCGGAGGGCGGAACGTGCCTGCGTGGCAGGAAGGCCCAGAGCCCACGCCCTGCTGTGCCTCGCAGCTGCTGCCCGGAGCAGTTTAAGGCGTCCCGCGGGGAGCAGCCGCTCCCAGGTACCCAGCTGCGGGAAGGGAAAGTGGTTCAACATCTGTCGACTGTAAAAGGAGCGGCCAGAGCCCTGGCCCGTGTGGCTCAGTGGTCAGAGCGGTGGCCTGCGCGGGAAAGGGTCCCGGGTTTGTTTCCGGTCAGGGGCAGGTACCTAGGTTTGGGGCTCTCCCCCCACCCAGGGTTCGGGGAGCGCAGGAGGCAACCGATGGATGTGTCTCTCTCACATCAGTGTTTCTCTCTCCCCCCACCCCTTCTGCTCTGTCTGAAAAAAGCAATGGAAAAGATATTCTCGGGATTAACAAAAATAAAATAAAATAAAAGGAGCAGCTGGAAACCCTGCCACTTCTCCAAAGGGGGTGTGGGAGTGACACTAGACAAGTACGCGGAGAGCAACTTCCCGGTGCGCCCGGGGACCAGGGTGAGGGAGACAGACGCCCCTCCCTCCCCTGAGGGCCCCACCGCCCAGTCAGCGCAGAACAAATGCGTGGTGGGGAGCCCGGCGGGAGTAAGACCTGGTGGGCGTGGACCCTGGGCCCTGCGTGTCCCTCAGAGGTGGGCCCTGGGAGCCTCTCAAACACAAGGCTCTTTAAAAAGAAAAACACATTAGTCAACACATTCCAGTCCGATGACATTAAAAGTCACGTTATTGAGGCAGATTTGCATATCCTATTGCTCACTTTAATATGTGATTTTAAATAAATGTACAGAGTTATGCAACCATTTCCATGAACCAGCTTTCAAACATTGAGTCACCCAGGATAATCCTCATGTGCACCCCTCTTCCTGCCCCGGCCCAGACAACCGCTCATCTACTCTCTGTCTTTACAATGTTGCTTTTCTGGGCATTTCGTATAAACAGGCCGTGGGAGGAGGTCTCCGTGTCCGGCTGCTCTTCCTGAGCACGGTATTTGGAGGGTCACTCATGCCGTAGCATGTGTCTGAGACAGCTCCCTTCCAAGCTGGACAGCAAGCTTTCCGTTACAAGGAGGTATCGCACTGTCTGTTTATTTAGCAGTCGATGGGCATTTAGGTTGTTTCCCATTTCTGTCTAGTCCATCGGAATTTCACCTGGGGCCGGGGTGGATGGCAGCTTCTGCCAGCTCCTTGATGCAAAGTGTGTGTGTGTGTGCGCGTGTGTGCGCACGCGTGTGTGCGTGTGTGTGCGTGTGCGTGTGTGTGCGTGTGTGTGTGCGCGTGAAGTCCTGGGCTTGTAACAGTGTCAGAGGGCACTGTGACCACCCTCCCAGAGGCCGGGAAGCACGACTTGAGTCCACACGAGGCGGGTTTGCTGACGTCAGGACATTGGGCAGAGCCGGCCATCGGCCTAGTCGGAGTGTGGGCCTCGGCTTGAGGACAGGGCTCAGAGGCTCTGCTGGCGCGGGCTGGAGGACAGTGGTCAGCAATGGCCAGAGTGACAGGACCCTGGACCCATATCCAGGCTGACCCAGCCGGGCAGGGATGGGGCTGCCGGTGCTGGAAGTTTTTGCCGGTAGCAGTTCTCCTGGGAACAGCCCGGAGAAGCCCAGGGAGGCTCCAGGCGAGCCCACAGCGTCTGTTTAACGCCTAACAGCGAACCGAACTGTGGTTGGCCCCCCGAGAGTGACGGTGGGAGGGAGGGGAGTTCCAACCCCGCTCTTAACCCAACAGGAAAGCAAGACCCTCCTTCTTAGAAATCGGTAGCATTTTATTTTGAGGGGAAAATATGTTTTTGAACCTTCAGGAAAGGAGAAAGGACCCTGCCCTGAGCATCCGCCCGCCCGGCCGGCCCGGCCCCGCTGAGCCCCCAGGTTCTCTGGCTTCACCGACCCATTTGAAAGCACGTGGTTGTCATCACCCAGCTTCAACCCTAAACCCTCGGTCAGGTATCTGAAGGTCAGGGACAGCTGCTGTGAAACCGCAAACCCGCCCCTCACCCAGTGTAATCTTAGTGCAGCGATGAGTTTATCACGTGGCCCACGCGTGAACTCCCCCGATCGTCCCAGTTATGCCCCTAGAGCTGGGTCTTTTGGCCCCAAGAGCTCAGCGAGGAGTCAGCCTCGCGTTCGGTTGCCACGGGAAAGCAGGCTTGGACCTGGACGGGAGTGAACGAAACCGAACTGGCCGGGGGCCCGAGGGAAGCTCCGTGCCCAGGGCCCCCCTGGAACCTCACACAGCCTGGGGGGCACTGCCCACCTGTGATGCAGGAGGGGTGGCAGCCGTGTCCCTGTCGGGGAGCGGGGCCCAGCGGGGGCCGGGCCCTGAACCGCGTCCTCCAGCTGGACAGCGGAGGAGCCTGGATTCGAACCCAATCCAGCGGCTCTGCTGCGTGGGTTCCGATGGTCCACCTCACACCTCACAGAGGTTTTGCGAGGCCCTGAGCGACCAGGGAAGGGTCTAACAGAGGGGGTGGGGACCCTTCCTTTGACTTTAAAAATAAGCACCATTATGCGCATATATATATATATATATATATATATATATATATATATATTTTTTTTTTTTTTAACATTTTTCTTAAAGTTACAGAAACAGGACACGTGCATGAAGGAAATTAGAAAATACAAACAAAGAAAAATTTTAAAAAGTCACACCCCCACCACCCCAGACGTCATCGCTGCTCAGAGGGATCAGAAGGTCCCTCTGGCCCTTGGACCCGCCGCCCGCAGGTTTGGGGTCAGGGTTTCCTGCCCGGGGTGTCCGCCCACGGGTGACGTCTCCGGTGACGCGAGGCTGTGGTTTCACTGGAGAATGTTTATTGTCCTTAGGAGAGGGCGCTTTAATTAGCTTAATGAGGTTTCGTTTGGGGAACGGAACAAAATATATCTTTATGACCGGCTTTAATCAGCCCGCGGTTCCCACGTTTCCGTTGCAGAGAGCGCCCGTCTAAGCCCCGGTTGGATCCAGGCCTTTCCAGCCCCGGCCCCCAGCGCAGCCGGTTAGAGCTTCACCCCGACGGCCAAGGCGGGGTCTCCACCCGGCTCAGGGCCCACACTCGAGTCGGCCAGCAATGCGTCCGTCAGTGGAACAACAAATCCGAGTTTCTCTCTCCCTCCCTCCCTTTGTCTCTCTAAAATCAATTTTTTAAAAATAAAGAGACTTTTCCAGTGAACCTCAAATTGTCCTTTAGCTGATTTGGGCACACTGGTACCCAGTCCGGGACCCGGGGTCACATCTGATGGCGTGTCCCTGAGGCTCTAAGCCCTTCCGGTGACAGCGACCGTGGAGAGGCTGGGCCAGGGGTCCCGTGGGAAGCCCGGCCCTCTGGACTCGCCTCTTGCCGCTTGTCGGTCCACGTTCCCCTCCATCGCCTGCGTTCCCGCTGAACTGGGAGCTGAAGGAAGCCCGGGCAGCCGGAGTAGGAGCCTGATGGAAACAGTGACGGAAATTTCCAGCAGCGCAGAGGTGTGTGAGCTCAGGAGAGGTGCTCGGCCCGGCCCCTCGGGTCCTCGCTGTTCCTGGCTGGGTGTCCGCCTTGCAGACCTTCCTCCCTGTTTAGACAGTGTGCACAGCGGCTTTAGCTTGTAGGAGAAACGGGACTGATACAATAGTTACAACAAACGGTTACCATGTATCGTGGCCTTCTGTCCGTCTCTCGGTGAGCCTCTGTCAGGGTGACCTGGGGTCACACGAGCTCTGGCGGACGAAAGCCATGCCGCTTTGGCGCGTACGCTGCTGTTAGGCCCGTGCGGAGAGCTTGGGGGACTTACGCTCAAATCTCCCGGACAAGATAAACAACATCTGACTGACTTAGTGGACTTTCAACCCCTCCCCCACCCCACAATCCCTTCTCCCCTTTACTGCGCTCAGAGTGACCTTTTAGGGGCCCAGCGCCCTTGGCTGCTTAAAATCCTCCTGTGGTTCCCATCGCTCTGAGAAGCCCAAACCTCTTGCCTGGCCTGCTCCCCTGCCCCGTGCTCCTGCGCGCAGGGCCTTTGCATGTTCTGTTCCCTTTCCCGGAATGCTTTTCCCCCGCTGAGCGCTTTGCTCTGCGGCATTGTCAGCTCCAGCTCTCTGATGTCTCTTTCTCTGGGTGTAGAAGACAAAGCACTGAAAACGGCTGGCGTCAGGCCAGGGTTGCCGGCAAGCGTTTTTGGTCTGTGTGCCCCTTCAGGGTTGACTAGACCCTGTGCTAATCCTTACCTGAGGATATTTTTTCCCACTGATTTTTAGAGAGAGTGGAAAAGAGGGAGGGAGGGAGGGAGGGAGGGAGGGGGGGAGGGAGGGAGGGAGGGAGGGAGGGAGGGAGGGAGGGAGGGAGGGAGGGAGGGAAACATCGATGTGAGAGACACAGATGGATTGGTTGCCTCCCGCACAAGAGCCGGGGGAGAGAACCTGCAACCCAGGTACTTTCCCTTAACAAGACCCCTCGGTGCTCGGGCCGGCACTCTAACCACTGAGCCACACCAGCCAGGGCCCAAACTGAATACTCGATCTTGTCCCCCAAGTCAGCATTTCCTCCAGGCTTCCCGATGCAGCAAATGGCAGCCCCATCCAATTAGCTCTTCCCATCAGAGACCTGGGCAGTGGGATTTTATTTTATTTTTTTTATTAAGATACAACTTACCTAAATACACAAATCCTAAGTGCACAGCTCAGTGGTTTCTTTTTAATTAATTTGCTTTTTTAAAAAAAATATATCTTTATTGATTTCAGAGAGAGGAAAGGAGAGGGAGAGAGACAGAAACATCAATGATGAGAGAGTCATTGATCGAGCCGGCAACCCGGGCATGTGCCCTGACCGGGAATCGAACCCCGATCGCCTGGATCCCAGGTCGACGCTCAACTGCTGAGCCACGCCCAGCCGGGCTAATTTGCTTTTTTTCACCTACGTGGACATCCCTGTAAGTACCGCCCAGATGGAGACAGATGTTTCTCAGCACCCGGAGGGTTGCCCCCTGTCCTCCCCCGTCAGTGCCCCTGCTCCACCCAGAGGAACCACTGTTCTGGCTTCTACTGTTTCCTCTCACCTGACAGCCAGCCTGTCACTGACCTGTCAGGTCCCTTCCGTGTCCTTCTCAGGCCCGTCACCTCCTATCTGGGCAGCTTCAGCCTCCTCGCTCGTCCCCTCTCCTCCGGCACCCCCTCCCCCCAGCAGCCAGAGATCCGACCCGGCCGCCCTCCTGCCTGAGACCCCCTGAGGCTCCCTAGTGCCCTCGGGGACGTGCCAGCAGCTAATCGTCAGCTCGCCCTGGGCACCCCGGGTGCGGGGTGCGTGACTCCCCGAGTTCTCCCCGCAGCCCGGGGGGGGGATGGAGGCAGGATGGGAATCTCTGGGCCGCGGGGCGGGGCCCCCCACAGGCCGGCTGACTCCGAACCCCAGCTCCCGGCCGCTGCTGCCCCCCGCGAGCGAACAAACCAGCGGGCGATGGGCGCCGGCGGCCAGGTTTTCTTTCTCGGAAATACAGGTGCCCTTTGGGAAAATCGTAGGTCCCATCGCTAAGCCGTTGAACGTGGCTGTGAGGGCACTTTGTTGGTTGGAGGAGAGGAAAGGAGAAGGGGGAAGGGGGGCGAGGGGGCAGGAGGAGGGGGAGGCCCAGCAGTGCCCGACGGGCGTCTCTGGGGTGGAAGTGGGCGCTTCCCTGAGGACCGGCCTCGCCCCAGCCGGTCAGCGTCCTTATCTGCCGGCACCTTAACCTTGACCTTCAGAGGGCAGAGAGGCAGAGGAGGGCCCCTGGCAGGCTGTGGTTGGGGTGAAGAAAGCGATTGCATCAGTGCGGAGAGGCCTCACCACAGCCCAGGTCCTGCCCGCCTGAGTCACGCCTCGGGGGGCCCGCGGAGAGCCCTGCAGCCCCCCGTACTTCAAGCTGCCGAGGCCTCCAGTGACGCAAGGCTGCTGCCGTCACCGCCTGACCCGCCGGGCGGAGGCCCCTGGGGACAGGGTAAGAGGCGGGAGGAGGGCCCGGGCTGGCTCAGCAGAACCCCAGGCCTGGGCTGGAGAGAGGTCACGTGTCAAGGCCTCCAAGCCACTCCTAATGTCGGGGTGCCTCTGACGTGACCCCTGTGTCCCCAGCACCCAGCCCAGCGTCTGGCACACTTAGCAGCTCAGGGGGCAGGTGCTGGATGGATGGATGAGCGAGCTAGCGGGCACCTGTGCTGGGCACTCTGGTCTCCCCCTAATTCCGCCACCTTCAGAAATGGCTGGTGAGGGGCCTCACGCGCCCTGGCTCCCAGGAAGACTCGCCCGGCACTGCGTCCACGGGCCTCCCCCTTTCAGCTGCTCTGGGGGGGCCTGGCTGTGCGCAGCCAGGGGGTGACTGACGGCCGGGCGCACACCCTGCGTCCAGGTGCTCAGGTCCCTGTCGGTCAGCCCTGCTCTGCAGCAGCTGCCCTGGGCAGGGGGCTTGGGCCTTCCTCGGTCCCCCCGCGTGCGACCAGGGACGCCTCCTCCTTCCGGGCTCCTTGTCTGCAAACAAGCTGTTGAGCCACGAAGACTCTTCTCACCTGCAGCCCCTGGGCCTCTGGGCGCCCGGAAAGGGGCCTGTAGATTTACCTTCACGCTGGCAGTCAGGTAACTAAATCTTTCGCCTTTGGCTGAATTATATGATGTGAGCTCTCTCGGGAGGGCCCGCCAGCGGCAGACCCGCAAACACACTTAGAAACACAAAAAGGCGGCCTATTCGTTTCCTGGGGCTTCTGCAACAAATGACTTCACACGGGGCAGCTTAAAACCACAGAATTTTATTCTCATAGTTCTGCAGGCCCGAGATCCCGGTGTCGGCTGAGTTGGTTCTGAAGGGGCTCAGAACGGGCCTCGCCGGGACGTGCCGGGCGGCCTGTGACTTAGCCCCAGCTGAAGGCAGTCGAGACCCTGGGCACCCCAGAGAGACGTTCAGCTCTCTCTGAAAGCATTTAAATTGGGGCCTTGCCCATAGTAACAGTGATCGCCAGGAGTACCTGTTTATGACCCATCCATAGGGCAGGTGAACTTTTAATCTTGGGACATCGGCTCTTCCTGTCGCCCCGCGAACGACCCTCTGCAGCCCCAGGCGCCTCACCCTCACCCTTAGCTCAGAAGCCCAGTAATTCTCTCTTTAACTCCGTCTCTAGCCCCTGGTGTGTGTGGGGCTCCCACACGTATGTAAGTGATTAAATGGGGTTCTTTTTCTTGTTACTCTGTCTCATGTTGATTTAATTATTAGACCACCCAGAAAAACCCAGAAGGGAAGGGGACCCCCCCCAGTTCCTTCTGGGGGCTCTGAGGGGCTCTCTCAGCACGTCCGGGCCCTGGGGGCTGCTGGCAGCCTCAGCAGTCCTTGGCTTGTGGCTGCATCGGTCGAATCTCTGCCTCTGTCTCCACGTGGCCCTGTCCTCTGTGTCTGTCTGTCTGTCTGACTCTCCCTCTCCTTTCTCTTATGAGGACACCAGCCACTGGGTTTAGAGAGCCCCTTAAATCCAAGATGCTCCTGTTTCAAGATCCTTAACCTAGTTACGCCTGCGAAGGTCCCCTGACGGTTCACTGTTCATGTCGGCTTCACTGGCCGGGGCGCCCACTTTAAACGTCATTTCCGGGGTGTCCATGGGGTGCTGCTGGGTGAGGTCAGTGCTTGAGTCAGATCTTGGGACGTCCCAGCCCCTGTAATGACATGAGCCGACTCTTCGAAGTGAACGCCTCTGTGTGTGTCTCTCTGTCTCTCTCTCCTATCGGTTTTATTTCTCTGGGGAGCCTTGACTGATACAGACTCTATTTCTGAAAAAGGTCACACTCATAGGTGCCGGGCCTGGGGTTTAGGACTTGGACATGTCGTTTTTTTTTGGGGGGGGGAGATGCTGTTGAACACCCTGCAGGCATGGGACCTGGGTCTTTGGCGGAGGCCGGGTGTGCAGGGGCTCAGGGTGTGGGCTCTGCGCCTTCGTGGTTCTGGGTCTGAAGCCTCCACGTGTGACCACTTCCCTCTGGCTGCCTTCTCTTCCCCGAGCCTCAGGGACCAACCCTCTCTGAAAACCGGAGGTAGCCCGGCCGGCGTCGAGCATCGACCTAGGATCCAGGCGATCGGGGTTCGATTCCCGGTCAGGGCACAGGCCCGGGTTGTGGGCTCGATCCCCAGTCGGGGGCGTGCAGGAGGTGGCCGATCAGTGACTCTCATCATTGATGAGAATGCGTTCTCTCCCTCTCCCTCTCCCTTTCTCTCTCTGAAATCAATAAAGACACAGAAGAAGAAAAAAAAAAAGAAAACCGGAGGTGATAGTGTCATGAGCACCAACCCCAAAAGGTCGTTGTGAGGCCACTTGTTAGCTATGCGACCTGTGTGTCCCTCAACTCCTCCGAACCTCAGTTTCTCATCTGTAGAATGGGAATAATAGTAGACCCTCCTTAACCCGATGTTATGAAGACTGAATAAGTCCTTCGTCCCTGGGCACATGGTGAACATTATGTAAGCGCCGTTCAAAATGCGATCCCACGAGGCCTGGCCCAGGAGGCGCTCAGAAATGCGATCTGGGCTGTAATAAAATGTTGGCATCATCACGTTAGACAGGCTGGTGAAAGGCCCGTCGGGCTCTGATGTTCCCGGCTCTGGCTTCGATTAGGACATGCCTCTCTTACTCATCCGTGTGAGTCACCCGAGCTTGGAACCGGCAGGTTTCCTGCAGTCCCCAGGGTCCTGTGCTCAGCTCAATGCTCTACCGTTCTCATCTTGAAACTCTTAGCAACATTTTTATTTTTTAGATTTTTTTTTTTTTAATTGATTTCAGAGAGAGGAAGGGAGAGGGAGAGAGAGAAACATCAATGATGAGAGTCAGTGATCGGCTGCCTCCCACACGCCCCCTGCTGGGGATCGAGCCCACAACCCGGGCCTGTGCCCTGACCAGGAATCGAACCCTGACCTCCCGGTTCCTAGGTCGATGCTCAACCGCTGAGCCACGCCAGCCGGGCCTTAACTTTTGAATAAGGGGATATGTGCTTTTATTTGCAGTGGGCCCCACAAATCATGGAACCAGACCTGCTTAGGGTGACACCTCCTCCTGTGCTCGTGATAGTGAGGGGTCTCAGGAAGGGGTGATGGCACCCCTTGATCTGAGCTGGGTCCCCAGCACACAGGGTGGTGGCCCCTCTAAGAGGGACCTTTACAAACGGGGCTGTGAGGGCTGGAAACAGGCAGTTTCGCCTAGAAGAAGAGATTTAGGGTGGACCCTGCGTGTCCTACAGTTTCTGAAGGGAGCTCGTGTGTCCTCCGTGGCCCCAAAGGGCACATCACGGAGGAATTTTGAGCGAGGAGAATTGTGCAAGAAGGGAAAGGCTGGCTTAGGTTCAAACCTCAGCTCTTCCTGGGGGTTAGGCGCACAGGCTCTGGCTTGGGACAGCTCCAGCCCTGCCCAGATCTGTGACCTTAGAGAAGGTCACGCGCAGCCCCGAGCCTCCTCTTGCATCGGTGAAACGAACCCGACATGCCCATAACCCAGGGTCTGGATGCTGAGGGTGAAATGGGGCAGGTTCAGGCGTAAAGCACCCGGAGGCGCCTGGTCCCGGGGAGGTGCCTAAGGCGTGGCAGCCACTGTGGTCACCGTCGTTATTGGTATTTTATCATTGTTGTTGTTGGACGTGGCGCGGTTCAGGCTGAGAGGGGCCCCTGGGAGCTGCAGATTCGGCCCTCGAGTGGGAGCTGAGGGAGGCCGCCCCTCGCCCCTTGCCGATTTCGGCATCTGACGTATTCGGATGATTAGTCACAAAACCCACAATCATAAAATACTGTCTCCATGAGGGAAAGGAAAGGGGGGTGCTTCTGTGGAGCTGAGGAGGTTTGGGGTCTTGGAGGCTGCTGAGGGGGTGGGAAGGGTTCCCATCACCCCCGCCTTGGAAAGCCCGACCAGCTGTCCCCTGAGCCGTTGCAGCTGAGCATGAGCCCAGGAATGCAAGGCTCCCTGCAGGGCCTCCTCGGAGATGGGTTCCTGATGTGGCTGAGAGCCGGACACTGGAACTGCCCGTGGGAAACTGCGCCGTGGCGGTGGGCCGAGAGGGCGTGGGCCCCTCGTGCCT
Source organism: Miniopterus natalensis (assembly GCF_054644295.1). Taxonomy (NCBI): domain Eukaryota; kingdom Metazoa; phylum Chordata; class Mammalia; order Chiroptera; family Miniopteridae; genus Miniopterus; species Miniopterus natalensis. The sequence continues at coordinate 72,631,151 of NC_142092.1, forward strand.
GGGCGGCGGGGGCAGGGAGGGGCGGGCCTGGGCTCTCCCGGAGCCCGGAGCCCCTGCCTGGAGCCGCGCCAAGGGGGACAGCAGCTCCCCTGGCAAGGTCTTGGCCGTGGTTTGTGCTGAGACAAACATTTCTGCTCCCCCTCCTCCCCCCGCGCCCATCCCGTCAGCTGCGTCGTGTCCCCAGGCTGCACGCAGGAAATGCTCCCGTCCTGACCACAGCCCTGCGCACAGTGACGGGAGCGGAGGCCGGAGCCCCAGGAGCAGCAGATGGGCCCCGTCAGCCACGCTTGGTCGGAACTTGGACCAGCCTCGCGGGTTTCTTTCCCTGGGACAGAGGAAGGGCTCGGGCACCGTGCCGGCCCCAGAAACTCGCTGGCATTTCACGCACATGCCCAGGCTCTGTGCAAAAGCCATGTTAAGCGTCTAAATACAGTTGCACATGCAACAGTGGCCCCGGCTTTTCTCTTCTCTTTTTAATGTAAAACTATTTATTTTTTATTTTTTTTAAATATATCTTTATTGACTTCAGGGAGAGGAAAGGAGGGGGAGAGAGAGACAGAAACATCAATGATGAGAGAGTCATTGATCAGCTGCAGCCCGCAACCCAGGCATGTGTCCTGACCGGGAATCGAACCCTGATCACCTGGATCCTAGGTCGACACTCAACCGCTGAGCCACGCCCGGCCGGGCAAAACTAACTATTTAAAAATGTGCAATTCAGTGGCATTGAGCACTCTGTGGTGCAGCCATCGCCCCGTCCATCTCTAGAACTTTCGCCTTCCCCAGAGAAAAGCCCCTATGCCTCGAGCAGTGTCTCCCCCTCCCCCCCGACTGCCTCCAATCTGCTTTCTGTCTTCGTACGATTTGCCTGTTACAAACATTTCGTGTAAATCAGACCAAACACGATGTGGGTTTTTGTGTCTGGCTCCTCTCAGGATGGTTTTCGGGTTAAATCCACCCTGAAGCATGTATGGGCACTTCATTCCTTTTCCTGGCTGCGTAATATTCCACGTGCGGCTGGCCGGTCTCTTGTTACTGCCGAGTAACCCAGCTGTTCCTCATTCCCAAGAGGGATGAGCTCCCTGGGGATTTCCTGACTCCGGAAAACATGGAGAGGGTGGAAGGGACCTTAAACGAGGCATTAAAAGTTGCTGCCTCTTGCCCTGGAAGGGGTTGCTCAGCGGTTAGAGCGCCGGCCCACACACCGAAGGGTCGCAGGTTCGATTTCTGGTCCAGGGCATGTACCTGGGTTTTGGGTTCGATTCCCGGCCCCGATCAGGGCACATGCAGGAGGCAACCAGTCGATGTGTGTCTTTCACATCCATGTTCCTCTCTCTCTCCCCCTCTCTCCCCCGGTCCACCCTCTCTAAATATCAATGGAAAAAGAAAAGAGAAAGTAGAGACAGGGAAGTGGGGGTTGGGGACAGGCTGCAGAACTGATGAAGGCGACTAGGGTGGGTCTGACCAGAGAGGGAGAGATGTGAGCAAACTGGAAGATGAGGGGTCAGCCAGGGGATGCCCCCGGGGGGAAGGGAACCCCACGCAGAGGGATCAGCCAGAGCAAAGGCCCAGACAGAGGACAGTGTCCGGTGTGTCTGAGGACCCGCAAGGAGGGCAGTGTGGCTGGCTGACCGGCGAGGTAGGGAAGAGAGGTTCAGAGAGAACCAGATGGGGACCAGATGGGGTAGGGCCCTGAGCCATTGTCCAAACTTTGGCTTTTACTCTGAGTGAGATGGGAGCCGCTGCAGAGTTTAAAGCAGAGGGACGTGATTTGACTGATGTGTTGTTTAAGTAGAAAAGGAAACTCCTAGATTCCTAGCCCAGGGTGAGTCAGAGGCTGGGGCCTCGGTGTTTCCTACAGCTTCCTCCGGGCAGGGAGGACGGATGGCTGCAGGCGGCTTGGGGCCAGCACCCCGCCCCCCCCCCCGCGACCCGTCCTGGAGCCGAGAGGGGTCTGTCGGCATCAGCATATAAGCTCCCAGGGAAGGCCTCTTGATTGGCTGCGCTTGGACCAATCAGTGTCTGGATGCCATTGCTGGCATTGTGATTGGCTGCTACGGATCACATGGCTACCCACGCTAAGAAAATAGAGGGCGCCCATTGGCTGCCCCACTAGAGTGACAGGCAATAGGGGACGAGTCCTGGAAGGAAGGGTGTGATTTCCCAAAGGAAGGCGGGAGAGCGAGGTGCGGCCACGAAAGCCAGCCCTCCCGGGACCGCTCGTGGGAGGGGAGCCCCAGGGCCCCACCCGCGGGCCCCACCTGCGGGCCTGCCCCAGGAGGGGCTGTGGGAAGAGCTCACTAGTCTACCTTTGCCTCCCGGAGACCACCCACCGTGTTTCACAAACGCGGCTTCCCAGGGGAGGGTTGATGCTGCGCGATGACCGCGGTACAAATCTGACCTAAAAGGTCACCTCAAGGACAGCTTCGTGTGTTTGCGTTTAATCTGCATTTCCCATCCTTGGCTGGAGAAAGCCCCAGCAAGGTTCTCCGAGGTCAGGAACCGGCGGGGCCGGGGCGGGGCCGCTTCCTCGCTCTGCAGGCTCCTCTGAAGTCGGACAATCGCGCAGCCGGCCTGGGCCTCTGAGGCTCAGGGGCGCCGGGGAGGGGGCGCCGGGGAGGGGGCGCGGGGGGGGGGGGGGAGCCGGGGAGGGGGCGCCGGGGAGGCCGCCCGGGCTTCAGGCTCAGCGGCCCCTCTGCTCAGAGGCCACCGTTGTGACCGCGGAGCTTCCATGAGCTTTTAGAAACATGCAATAAAAAGAAGATACAAATATACCATAAAGTAACAACTGAAGACACACATGTATCTGCCTGCGGGGAGCTTCCATGAGCTTTTAGAAACATACAATAAAAAGACAAAAGATACAAATATACAATAAAGTAACAGCTGAAGATACACATGTATCTACCTGTGTAACCACTGACCCAGGCCAAGATATGTCACATTTCCAAGGCCCCAGGGGCCCTCCTCCAGGGGCCGGGGCCCCCCACCCTCAAGGCCAGGCCCACAGGAGCACCCCCACCGCCTTTCCAGGCTCCCTCACCCCCTCACAAGGCTGGGAGCACCAGTCCCAGTTCACAGGCAAAGAATGTAACATGAGCTCAGGGAAAACGACACCCCACCCTCTCCACCAGAAACAACGCAGCCCCTCCACTCCGGAGGGAGGCTCTAGGGAAACTTTTGGCCAAAGATCAGAGGCGGGTTTGTCCTCTGTGCCAGGCCCTGGCTTAACGGGTTGTTTTCAGCAGCCGATGAGGCAAAGATTCCTCCCGTGAGGTCACACACGTCAGCCGGGAGGGCTTCCCCAGGGCCCTCTCCTGTCCGGCTTCGGGTACAAGCAGGTAATAATCCGCGCTCTGCCCACGCTGGTTTTCCCGGTGTCTGCGGGTAGGGTTTCTTTTTTTTTGGTTAATCTTCACCTGAGGATATTGTTTCCATTGATTTTTAGAGAGAATGGAAGGGAGGGAGGGCGGGGGAGACAGGGGAGAGACAGAGAGACAGAGGCAGAGAGAGAAACATCGATGTGACAGAGACACATTGATTGGTTGCCTCCCACAGGAAACTGAGGCTCAGAAGCTCATGCTGATGGTCGGCGGAGGGTGTGCCGGGTGCTTAACAGTCAGACATGACTCTCTTTCGTTCTCTCAGCCGCTGTGGGGAGGGACTGACAGCCAGCTGGCTGGTGCAGTTGAGAAAACAGGTTCAGAGAGGGAAACTGCTTGCCCGCAGCCACACAGCGGCCAGTAGAGGCTGGCTCCGGGTCTCCATGCCAGCCGAGTCCGGCTCCAGAGCTCGTGGCCGGTGTCTTTGCCCTCTGCCCAGCCCTCCCCTTGGTCTCTGCTGCTTTGGGGCACAGGCCAGACTGACACCGCTGTCCCCTTGGGCGGGCCCAAGGTGGAGCGGGCAGATTCTTCCCTCTGCCCCACTTCCCCAGGGCGCCCCTAGCAAAGCAGCAGTGTTGGCAAAGCTAGAGGGACAAGATCCCCACCTTTGCCCAGGTCGGGCCCCAAACCTGGGGCAGGGGCCAAGGAGACAGCAAGGCGAGGATTTGGAAACAAGGGCTTAGAAAGAATCTCCGGGCACGAAGCTTTGATTCTTTCTACGGAAGGGCTGGTGGGTGTTAGGTTTGGACAGAAGCTTGATGTTCCCGGGGGCTCGCCCCTCTCCCCGCAGGAGAATGTAAACTTTAGGGGAGCTCCTTTCGCCAGCCAGCCGTGCTCTGTTTGTCCTGCTTGACAACTTTCATTCCCTGCACGAGAAGGTATCTCAAGCTACAATCTGTTCCTTACATTCAACAGCCTTCTACTCCCGCTCAGAAAAACCCGCCTGTGCCAAAAAAAAGGTCCCCGATAAGGAGACTTCCCTCCAACCCCGGGGCTGACGCCTCTTGGAGCCCAGCCCACCTGTAGTCAGATGCTTTAACCCCCTGGACGCAGGCGCCCGAGTAAAACTGCCTCCGCCCTCCCACCGGCTCGCGCACCCGTGGTACAGGTGAGGGCGACGAAGGGAAAACCTCGCCACACCTGGACTTCATACCTGACCCATTGCAGCGCCAGCCTCTCCGGGGAACTGCGGTGTTTTTTTAAAATTTTTTAATGTTTTGATTGATTTCAGAGAGAGGAGGGGAGAGGGAGAGACAGGAACACTGATGACGAGAGAGGCGTCGGTCAGCTGCTTCCTGCGGCCCCGGTGGGGATGGAGCCCAGGACCCCCGCCCGTGCCCTGCCCGGGAATCTAAGGGTGACCCCTGGTTCATAGGTCAGTGCTCAGCCACCGAGGCTCACCAGCCAGGCGACCAAACTCCTAACCAGTCCGGGGTTTTCTGGTCAAGCACCAGGAAAGTAACTGTCATGTGGGGCTCTCCACCCCCATAGGAAGGACAGGCAACCAGCGTGATAAAAGCCTCCCCTAAAGAGAACACATCTCCGCCGCAGAAGAGCCCCTCCCCCCTTCCCAAAGCTCCCTCGCCCCCGGCCCTGCCCGTAAGCACCTTCGACGCTGTGCAGCTCCTTAGGGCGCCCTCCCTCCCAGTCGCCAGACCGGATGCTGCCGGGTCGCGAGCCCCTTGCCAAAGCCAGTTAGACTCCACATTCACTCGGTTGAATTTTGTTTGAACAGGTTAAAAGGGTGTGTGTTTTTTTTTTAACAGATTAGAAAGTGGGTGGGGACTTGCCAGGGAGGGGCGGCCCGGGGACACCCGCAGGCTCCCGGCTCCCGCACCTGGGGCAGAAGTTCTGGCCCCCGGAGTGGGCGGCGCCGAGCGCAGACGCCCCGCCAGCCGCCGCCTCCTCGGGCTCCCAGGCTCCCAGGCGCTGCAGGCTCAGCCCCGCGCCCTGTCTCCCCAGAGCGCCCGCCGCCAGGATGCCGCCCCGGGTGCTGGCCGTGGTCGGCGGCCAGGTGCTCCCGGCCTTCCTGCTCTGCAGCACGCTGCTGGTCATCAAGATGTACGCGGTGGCCGTCCTCACTGGCCAAGTGCGGCTGCGGAAGAAGGTATGTGCCCGGCGCCCCCGCGGGAGTCCCCTCTGGCCCCCGAGGTGGGCAGGGCCGGCCTGCGTGTGCGGGGCTGGGCCCGTGCCTCTCCCGCGGGCGGCCCTGGGTACCAGCACCTTCCAGTTGTCTGTTTTAAGAGCTTTACGCGCTGTGCCGCCCGGTGAGTTCCGGGCACAGCGAGCCCCGCCGAGCTCTTGAGACGCGGGTCCCCGGGGTGGAGCGAGACGGTAAATGCTGCCCCGACCTGGCGGCTTCCCAGCACAGGAGAGCCGAGGCTTGGGTGGGGTGGGAACCGGCGAAACGGGACCGAGGGCTCCGAGTGGAAATTCCCAGCTCCCTGGCCGGGTCACTGACACACCCCGGGCAGCCTGGGCCCGGGCGGGCGCCGGGCTGAGCTCCATCGGGGCTTTGAGGGAGGAAATCCCCCCTCCAGCCGGAGTCCCGGAGCCAAACAGCAGCGCAGCGGCTGAGCCCCGAGCCGGGGCGGGGGCGGGCGGGCGCTGCTCAGAGGGGACCCCGGGGTGAGCTGCGGACCCAGCTCGCCCACGGGCCCACCTTTGACTCCCGGAGGCCCAGGTGGCACCTGCTGGTCACCCTCCCGGGTGCTTCAGTAGAGGAAAGTGTTCCTGGGAAGTGTGTCCCTTTGTCCCCCCCCCCCTTTGTCCAGTCCAAAGGCAAGGTGAGGCTGGCTCTGGCATCCCGCGGGGGTGGACACCGGGGACCCGGGTCAGCGCCTGGCACAGGTACAGGCAGGACCGAGGGCCAGTAGGGCAGCTCACTAGGTGAAATAGCCCCTGGAGGCACCGGCCTGCGGATCACCTGGCCTCCCTCTGCCTCGGCCCATCCTGGCTGCCGGCTGCGGGCACCCAGCTGGGGCCTGTTCACCCACTGAGTCCTTGCAAGGAGCGGAGCTTACTCCCCACAGGGCCCTGGGGGAGGAGCCCCGTTCGCCTTCGCTCCAGGTGAGGGTCTGGGCTGGAGGCCACCCAGCTGGGTTCGAGCCCAGGTGCCGGCCGCAGAGCTCCCCGCCCGCCCCGGGGTGGGGCTGTCGACAGTGAGGTGCAGGGCCCCAGAGCTTCCCTTTAACGTGCATTCAGGGAAGGGAGGAGACCTGCCCGTCTGAGTGCCTGTCGGCCTGGTCAGTGGGGAGTGGCAGGAGGAAAGCTCCCCTCAGGCTGTCCCCAAGGTACCGTCTGTGGCCTGGGAAATTCCCTCTCATTCCTGCTTGGGGAGGTGACAGATGCAGGCACGGGCTCTGCCCACCAGCCTCGGGACCGGGCGAGTCCGGGAGCTGGGTTTCCTCATAGGCACACGGGATAGTCGCAGCACTGCCAGGAGAACTCAGTGCCCGGTACAGCGTAAATGCTCCCCCAGGTTAGTTCTTGTAACTCAACAACTGATCCCTTTGAGGGGGTGCGTCCAGGGCCAGGCTGCCTCACCCCAACGAGAGGTAGTGTCACCGGAGAAGGGACCAGGCCCCAAGCTGTCCGCCTCTCGCTGCCTGGTTCTTCATGCAGGAACGGTGAGCCCAGGCGATTCTGAGACGACGTTTATGAAAACTGGGGACCGAGAAACTCAGGAAGGGCTTAGGGTAGAAGGAGCAACAGCAGAGCCTGGGTGGGGCTCGGCCCTGGCTCCCTGGAAACGTTCTAGGCAAGAAGCGAGCCAAGGCCGGGCGGCTGTCAGTTCACTGGAAAGTTAGAGGAAAGGGGGGCCTTGGAGGCAGGTTCCAGGGTTAGACGGGGAAAAGCTGCTGCTGCCTGCTGCTCCCCTGGTTGCAAGTCTCGTGGGGTCCCTTAGAGTTAGGGAGAAAGCAAGCTCATTGTCTCGGGATCAAGGACAGTTGAGGGACGTGCCCCCAGGAGCAGCACAGGCCTCTCTGCCTCGAGGGGTTACCTGCTCTCCAAAGGCTAGGTTTTAGGGGGCATCCAGGGGAAGGTCTCAATAGAACTTTCATCAGCTTTTCCAGATGTGTCCTTTCAGGGTGACAGTCACTACTGACGGGTTCGGCCCAGGACAGAGGGTCCTTAGTCATCACAGCTGGTCCCGCCTGGTTTATCAGAATCGATGACTCGTGACTGAAGGGCCAGGAGGGGAGAATTCTGGGTGCGGGGGCAAGTCCTTGAGTGCCCGTCTTCTTCTGACCCCAGGGCCTTTGCACAGGCTGTTCCTCTGCCCCGGTTGCTGTTGCCTCAGCCCTTCCTTCACCTGGTTGATGTTGACGCATCCGTCAGACCTCGGCTTGAGTGTCACTGCCTCTGAGAAGCCTTCCTCGACCCCCAGATTCAGTCAGGCCTCCCGTGAACATCCTCAAGGCCAATCTTCTCTCCTCTTTCTTAATACTCACCACCTGGCCTTTCCTGGTTTATCAGAGTGTGAGCTCAGGAGCAGGGACGGGAGCGCCTTTGCCTTAGTCTGCTCGGCCACCTATAACAAAACACCAGGGGCCGGGCAGACATTCATTTCTCACAGTCCTGGAGGCTGGAAGTCCAAGGCCAGGGCTCTGGCAGGGTCTGTGTCTGACGAGGGCCTGCTTTCTGGTTCATAGATGGACATCTTCGCACTGTGTCCTCACGTGGCAGAAGGACAGGGGGGCCTAGGGAGCTCTCTGGGGTCTTTTTTTTTTTAAATTATTGTTTTTTTTAATATCTTGTTTTTAAAACATGTTTTTATTGATTTCAGAGAGAGGAAGGGAGAGGGAGGGAGAGAGAAACATCAATGATGTGAGAGTCATTGATCGGCTGCCTCCTGCACGCCCCCGACTGGGGATGGAGCCCGCAACCTGACCGGGAATCGAACAGTGACCTCCAGGTTCTGGGGTCGACACTCAACCACTGAGCCACACCAGCCAGGCCCTGGGGTCTTTTTCACAAGAGCACCAGTACCATTCAGGAGGACTCCGCCCTCACGACCTAATTCCCTTCCGAAGGCCCCACCTCCAAGTACCATCACACGGGGGCAGGGGCAGGGGAGGGGGTAAGTCTCAACGTTTGCGTTTGCTGGGGACGCATTCAGTCCACAGCGGCCTTGTCCACGGCGAGTCCCCAGCACTTAGCACATAGTAGGATTCCTGGATGCCGGCGAATGGCATTCCCCGGGTGACCAGCCACCCGTGGCACGAACAGTCATTCTCCGCTGCTGTGTTGCAGGCTTTCGCCAACCCCGAGGACGCCCTGAGACACGGAGGCCCCCAGTACTGCCGGAGCGACCCGGATGTGGATCGCTGCCTCAGGCAAGTACCACCGGGCCTGGGCCTGCGCCTCTCTCTCCTGGACGCCGGGGCGGGGGGGCCTGGGGCCGAGGCCTTCTGCTTCCCTGCCCCCCAGGACTGTTCTACTTTAGTCGCTGGTTTGATTGCTAATTGTGGAGAAGCATCGCTCGCTCATGGCTCAGGGTTATGAAGCCGGGAGGGACGTTCCGTGACCAGTCCCCTCCCCGCGCTCTGGCCTCGGGTCCCACCCTGTCCTGGAGAGGTTCAGGGACGCGGGTTCAGGGTTTTCTACACTTACACACACAGGTGCTCTGCTTTGTCCGCCGACCCCAAGGGTCGCCCTGCACCCGCGGGCCTGTATGTGCTTCTCACAACAACAGAGATGGTTCACGCGGGGCCTCCGTGTGGGCGCCGCCGTGTCGGTGTCACTAGTCTGCTGAGTGGGTGACCCTTCCCTTGCCCGATTCCCTCCGACGGGCATGTAGGCCGCTCCCACTCTTTCTGTCACGAACAGACGGCACCAGAACCTCTCGTTGACCCGTGTCTGTCCGTGTGAGAAAGACTGCAGGAGGCAATCGAACGGTAAGAAATAGTGCAGCCCAGGCCGGTGTTGCTCAGGGTTTAGAGCACTGGCCCCGTGCACCCAGGGGTCACGGGTTCAATTCCCCGTCAGGGGCATGTACCTGGGTTGCGGGTTCATCCCCACGTGTCAGGGCGCATGCAGGAGGCAACTCACCGTCGTGACTCTCACATCAATGTTCCTCTCACTCTCTCACATCAATGTTCCTCTCTCCCTCCCTCTCCCTCTCCCCGCTCCCCTTCCACTCTCTTTCTAAAGAAAAGCATTGGAAAAAATTATCCTTGGTGAAGATTAACTAAAACAAAACCAAAAAAGCAATCCCGGCAGACGGGGCGCAGGCCAGGCCCAGTGCGCAGGTGGCTCTCGGGCCCTGGCTCCCCGGGGCCCACTGCTGGGCGGGGACACCGCCGACCGCGCTCAGTGACCGTTCCTGCCGCGTCTTGGTTTCATTTTCGTTTCTGTTGTCCTGAGTGAACCTGAACATCTCTTTCCACGCCCAGCATCCCTCCAGTCGGCCAAGAACAAGAACAATTCTTATTCTAAAAGGCAGAACTGCTGATGGCTGACAGTGTGGGAAATGTCGAGGGTACACGGAGGAGAGCGTCGCTGTAACGCTCGCCCCTCTCTCTCCTCCGTGACCCAAACATTTCCCGGAACACTGGGCGTGCACCGTACACCCCCTTGGGGGTCCTCGATTGTTTTCTGTTAACATTATTTCACAAGCATTTCCCATGACCGTAAATACTATTCAAAAATGGTTCTTTAGAAAAAAGAGTCTGTAAAAATCCCGTCAGAGACTAAGGGTTACCATCGAGTCACAGCCGCGACGTCGGGCTTCTGGGCAGTTTCCTCTCTGCTGTTTCCCGGGGGTGGGGGCTGCCAGCGCAGCTCCGGGGAGACATGGGGAGGGGAGACAGACCGACCCTCACCGGGGTGCCCGCGGCACAGGCAGAAATGGGCGGGACACCAGCGTCAGTAAGAGAGAGAATGTTCTTGAAAGAAAGTCTGTTTTTAATTTTCTCCTGGTTTTCTTGGCCGTTGGAGAGAATACACGTGCTTGTGGCTTTTAGAAATCGCACAAGTGTGTGACGTCAGAGGTGGAATTATTCGCCGTTTCGCCTTCTCTAATGTAACTGCAGCACGTCCTTGCTGTGAGGCCCAGCCCTCTGTCCATCAGCCGGTCAACGTTTAATGAGCACCTACTATGTGCAAGACACTTGGCGTCGGTGAACAGAAGCCCGGCCCGCACTCGAATCCGGACCAGGGGCCCTTACCCCGCCCTCGCCCGCCCGGGGTGAGCTCGACCCCTGTGCGCCGAGGGCCAGAGAAGTGGAGGCAGCAGGCTGCCCGGCCCGGGGGTCTGAGCCAGCTCGCGGCAGCCCCACGGGGATGGTTCGCTCCTCCCGGGGCCGGGGGTCCTGTGGGGCCAAGCGTCCTTGTGGCGCAGCAGTGATTACAGGGGTTACAGACACTGGGTGTGTGTTCACTGGCCATCACTATGCCAGTGAGACACATTTCCACCCGCCCGGTTCAGTTGTTGTTGTTTTTTAAGTGATTTTAGGGCGAGGGAGGGAGGAGAGAGAGAGATTTGTTGTTTCACTTACTTACGCACCATCGGTCGAATCTTATGTGTCCTGACGGGCGATGGAACCCACAACTTTGGCACATCAGGGTGATGCCCTAACCAGCCAGCCTCCCCGGCCAGCGTGTTTTCTCTTGCGATCAGAATGACCCACCACCTGTAAGAGTTTCGATGCGAAAATGGTTGAGAGGCAGCACTTTTTGAGCACCTCTTATCTGACAGTGTTTTTTATCCGTCCGGCATGTATTTATCGGGGGCCAACCAGGCCAGAGCTGGGGTTCCTGGTCCGCTGAGCGCCTCCTGACTTTCCACATAAATAACATCAGGGAACCTCAAGGGCGCGGAGCTCAGAATCGCACTCCTGCTGCCGGCCCCAGAGAACTGGCTGGAGCCCGTCTGCAGAGGGGAAGATGCCCTGGAGGTAACGCTGGTTAAATATTAGACCTGTGGCCTCGGTGCCCTTCCCCACAAACAGGAAAGCCCCCAGGGCCCGGTTCCCGGAGGAGACATCTACTGGCCGAGTCTGAATGTGAACGAGCTCTGGGCGGTCAGGCGCCAGCTTTGGGGGGGGTGGACAGTGGAACCCCCCTTCCTTTCATGCCACCACCCCCGTCTCCGCCAACGCACGTTCTGGGCAACTCCGAGTCTGTGCAGGAAGCGGCAGTGAGCGGGGTCCGAGTGGCCCCCAAGCCTGACGGGCTTTGAGTGGCTTCGGGCTGGATGTGCAGACTGGTCAGCGAACTGCCCTGGCAGGGGTCTGGGTCCCGCATCCCGGCCCTTAGACGTCGCCCGCCCGCTGCGTTGCTTCTGGGGGCGGTGAGCCCTGGCCCAGGGGGCTGAGGGGCCCCTGGGCAGAGTGGCAGGCGCCCCGCCCAGCCCTCCCTCCCCATCGCACGGGGAATGTTGTTATTCATTTGGCTGAGGCGGCTGAGGGTGGTCAGGAGTCTGGCAAAACCGAGGGGGTGACGGCTTTAACCAGCGTGTCCGGGACAGGGCTGGGGACGGTGGCGACGGTGGTGACGGAGAAGGCAGGCGGCCTAGAAGCTCCTGCTCGGTGCTGGGCGCTGTTCTGAGCACTTGGCGGGTCCCGCGCCCGGGCCTCCCGGCCGCCGCTACCTGCAGAGGGAGAACCACGGGCAGCCCCGGCCGCGGGCACGGCTCCGCTCCGGCGCCTCCGCGCTGCACCGAGGGTCTCGCTGTTCTGCACCCGCCTTCGGAGCCAGGCGGCCCGGCCGCGGCTGGTTCGCTCCGTGGTCAGAGCGTCAGCCTGCGGGCCGAAGGGTTCTGGTTCCGTTCTGGTCAAGGGCACGCTCCTCAGTTGCAGGCTCCAGCCCCAGCCCCGGCCCGGACACGTGTGGGAGGCCACCAATCCGTGTGTCTCTCTCACGTCCATGTTCCTCTCCCCCCCTCTCTCCTGAAGAGCAATGGAAAAAATAGCCTTGGGTGAAGTTTAAAACAAAACAACTAAGCTGCCTTTAACGTCGCATCAAACCTGAATTCAGGGAAATCGCCATCGTGTTTGGAGAGAGGGGCAAGGGGAGGGGGGCCTGCTGTGCCGCCAGCGGTGTCCCTGGGGCACCTAGGCCTCGTCTCCAGCCCGTCACCCGTCACCCGGTGCTGTGAAATGCGGCCGGTGTTACAACCTCTGCTGGGGTCGGCAGGCCCGATGCTGCAGGAGGGAACTGGCTCTGGGCGACCTGACTTCTACCTTAAAATCGGGCGGTGGTTGGGGGGACGGGTTTGGCCCAAGCGCCTCTGGTAGGCCTCAGGTCAGAGCCTGGGGTGGGGAGGAAGGGAATTCGTTTTCTTGCACCATCCCTCGTTTCCCCATGCGGCCCCGTCCGGGCACCACTGTGGTTTGAGACGAGCGGGAGGGAGGAGGGGGACCAGCTGGCCCCAGGCTCGGGTGCTGCGGGCTTCCTCTCAGCCCCCCCACCTCCCTCCCGGCCAGGCGGTGCCAGGAGGGGGGGTCGGCGGTGCCAGGAAGGGGGGTCGGCGGTGCCAGGAAGGGGGGTCGGCGGTGCCAGGAGGCGGGGGTCGGCACCCGCGCGGTTTCCTGAGGTGCAGAGTCAGCCCCGCGTTTCCTCCATCACCCTCCCCCTCACCTGCCCTCCGGGGGTTCAGCCCACTGTTCTCCCAACCGCTTTCTAAAAAAAGACACGCTCTTAAAATATAAATAGACACTTCGCGGAAAAGTGAACGAATGGGTTTCAGATGCTAGTTACGCTTTTCCTGATGCTTTTAGATAAAAATACATTTATCTAAGTGTCAGGGACAGCGCAGCCCGCCTGGGAGACCCGCTCCCTCGGAGACCTTCCCTTAAAGAATGTGGGTCCGAGGGCCGGAGGGGCCTGGAACCTGCATTTGGGAAGCGGGTGGCCTCAGAGGAGCCTTGGTGCTAAAAGGGACAGAACTTGACTCAGACCGAGGTCCACCCAGCTCTCACCCAACCCCTCAGAGCCCCACTTTTCCTGCCGGGGGTCCAAGGTCAGAGGGCAAGATTGGGGAGACTGGCAGGGACCGGGCCCTGGGGAGCTCTAGGGCTGGGAAAGAGCCCCACCGGCCGCCTGTGGCCCCTGGCCTGTGAGCAGGGCTGTATCCTCAGCTGCTTGCGGGCGCCAGGGTGGGAGTGGCCGTGGCACCTCTCGTTCCCGCAGGAATGGACTGTATCTGGCACCCTTGAGATGGTCCCCTGTGGTGCAGGGCCTTTCAGGGCGGAGGCCCCAGCTCCCGTGACCTTCTCAAAGCTGATGCCCAGCTGACCACACCCCTTGCCTCCCCAGAGCGCACCGGAACGACATGGAGACCATCTACCCGTTCCTGTTCCTGGGCTTTGTCTACTCCCTCCTGGAGCCCAGCCCGTGGGTGGCGCACACGCACTTCCTGCTGGTGTTCCTGGGCCGCGTGGTGCACACCGTGGCCTACCTGGGGAAGCTGCGGGCGCCCATCCGCTCGCTGGCCTACACCGTGGCCCAGCTCCCCTGCGCCTCCATGGCCCTGCAGATCGTCTGGGAGGCAGCCCGCCACCTGTGACCGCCGCTGACACCTCGGCGGCCGTGCCCCTGGCTGCCACCCACCCGCCCACGGGGGCTATACTCTGGGAACTGGATGTCCCTTCGAGATTGGGATGGGCCCCCGGGCCTGGTTTCCTGGCCACCTGCTGAGCGTGGGCTCCTGCCCAGCTTGCTTGTGTGTGTACTTACGTGTGCAAACGTGCCCCTTGGATGCCTGGGTGAAGTTGCCAGTTGGAGCCGTTTGGAGACAGGTTGTCAGGATTGATAGACAGTCCATCCCTCCGCTCGAATGGCAGACGGAAAACATCACTCCCTCTCCTCCGCCCTTAGGACAGGGAGAGAGTGGGGACAGTTCAGGCTCCTAAACCTCTCGACCACCTGGATCCAGAGGCAATAAATGCAGACTTCTCAGGCCCACCCTGGAGGTTCTCGTTTGGCCCGTCTCGAGGGGAACCTGGGCACCTGAAGTTGTGGAAAGCTGCCCCCCGAGTCCCAGCTGTGATCAGGCCTGGGAGCCACTGCCAGCTCCCTCCAGAGGCCCAGGGTGCGATGTTGGATTTCTCTCCAGGCGGGAGTTTGGCGAGGTGGGGGTGGGGTTCCCCTCCTTCGTGCCTGTTGATACCTCCCTGTGCTCCCCACAGTCTTCCCTGGACCCCCCTCTCCTCGGACCCCATGCCGGTGGAAGGGGCCGTGGTACGGCCCTTTTCCGGAGGTCAGAGCCGCTCCTGAGGGCTGTTAGTCGAGTGCGGTGGGCTTTAGTGACCAGCCACTTAAGGAACTTTCTGGCTCCTTCAGTCTCCTCAAGGTTTGAAAATCACAAGCGTGGCCCCTGTGGGGAGCTGGGGTCTGCCCGAGACTCTTGTCCTGGGACGTGTGTGGCCCTGCTCTAACCACTGCGCGGGGGCCTCACTTTCCCTGAACCCCCTCCCAGCACCGCCCTTTTCTCCAGCCTCTGGGAAGCATCAGTCGGCACCTAGGCGTGGCCGCCTCGCACTTCTCCGCAGCCTCTGAACCTCTGCCCCGGGACAGATGGGGGGGCTTCGCTGGGAGCTCGGGGGACTCCAGGCCTCGCTGGAAATCCAGGCTGGCCCCTGCTTCACAGAGCATGGAGCTTGGAGCCGGGAGCAGATAACACTGCCCCCTGGTGGTGAGACGAGCCTCCGTCCTTGGGCCCCAGCTGCTCATCCCGAAACGGGAAGGGCAGGATCATGTACCGAGTGCCTGCTGTTTGCCCTGACTGCCCGCCCGGGAGCTGGAGGGGGGAGCTGGAGGGCCCGGGGAGAGGCAGGTGTGAGCCAAGGGCAGGGAGGATGCTGTCAAGGGGCAGTGACCTTTCCAGCGGGCAAGGAGGCCTGGGGGACCTGTTCTCCCCGTCACGTCCGGGTAGACCCAAGCCCCCAGGATGGGGCAGGTCAGGGAGCGGCCTCCTGGAAGCAGCTGTCCCTGTGTCTGAACACTGGACCCAGGAGAGACATAGCCTGTCTCCCGGGCAGCAGCAGAGTGACCAGAGCAAATGAGATACCTCGGGTCAGGGATCTTGAGCTCACGTCTGCTGACCTGAGAGGCAGCCACATTCGGCCACCCTCCGAGGCCATCCCGGGTACCGAGTTTGAGTTGACCTTAGGCATCAGCGAGTTCTGGCCTTATCCCTTCATCTGCATTACATGCTACACCCAGACTTGGTCCTGACCTCGTTTTAGGGGTGGTATGAAGGAGGAGAGGATGCTGGGCAGCAGACTGGGGGTCTCAGGGCTGCAGCTCTGGGCAGCAGGCAAGGACTTTGGGGCTGAGCCCAGGCCTGAGAGGCTGGCACTGCCCCTGGTGGGGGCCTGGTGTCTGGGGGCATCTCCTGGGCTGTGAGCAGGAGAGGCCAGAGCCGGGCTGGGGTGTCACGCAGGCCGGGGGATCAGGGCCCTGGGCTGATTTGGGGCCCTCTCCTGGACATGATGCCAGTGTGGTCTAAGGCTATGGAAACTTTCTTGCACACCCGGCACACACACTTACAGAGGAAACCCAAGGCCGGATGGCTGCTGCGCCCTGCCCACCTGGGCTCCCCAGTCTTCCATAAGGGCCCCTCTGGGGAACCCCCGTAGTGGCTTAAAACAGTACCATTTATGGTCTCACAGTGTCTGTGGATCAGGAGTCTGGGCGCAGCTTACCTGGTCCTCTGCTCGGGGTCTCACAAGCCTGCAGTGAGGGGTCCTCCAGGCCGAGGTCTCACTAGAGGTCAGGGTCGCCTTCCAAGCTCGTTCAGATTGCCGGCGGAATTCAGTTCCTTGGGGTGTAAGACTGAGGCGCTCAGCCCCAGCGCCACTGCCCCCACAGGAGTCCACAGCGTGTTCGCTCTTCACGGCCAGCAGGGGGCTCCCTCTGCCTTGGACCACTGCCTTCAGGAAACACCTGGACCCTCTTTTAAGGTCTCACCTGATTAGCTCAGGCCCACCCAGGAGAATCCCCCTTTTGATTATGCGCAAGTCAGCTGATTAGGGACCTTAATTACATCCGCTCAGTCCCTTCATCTTTACCATATTCTGTTGGTTAGAAGCAACTCAGAGGACCCACCTACACTCAGGGAGAGGGGGTGACAACGGTGTGGCCCCCCGCGTTGGGGATGGCAGGGCTGTCTTGGCATCAGGCTACCACACCACCTCCCCTTTCAGTTCTTCCGATTTCCAGGTGCCCCCTCCTGACCCCTCCCATCCAAGTTCAATCCCTTCCCATTTTTTCTAACATGTCAACTGAGAATGAAGAAGCTCTCGGACCCATTCTTTCCAGCACTTGCAATATCCAAGGGGGTTACTGACCACAAAGCTTCAAGGCCAGAGGGCTGATGGGGGGTAACAGTGGAGCTTATATGGAGCTGTTCACTCACCAACAGGCGTCAAGAACATGTCCAGCTCTGAGTGAGGCACCAAGGGGGTCAGAGAAGGGAAGAAAGCACATTTTTTTAAAAGTACTTAAAAAAATGTTTTTATTGATTTCAGAGAGAGGAAGGGAGAAACATCAATGATGAGAGTCATTGATCGGCTGCCTCCTGCACATCCCCTGCTGGGGATCGAGCCTGCGCTCCCAGCGTGGCCCCGACCATGAACCGAACCATGACCTCCTGGTTCATAGGTCCACGCTCGACCACTGAGCCACGCCGGCCGGGGGGCAAAAGCACATTTTTTAACCTTCTAGGAGCTCCTTATGTGGTTGAGACTATGACATTGGCCGGCTTGTTTTGTTTCTCTATCAGGTTATTAGTCACATTACAGAAGAGAGACACGTGGATTGTGAGCCACTGTAAAATTTAAACGATTTGCATTGTGGTTTGTGTCCGCCCAGATTTTTGACATTGCACGTACGAAATGCGTGATAAACACCCTGGCACAGGCCCCCCCGCCCCCGTTTTGGATTACGGTATTTCTCCAAGTGGGTTTACAGATGAATTGAACAGTGAGAGCGCTCACACGTTTTCATGCGGTTGGTGCGTTTTCATGCTGTACTGACTGTCACGCTGTGGCCCCTGCCGCTGGCTGGGAACTTGCTGGTTTCCTGGTCGTGGGAGAGGCGGCCGGTCCGGAGCCTGCTGCCGGCCCAGGGATCTGTGTGGGGAGGGAGGGTGTGCGCCCGGCTCTGTGCCCGACGCCTGACAGTGGCCCACAGTGCCCTCCAGGGGTGGGCGGCGGAGGTGCAGGAGCTGGGGGCACCGTTTTGCTCTGGTTGGAAATTGGAAACTGGCTCTTCTGAGGTTCCAGGGCCCCTGAAGCACGTGTGCCAAGTCCCCTGGGCGGGGAAAGTGCCGGTTTCCCCCAGGCTGGGGAGTATTTTGACTTCCTCAGACTCCACTTCTCACTGTTCCTCCCCCACAAACACCAAAGCGCCTGTTTATGGAACGTGCCAACAACCCCGTGAAGCGGCTCCGGTTATTGTCCCCATTTACAGAGGAGGAGACTGAGGTCCAGAGAGGTGCCCTGCCCAAGGGAAAACTCCGGACTTTATTTCTCAGGTTTCCCAAGAGCCAGGCGGCCTTTCTTTCCACTTCGCGCTTTCTCAAGTTTCTTTATTTCAAGCAAACAGGAGCAGATACACACGGGGCCCTCTCCCAAACTCACAGGGGGCGGCAGGGGAGGCTTCTGAGTCCTCCCACCCTGGGCCGGGGCCGGGGGTACCTTCTCCTTGTGGAAAATTATATCCCGGGCCTGGTGCCTGGGAAGCTCCCACACAGCCCTGTAATTAGGGCTGCAAAGGGAGGGCCCCTGCGCCCCCTCCCTGAGCTCCCCGAGCAACATGTGTAAACAATTAAGCGGGTTTGTTTTTTCTAGAGCGCTTGGGAGGAAATGACATTGACATCCTTGAGCCCCACAGCGGGTCAGCGCCTCTGTGGGAACCCGGCCCCCGGCTTTTTCCGAAGCTGGCATTCTCTGGGCCTGCCTTCCGAGCCTCAGCCCGAGCCCCGCCGGCGTGACCCCGTCCCTCTGCAGGCAGCCCCGCCTGGCCATGCTTCATGCTTCCCTTTGATTGGAAGGAAGATCCGGTGCGGCTCCATCCGAGCCCCGGAGCCCCGGCCGGGCCTGGGTGGCCTGTTCGCTCGCGCTCCCAGTCCAGTGATTCGGGGGAGCAAAGGGCCACGTGTGCCAGCCCTTCGTGTGGCAAATCCCCTGGGAAGGGGGAGGGTGAGCTCCTTGTGAGGGAGGATCCTGCTTAGACCAGGAGGGCCCAGTTCTTGTCTGGGTGGAAGGGCATCTTCCAGAGACTTCTACCAGGTAGGTCTCGTTTCCAAGGTTACTTCCTGCCCAGCAGGCACTTCTACGTCCCTAAGTCAGATCCTGGCCTCCGGTCTCTGCCTTCTCCCTCAGGCCATCACCTAGTCATCAGCCCATGTCCCCGCCGCGTCCAGGACACCACCCGGGCCTGCCCATCTTGTCCCATCGGGTCCAGGCTGCTGCCCCTCCTGCCTGGACATCTGCCCTGCCCTCCGCAGGGATCTCTCTGCCTCCACACACAGCCCCGGGGGCCACTTTCTTCCCCGAGCAAACCCCTTTTGTGGTTCCCCAATGCCAGGGTGATATCCAGACTTTTAGATCTGACCACTCAAGCCCCGCTTGAGCTGGCTCCTGCTGTCCTTTATTCCACACCAGGCGACCCAACCCTGGACCTGGCCGGGAGAGGCAGCTTCTGGCTTGCCCCAGGGCCTTCACATCGGCTCTTTCCTCGGCCAGAAACTCTGTTCCCTCTCCCCTCTTTGTTTGGTGAATTCAACATTCCAGGACACCTCCTCCAGGAAGCCTGCCAGGATGCCTTAGGCTAAGTTTGGGGCCCCCTGTGCTAGGTGTAGCCTCTGCAGCCAGGGACCCTGAGTCAGCTCCCTGCCCTCCCCTCAGGGCCTGGGGCAGTGTTTTATAATGTTTGTTCAGCGATAAATGGCAAGTGAAGGCCCAGAGAGCACTTACCTGAGGCAGAGGCCAAACTGAGCAAGAAAGCACAGCTCTGGCTGCATCCGCCGCCCCCCCCCAGACGCAGGTCTCCCCGTGCTTTGGCCTGGCCCGCAGTCAGGTGGGCCTGAGCAGCTCGAGGCGTCAGCAGGATGCTCCCTCCCAGGCCCCAGCCCGAGCACGAGCCTCCCTGACCCGCACAGGCGCCCGCACTCTCCTGCTGACCAGGGTCCCAGCCATCCAGCCGTGAGAGTCACACAGCCAGCGTCCCCACATGTCTGCACATCTGAGGGGGGCCAACTCCACGGGCAAGGACCATGTTGTGGTGGTGGGATTGCAGGCGGAGGGCAAGGAAGACCATAGAGGGTGAACCGGGGGAGAATGGGAAGGGTGCTCGCTCACTCGGGTACAGTCACCACACCTTTCAGAACAAAAACGGAGACCATCCCACATGCAGGGCTTGTCATGCGGCTCTGGCCTGTTCGAGGTCACCTAGCTGTAGCCTGTGGTGGGAACGCTGGCACTTTGGGGGCGCTCAGAGGCGGGGCGGGTGGCAGATTATAGAATATCGGCCCCACCATGTCACTGAGGGCCGCCTACCCAGAGGGGCTGGTCTTCTCTGCACCCTCAGGGCCTAGGAGTGCTGTCCTTCCTGGGGGCTGGCTGAGGTTACGGAAGTGGCCTTTAGCTCCCCTGGAGGGCGTGCCACTCAGATGGGGTGGCACAGGGCCAGGTGGAGGGACTGGCTTCAGACCACGCGCCTCTCCCCACAGTTTCCTGGTGTCATTGGCTGGTGGCACATGTGTCCTGTCACCCCCAGTTACCATCTGCAAATGGGTGGGTTGGGGACTTGGGAGAAGGCCTGGTGGCCTGGCCGTTAGGACCGCTCCTCTGTCCTGCGAGCCCACCTGGGACCTCCACTCTGCACCCCATCTTGGGGGCCATGTGCCCAGGCCCCTCCACAGTCAAGTGCTCAGAGGGGTCCCACACTTACTGTGTGTCCAGAGCAAGGAATTTAACTTCAGCATCTGCCCCACACACCCTCTTGCCGGTCCATGGTCCCCACCCTGCCCCTGCCACAGGGCAGAGGGGTCACTCCCTGACCCGAGAGGGGAGGGTCCTCCTGCTCACAGCCACTTACACACCTGGGGTCCGTGGGGCCTGGGGTCTCTGCCCTCCTGTCCTGCTCTTCACCCCTGGGCTCTGCAGGGTGATGGAGGACCCCATCCAGACACTACAGACCCGGGGGCAGCTGGCCTGCGGCTGCTGGTCCAAGCTGGGCCCAGGGCCGTCTCCACAGCCGCTGCCGGCCAGAGCCAGGCCCCGATGGCTGCCCCTCCATCGGTTTGCTGCCTACGTCTGCCCTCCCACAACCTTTTTGTGCTTAAACAATTTTTTATTTCTTAAAGACGAAAACTATTTGGTTTTAATACACAAAGTAAGTGAGGTCCTTGGTGAGCTCCTGCTCCACCTGCCGGCCCAGCCCCTGCAAGGGCCACGGGCCGAAGTCTCTAGCGATCAGTGGTCCAGGACGAGGGGCTGAGCTGGGCTTCGGCCTCTTAGCAGCCTCTCAGGCCCAGGAGGCGGGGCTGGGGAGAAGGGCCAGGGGAGCCCGCCCAGCCTGTCCTGGGGATGGGCAGGGGACAGGAGGTGGTCACTGTCCTGCGTGTCTGCCCTTTCCTGTTGTAGACCAGGGAGGAGGCCGGGTTCTGGGGGCAGGTTCAGTTCACCGTGGGCACCTGGCTGTGGTGCAGGCTGAACTCCTTGGCCTTGAGGCGGAGGCTGGCGATGCTGTTGGCCATGTTGACCCCCGGGGTTGCAGGGCTGGAGCCTCCAGGGCTGTAGGGTGGCACCGTACTAGGGGCAACAATACAGAAGGACACATTTGGTGTGGCTGGCATGCTGCCCGGGGCACCTCCAGCTGTTGGTGCTGGGCCCCAGCCTCTGGCCCGCCTGCCTCCCCCATCGGCGAGCTCTCCTGGGAAGCCGTCCCCCTAGGGGTGGGGGTGACCAGGACAGCAGGGCTTGGGGAGGAGTCAGCGCCCACGGCCAGCATTAGGGCGCGGAGCCGCCCCTGTGGGCTTGTGGGACTTTCTCACTGCACCGGGGCCTGGGGCCTGTTCACCCAGCACCCGCGTGGGGCCCGGAGCGCAGCAGGACTGAGGCGAATGAACACACACCTGCAGTTAAGGGTGCCTCTGGGTGAGGTAAGGACAGGGCAGGGCAGGGAGGGAACTGGGAGAAATTCAGGCATCACTAGGACATCACTGTCACTAGGACTCCAGCCGACCTGCTGTATCTCACCTTCAACAAGATCAGGGCTCCGGCAGAGCCGCTCACACTGAGGGGCAGATGGCGCCCCCTGGAATTGTGGGGAACAACCCAGCTCCCCAGCACCCCCTCCCTCTTCCGTCTCACCCAGGCACCTCGGGGCCTTTTTCTGGCTTTGACCATGGTGGGGGGGACACTGCCCCAGAACTTGGCTCCGGACCCCAGCCAGGCCTCCAGGAAGGGAAGCCGGTCCCTCAGGCCTCCCGCCTCCGCCTCTGGCAGGGAGGGCGAGCTCAGGGTGCTGGGGCTCCAAGGGCCTGGGAGTGACGTGGGTTCCCCCTTCCCCTCCAGACACATTCACGTGCACGTGTATGCTGTGCACACACACGCTCCTGTGTACCCCCAGGCCGGCGTGCACACTCACAGTCATGAGCACACGCATGTGCATACATGCTGACCTCATGCAACACACACGCATACTCCTACCACACCCACACGTGCACACTCACGAGCATGCATCGCACACTGGTCCACGTGCCACTCGGCGGCCCCAGGTTCAAGGGGCTGCCGGGCACCACTCACAGGTCTCTCCAGATATTCAGGGGAGCCCAAGCCCTCCCGTGCCCCCGGGACGCCCTGGCGGCCGCCCCTCCCGACTGCCAGGGGCAGGGGCTCACCTGTAGGGGGACGAAGCCGTCCAGGAGAGATACTCTGGGCTCAGGGCAGTGGGCCGGGGAGCCACGGGCTGCTCGATGGCGGCCTCCTGGCTGTAGGACTTGAGCAGCGAGGCGGAGCGGTTGGCCAGCATGGCCCGCTCGTTTCGGCGGAACTTGGCCCGGCGGTTCTGGAACCAGACCTGGGGGAGGAGAGTGGTGAGCGCGGTGCCGCGGCCACAAAGGGGACCCAGGACCTTCTGGACCCAGCACGTGCCTGCTCGGCTACCAATCCTGAACCGGCAGCCTCACCTCTCTGGGCCTCCGCTTTCTCATCCGTAAAATGGGGGTGCAGGGTGACGGCCGCTGCTGGCTAGGTGTGTGGGTGAACGGGCCGGTGAAATGAGTGAAAGGGAGACTCACCGAGCACTGAGCGGCCGTGAGGCCAGCGGGAGAGGGGCATGCTGAGCGCTCAGCTCCAAGCGGCACCGAGGGAACGCTTAACACTTTAAAACGACTTTTACTTATCAAAACCCTCTGTGGCGGGCACTGCTCTGAGCGGTTTACAAACATAGCAACTCCTTTAATTCTCAGAAGAACCCTATAAAATAGACCCCACATGATCCTCATTTTACAGGCAGGTGCCTAAGGCACAGAGAGGTTAAGCAACTTGCTCCAGGTCACACAGCTAGCACGGGGCAGGGCTTGGATTTGACCTCCAGCCCTCCTGGCCGCAGATGACTCAGCTCCTAAACATCTCACCTCGGCGACTCCCCAACCCCGCGCGGCCGGCAGGCTCACCTGGACGCGCGCCTCGCTCAGGTTCACGCGCCGGGCCAGCTCCTCCCGCACGAAGGCGTCCGGGTAGTGCGTGCGCTCGAACACGCGCTCCAGCGCCTGCAGCTGGCTGCTGTTGAACGTGGTGCGGTTCCGCCGCTGCTTCTTCTTCCGCTTGGTGGCACCGCCACGCCCGGGACTGGGACAGTCACCTGTGGGGAAAGACAAGGTCAGGAG
The DNA here is from genome assembly GCF_054644295.1 of Miniopterus natalensis. NCBI lineage: Eukaryota > Metazoa > Chordata > Mammalia > Chiroptera > Miniopteridae > Miniopterus > Miniopterus natalensis. The sequence continues at coordinate 72,654,383 of NC_142092.1, forward strand.
GGCGGAGGACAGCCCAGCCAGGCGCCTGCTCTGCCTTCGCACTGAGCTCTTTAGTGGGTCTCCCTCCAGGGATGGGCGGGCCAGGCCCCGGGAGCAGGAGCACCTCCCTTTGGTTCACTCCTTCGTTCATCACCAGTCATTCATCCAACACAGACTCAGTGAGCACCTACTATGTGCAGGCTCAGTGCTGGGGCCCCGGGATACAATGAACAAAAGCAACCAGGCCCTACCCTGTGGGGCCAGGGGTCAGGCACCTGCGCCCACAAGGGACAGCTGACCTGGCCAGGGAGGGTCCAGGAGACACCTGGGTGTCCCCAGCACCTGGTCCAGGCTCTAGGCTGTGGTAAGCCCTCCAGTGATATTTGGTGTTTAATTATAATTATGCATAATAAAGACCAGTAAAGGTCAGAGTTCAGAGGGCCCGCCGCACGCAGGCTCTGTAGCAACCACAGGTCGTTGGGTGCTCACAGGAACCCTACAGACAGGCGCTGTTACCCTCCTCACTCCCAGCTTATCGCGGGGCAGGAAGGAGGGTGTTCAGCCATTTCCACACAAATTTTATCCAGGGGCAGAAATGCTGGCCCTTTATCCCCCGGGGCCCAGCTCACTGCCCACTCCTCCAGGGAGCCCTCCCTGACCCCCCGAGTCCACGTGGAACCCCCTCCCCTCCACTGAGCTCGCCCAACACTTAGAACCAGCACTGCCTAGTTCAGCACTTTCATGTGTGCCTGGTTTTCTTATTGGAAATGTGTATTTTAATAACAAAGTAATGCCACTGCTTGTCGCAGTAACCGATTCAAACAACGCAGAAGGGTATAAAGTCAAACCAAATCCTTCCCTCTCCCCGGCTCCACTCCCTGTGCTTCACAAGACTACAGACGTGCATTTAAAACAATGTACAAGCGCGAGATCACGCTGAACACGCTGGTGCTTCAAAAGGCCTATTCTTATTTGATAATAGCTCCATTCAGGACAGCAAACCCCACCCTCTTTCTCTGGGCTTTCTTTAAAAATATCTACATATATCTATATATATCTATATCTATATATAGATATATATAGATATATATCTTTATTGATTTCAGAGAGGAGGAGGGAGAGAGAGAGAAACATCAATGATGAGAGAGCTATTGATCGGCTGCCTCCTGCACAGCCCCCACCAAGGGCAACCTGGGCACCTGCCCGACCAGGAATTGAACCGGCAACCTCTTGGCACACGGGATGCCGCCCAACGAACTGAGCCGCAACATGGGCAGGGCAACATGGTCCTCTGTTCTTGCCAGTGCATATTTGGGACAGAGTCCTAGAATTGAGATTGCACGATGCTGGTGAGGCCCCGAGTTCCACCATGAGTCCCACCAGCAGAGCAGGGAGGCCTGTTTGGCCCTGTTTGGCCCCGTCTGCCCAACAGAGCATGTTGTCCACCTTCTGGATTTTAGTCCACACCTGTGCTTCTGCTTCTCCAGCGACACACTCCCTTGGTGCGTCCTGTGTTCCTTGCACAGGCCTGTACGTTCACTCAGCCGAGTTTCTAGAACGTTCCAGGCCCTGCGACGGACACCACACAATCTCTGCTTTCAAACAAGCTCCCAGGTGAGCCGGGTCTACTGACCGTTGAGCAGCCGACCGGTTCATGTCTGAGGCTAAGCTGTTCCCTGAGGCTGGTTAGTGACTGTATAGGGGGGCCTGGGGGGGGAGGTCAGGCAGGAACCAGGGAGGGCGCCTGGGGAAAGATGGCCTCACAGCTGGGCCTGGACCAGTGGTTCTCAGCCTCCGGGGGACATCTGGCAATGTCCGGAGACATTTTTGATGGTCAGGACTATTACGGATGGGCACAGGCTGGGACGCTGCTAAACGCCCTTCAATAGGCCCATGATCCGGGTGGCAGCTGGACTCCCGGCCGGGACACATGCGGCTCGGTCCCCAGCAGGGGGCGGCCAGGAGGCAGCTGATCAACGGCTCTCACCATAGGTGTTTCTCTCTCCCTCCCTCCCTTCCTCTGAAACAAAACAAAACGAACCGTATTTACCGCCCTTCAACACACTGGCCCCCAGGACTGTCCTGTTCCCCAGGCCCAGGGCCGAGGGCGGGACCCCGCTGCAGACACATCCACAGAGTTTATGTCCGCGGCTCTCCCCGTGGGAAGCACCCCGTGGGGGGCGGCGGCCCCGCGGAGCCGGCTCCCCTCCTGCGCCCGCTCCGTCCTCACTCCTCACCCCTGCCCTCCGAGGACCGGCGAAGACGGACGGGAATGTCTGGGGCCTGTGGAGGTCTCCCGCCCCCTGCCCCACAGCCCCCCGAGCGGGAAGAAACCTTAAACCAGAACAAGGGGCCGTGTGCTGAAAACCGGGTGATCAATGGCCCAGGCGGACGGAAGCTTCGAGAAGCTTCCAGAACACTGGCCCTTGCGGAGTCGACGTCCGCCCGCCCTTCAGGCAGCGCTGCTTGGGCACACACCCAACACAGGAGGCATTTCAGCCAAAAAAGGAGACTTTTTCGGGAATTTCTGAGCAATTCAAAACGAAGGATGTTTCAAGGAAAACCGTTTTGCAGGGCCCACCCCGCCAAGCGGGCGACGGGAGGAATGACCCCCGTCTCTCACCAAACAGGGTGGCGACCTGGAGCTGGAAGTTTCATACAAAAGCATTTATTGTGCCCCCCGTCCAGCCCTGCCCTGCCCCAGCCCCAGGCCCTCCCATCCCTGACCCCGGCCCCCTCCTCAGTGGCCGACCGTCCCTCCTGGGTTCCCACCAAGGTGGCTAGGATGGGGCTCGCTCAACAAAGGTTGGTTTGGGCCGGATCCGTCCACTGAATGCCCGCACCTGCCCATTTCATACACGGGGCAACTGAGGCTGAGTGGCGTGCCCAGGGTCACACAGCTGGGATAGGAATTCTTGTCGCTGGAGGGCTCAGCCGGCCGAGGCTGTGAGCCTGTCTCCGTGGGGGTCTCCTCCCTCACCCACCGGGCTCCTAAGGAAGGTGGCATGTGGGTCTGTCACTCTCGGTCCCAACTCTGGCAGATGCTGGGGGGAGGGGTCTCCAGGTTCACCCCACCTCGCCTGTGCGCATGGGAAGGGCACAACTGGGCGCCTCTTTTTTTTTAAATAACATGTTATTTTGCTTTAAAATTTTTTTTTGATTGATTTTAGAGGAAGGGAGGAGAAAGAAAAACACTGATTTTGCTGTTCCACTTATTTATGCATTGCTGGTTAATTCCTGTACCTGCCCTGACCAGGGATGGAGCCTACAACCTCAGCGCATCGTGAGGATGCTCTAAATAACTGAGCCACCCGGCCAGGGCTGGGCACCTCTGGGAGCTGGGAGGGCCTGTGGCTGGCCCAAGGTCACACCAAGTCCCCATGAGGAGCTGAATTTAACTCAGCGTCAAGAGCATGGTAATTGCACAAGTGCTCACAGCCCTCAGCATTGCTGTTCGCGTGTACGCCGCCTGGTGCGCGAAGGCAGGGCCCGTCCTCCGCGCCCAAGCCCACCATGGAAAGGTGGTCTCAGTCCCTGCGGTGGGCAGGGAGGCAGCCAAGGTTGGCGAGGATCCAGGCAGCATCTCAGAGGTGACTCGGGACTCGAACCCAGAGCTCTGGACTCAGCCAGGGCTCCTGGGCAGCCTCTGCCTCCCAGCGGATGTGCTGTTACCGTAAGTTCCTGAGTCACCTCCTGAGAAATGCACTGTGGTGGGTGGGTGTCCCTCTGGGGACTCCGCGCTGGGGCTCAGAGCACTTGGAAAATAAACAAACACTCCCTAAGCCTCAGGCCAGCGAGCGCGGGAGCAGCTCCTCCGTCGGGCTGTGCGCGCCCGAAGTTTCCTTTCGTTCAGTAAAAGTTCTGCTTTTCTCCGGGATTGAAAATAAAGTCCGAAACCGCCTCCGTCTGCCCTGGCTGTTCCGACGCCCCAGTGAACGGCCGGATCAGAGAGGGAGGGACGTACCCGGGAGGGGGAGGCCTGCCATGCTCTCTCTCCCTTAAAACCAAAATTGCTTCGCCCCTGATTATATTACAATGGAAAAAAAATGACTGGTGCGCAGTCCTCTGCCATTAAATTATTTCACACATACCATTTATTTGGCTGACTGCGGGCCAAAGACATTTAAAAACTCTGCTCTCAGCCAAATGATCAAGTGTTCCTGGCTCCTCTCCCCGGCACCCATGGTTTTTCTTAGTCCGTGTAATTTAAGGGCCTAAATAGTCTGGAGGGAATTAGCTGCGAATTCCTCCCAAGACAAATAAACCCAGCCTCTCGGGCTCGGCCTTCCCCAAGCTGTCGAGAGAGACTCTTTATTTGTTTTTGCCTGACCCCAGGGCCAGGGCGAGCTCCAACCCAAATAAATAACTTTTATTAATTAGCATTTATTCTGACCAAATCAGCAGCCCGCCCCTCCCCCCCGTGCGATCTCTGCCAACACGTTCACGAAAATAAACAACGGGTCCCGGGACCTTGATGTGGATTTAACAAATTAACACTGGGCCTTGGTCAAAGGAGCCTGGATGATGCGGGATATTTGCCGACGGGAAAGTCTTAGGAAGGAAGCGGGGGTGGGGGGCGCAGGGGGGCCAGCGGCGGCTCCGCCTCCCCCACGCCCCCAGGTCTCTTGGGAGCAGGACCCCCGGGAGCTGGGCTCGGATGGGGATTCTGGAAACAGGTCTCCACCGCTTCCTGAGCACCTCCGGGGACTGACCTCCTCGCGCAGGAGGCGAGAGGCAGTGCGGTCCAGTGGCTAGGGCTGCGGGAGGGCCGGGTTCAGGCGCAGTGGCCGTGGGAGACCCCGGCAGCCCCGCCCGGCCTCAGGAGCCTCACCCAGAAATGGGAATGTCAGGACGTAGCTCACCCACCCCTGATAACAACCCTACATGGGGGCTCTGAGCCCGCCTTTACAGATGAGGAAACTGAGGCACAGGGGTTCGGCGACACACCGAGGACACACGGCTGGTAAAGGCCGGAGCTGGGATTGGAACCTGCAGATCAGCACAGCACCCAGGCTCTGAACGACCGACCGCGCGCAGGCAGGGGCCCGAGAGCACCCCCACCCTGGTCCCCATTCACGAAATTCTGGGCATCTCCCCGGGGCCTTAGGGCGCGTGGAACAAACAGAAGCATTCCTGGAGCTGGGGTGTGTGCTGGAGTTCCCAGGCATGCAGGCCAGGGGGGCTCCTTGGAGGGGGAGGCGTGCAGGCTGTCCGGCCTGTGAGACCTACCAGGCAGGACCAAGGTCAGGCCTGCAACTGAGTCAGGTCAACAATATTTAAAGAAAGAAAGGAGGAAGGAAAAGAAACGTGGTTCCTAGAGGCCTCCAGAGAAGGGAGCCTGGGCTTCCGGGGGCTCCCCCAGGAGGCCGGCCCCACCCCAGCCAGAATCCCAGGCAAGGGGCTCAAGAGCTGGTTTCATCTCCGGCCAAGCTGGCCTCCGTCCCGGACACTCAGGGCCAAGGACGAGGCATGGAGGAGGGGCTCCGCTCCTCGGGGAGTCCCACAGGCAGGCTTCCCAGCTTCACTTCCCAGGAGGCCCCCCCAACCCGCAGGAGCAGAGATGAGGGTGGCCGGGAGGGGCCAGGACCTACCCCGTGTCACAGTGAGTGAGAGCCCTCGGCCTGCAAACCCCAGGCCCTTTCTCTTTTCGTCACACCCCTGGTAGCCACTTGCCAGGGGTAACGAGAGAAGAGGTGGCCCTGCCCCCGCCCCAGCCCTGGGCAAGTCATCGGTGAAGGAAGGAGCCCTTCTCTTCAGGGATCTACCCACTGGAGGGAGCCACCCAGGCCACCCAGGTCCTCGGGCCATCTCAGGGCTGCTGTTGGGGTTCACGGCCTCTCTGAAATCAGTGCTCACTTCTGGACCACTGCTCAAACCGTTCCTGGGCTTGTAACTTCTCTCCCTCCCTGGCTCACCTTCAGGTCTCAGCAAATACACCGCTTCCTCCAGGAAGCCTTCCCTGACCCCACCCCCCCGCCCCCCGAATCACAGCTCTGTCACTGCAGGGTAAGTGTGGGGTCATTTGTCAGGCAGGAACTGGGACTCACTGTTTTCTGTCTCTCTGGGACCCACCACAGGGCCTGGCCCAAGGTAAACTCACAAATATTTTCCCAGTGTTGAGTGACTGAATGAACGAACAAAGGAATGAACAAACAAGGAGGCACTGGGAGGGTGCGGGCTGTCTCCAGGGTCCTCCTCACAGAGCATAAAGGCCTGGCCAGTGCTGAGTCACGTGAGAACATGTCCACAGGGCAGGAGGAAGGGGCTTGGGGCAGGACGGGGGAGTCAGCCATGCCAGCCACTGTCCCCTCCTCCTTCCAAGGATATGTCACCTCATTAATTCTGAACAAGACCCAAGGTGCTGACACATTTTTATAGCTACCAGTCTGGAGGAGGAGCGAACATCTCCGGAAGGAAGGTGAGGGGCGATGCAGTGGGGCCGGGGAGTCAGAGAAGCCCCCGGGGCCCTGTCCATGCCCCAGGCCTCAGCTCAGCCACCCCAGCCTGGGACTGCCACCCCCACCCCCTCCCAGCCCTGAGGCCAGTGAGCAGTGTGACTACAGGAAGGTCTCGCAGGCTTGAGCAGACCCTAGAGTCTGGAGGAAGGCTGGGGAGGCTCCTGCATGGCCCCCAGAAACCTCGGCAGAGTCCTGGAGGCAGCCGCAATGCAGCTGGGTCTCTGGGGTCTGCTGTCCACGCTTCCACAGGGTGACTGCACCCCCAGCGGAGGGACCAGTGGGCCAAAGGGATCTCCAGACAGTAGGAGCTCCTACCCACCTCAGGGCCTTTGCACATGCTGTTTCTGCCGCCTGGAGCACTGCACCCCTTTGGCCTGGTGCAGCCTTTAGTCTGAGCCTGAGTTTTCTGCCCTGAGAGGCCTGTCCAGCCCCCAGACCAGCCCCCTTGTTCTGGGCCGTGGCCCTGGCCTGGGCATCTGTAATTAAGTCGCTCTTCGGTTTGGCTTGTCTGCCTCTTCCATCCGAGTCTGGACTCTAGGGAGCGGGTGCTGGGTTTGTCCTGTCACTGCTGCATCCCCAGGACTGAACAAAAGGTTTGGTTTCGAAAATACTTGTGAATGACTATAAAAACGAAGGAATCCTCTTTCCAGAAAAAGATTTGAAGTCTCAACTTTACCCTCAAAAGGGCCAGACATGGTTTCCTAGGTGCAACCCCCCAAAGCGCAAGCAACTAAAGAAGAAATGGTGAGTCAAACATCCCCGAAATTAAACACGTTTGTGAACACCATGGAGAAAGTGAAAAGAGAACCCACAGCGTGGCAAAGATATTTACAAAGCATCCCTACGACAGGGCGCTCAGACGCAGAAAGCAAAGGGCCCGCCGAGCTCCACAGCAGCAAGTGAAATAATGCCGTTTAAACACGAGCAAAGGATCCGAACGGACGTTTCTCCAGAGAAAGCACAGAAATGACCAAGACGCACAGGGGAAGATGCTCAGCGTCATCAGTCACCGGGGACACATGAATCAAAACCTCCGTGAGATAGCGCCTCAGGCCGCGGGGGTGGCCAGGACCGGGACAGACAGTGAGCGGCGCAGGAAGGGGGAGCTGCAGCCTCGGGCTGGGGGCGCGGAAAGGGGCGCGGCGCTCTGGGAAGCAGTCTGGGGGCTCCTCCGGGAAACGTGGAGCTACCATGGGGCCCAGCAAGGCCAGCCCCGTGGACGCCCAGGAGAAATGAGAACACACGTGCGCACAAACACGGACACGGGGTCAGGGCGGCCTGGCTCACGACACCGGAGTGCAAGCAGCCCACGCACCGCCAGCTGATGGCGGGGACGCAAAACACAGCACCTCCTGCGACGGAGCCTTGTTCCCCTGCAGAGGCGTAAAACACGCCCGTGTGCACCGGGCCACCCTCCAAACACCGCGCTGAGCGAGAGAAGCCGGGCCGCTCGCGAAAGGCCACCTAACGTGTGCCTGGCTCACGGGAAGCGCCCAGAACAGGCAGATCTACAGAAGCAGTTGGCTAGCGGTTGCCAGGGGCTGGGGGGAGCAGGGGGGGAGGCCAAAGGCGGGCACAACTGACCACCTCGCAGTCTCGGGGGTCTCTGGAAACTCCCGGCCTCCAGGGCTGGGCTGCTGTCCGCCTCAGGGCTCCGAGAGCCAGGGGTTCACATTTCCAGGCCCCTCTGGTCGCATCTGGTCCTGTCAGCCCAGTTTTCTCTGCTCCTGAGACCCCCCAAACCACACTCCAGAGAGTGGGGGCACCTGGGGGAGTAGGGTGCGGGGTGGGTGGGGGTCGGGAGGCATTGAGGAGGGTGGCAGAGGCTCTCTGCTCAAAATTTGGTCTAAGAAGGGGGTTGGCGTCTGGTTTTAATCTGAGGTTGGTGGCCAAATGCCAAATTTATTGTAAAACCTACATTTTAATAAGGGGCTGGTATCTGGAGGAAAGCTGCCCTCATTAACCATTTCCAGACCAGGGTGGAGATGCTGCCCGGGGCTCCGCGTGGGGTGTCCTCGCCCAGTTCGGGGCTGCGGGGCCTCTCGGGGCCCACAGCCGGCACCTGTGAGGCTGCAGGCCCGGCACAGAGATGCTCCGATTTCTCGTGGCTCGAGTCCCGAAACAAACCCACCAGCAACTCTGGGGTCTCTACCCACTATCCTCATCTTCTCGAGGACTCAGGCCTGAAGGGACCTCACAGGTCACCCGTCAAAGCTCCTCACTTTTGCAGATGGGGAAACTGAGGCATGGTGAGGGCCGGTGACTTGGTCAAGGCAATGGACCCCCCAGTTCGGTCCAGTGAGAGCCAAGCCCTGGGGACATGCCTTTTCCTCCCTCCTGCTCCCTCTGTTCCTGGGTTCCCTGGGGGTGGGGGGAACAGATAGGGGAGAGGAGCCCTGACTCAGCAATTAGACATGGTTGTGGGGGACACAGCCAGCTGTCCACCCAGAGAGCAAATGACCGCCCCCTCGGCCTCGACAGGAGAGCAGCCGAGACAAAGGCAGTGCCCACGGGCCCTCTCCTGAGGTTGGCAGGGCCTCCCATGCCCCTGGCCCTGGGTGATGCTGCACCCCCAGAGAACTGACCTTTAAAGCGTCGCTGGAGGTTTTCATGACCCATTTGCGAGCTCCAGGCGGGCTGGAAAATGTGAGTTTGAGGCCCAGCTCAGCAGAGCCCCAGGGCTGTCTTGAGTGTTTCTGCCCCAATCCTGACCACAGCTCGGCCCCTGGGGAGCAGGAGGGCTCCTCCTTCCCTGCCTTTTTTTTTTTTTTAACTTCAATTTACTAAACTTTCATTTTGTGCCTGGCAGTGGGACGTAAAGCCCTGCCTTCTACGATGTGGAAGGCACTGCGATTAAGCTTTGTTCTCAGCTGGGGACAGTGAGGTTCAGAGAGGTGAAGTAACTGGCCCAGGTCACACAGCCAGGCAGCGGTGAGACAGGGGTTTATGTCTGGTCTGTCCCCATAGTGGCTGGTATCTGGAGGTAAGTGGCCCTCACATTTCTAGATCAAGGTGAGGTGCAGTTGAGGACCCAGGTGGGGTTTCCTCTCCCATATAAGCTCCTGGGCCCCTCAAAGCCTGGAAGCCTGCAGCCCACAGCCAACACCTGCTGGAGTCGAGGTGAGGGCTGGCATCTGGGCGTAGAGACCGCCTAGCGGACCACTCCTCTCTACTTAAATCTACTTAAATCTGAAAGCTCTGCCCACACCCACAACCGGGCTCAGGGGTCCTAGTGCCCGCAAGCCTGATGGTTCCCTGCTGTGTCAGTGGGGTGGGCGCCCGTCTGTGTCCCAGCCCCACCAGCGGGGTGCACACTTGGACCCTGGGCACGGAGCCATCTGTGGCATCTCTACCGGGTTCCCAGTCACACCCTTGGACAACAGCAAACCCTGACTCTAGAAAATTCTCCATGACAGTAAGCCACGATCCCTCTTCCTGTAGGTGTCCCCAGTGGTCCTGGGCTTACACTTTGAGAGGCAACACACGGAGGCTCTTCCCAGGACCACCTTGCTAACATTTGAAGGCAGTCTCTTCAAGGCCTTCAGCTGTGGTGACTCTGGGAACCTGCCCTGTCCCTCTCTGTCCCCCGGGCAAGGGTTGACAGCAGGTCTCCCAAGTTTCTCAAAGGGGTGTCGCTGACAGTTTCCTTTGGAAGCCCTGGGAAGCCTGGTTAAAAGATGCTCTAATGCCCTGAATGTGCCTGAGGGGGGGGTGTCTACCCTTTACAGATGCTTCCGGAGAAGCCAGAGGATCAGACAGGGAGCCCTGCCGGTCACAGTCTGAACTTGCCTCTATCCTGGCACCTGGCACCGTGTCCGCACATAGTAGATGCTCAGTTAAATGCTGAATGAATAAATATCTGAATGAATGAATGGAATCTGGGTCCTGATGGGGAGTATTCCCCATTATCTGTTCATCCAAACAGTTGAAGCCTTTTAGTACTCTCAATCGGTGTAAACTGTTCAAAGCTGCCCACTTCCCTGACCCTCCCATCAGCAGAAACAAATTTCTTTACTGGGTTTTTTTAATGTAGAGGCCAATGCATGAGCAAGAGAAACGCCCTCCCAATGGGAAAAGCTTCGGCCTGGCTTTGCTGCTGTCAAGGTCAGAGGCAGGGGGAAGAGTGGAGGCCCTGGGATGGGTCTGCTGGGCTGGCCCTGGAGGCAGCGATGGCGAGACAGGACTGGGGGTCAGGCAGCTGGCTATCCCCATGCCCTCTCAGCTGGACCCTCCCTCTACCTCCTGAGGGTGTGGAACCAACGGCCTTGTTCTGTGAGCCTCCAAACTCAGGAGGGATTTGATCTCAAGCCTGAGGTTTGGTCTCGGGCGTCTGGGTTGGAATCCCACCTCCTCCAGACTGTGACCTTGAGCCTGTCACTGCCCCTCTCTGGGCCTCCGTTTCCTCCTGAAGTGGGCCTATGATGATTCCACCAAGATGACAGTGACGCAAGAGGGAGTGGCCACCACAGCACAGATAGGGCCAAAGCCTGGCCACCCAGGTCTCAGCCCTCCCCATCCCCGGGACCCTGGCGATGGTGTCGCTCCCCACCCAGGCACCTAAGAGAGGTTTCACTTTTCAGTGTTGATGTTTATGGAGCTGACACCCCTTCCCCCTACTTGGCACCCCAGCCCCCTGTTTCCAGAACAGGGAAGTCTGCAGAGGCTGGGAAACTCCACTCTTGCCACATATCTTCAAAGGTTTTCTATGAAGCCTCTTTTAGAAAGCGTGGGAGAAGGGCTGCAAACCAGGGGACTGCCCCAATCCCAAAGGCCCTGCTGAGGCCCAACTCAGAGTCCAGCGCCCCTGACCCCTCCCCTCTGCTCCTAATGCCCCTGACCCCTCCCCTCTGCTCCTAATGCCCCTGACCCCTCCCCTCCCCTCCTAATGCCCCTGACCCCTCCCCTCTGCTCCTAATGCCCCTGACCCCTCCCCTCCCTTCCTAATGCCCCTGACCCCTCCCCTCTGCTCCTAATGCCCCTGACCCCTCCCCTCTGCTCCTAATGCCCCTGACTCCTCCCCTCTGCTCCTAATGCCCCTGACCCCTCCCCTCCCCTCCTAATGCCCCTGACCCCTCCCCTCTGCTCCTAATGCCCCTGACCCCTCCCCTCCCTTCCTAATGCCCCTGACCCCTCCCCTCCCCTCCTAATGCCCCTGACTCCTCCCCTCTGCTCCTAATGCCACCTCCATCTAGGTGGGACCCAAGTGTCTCACCCAGCCCCTCCCCGCCTTCCTAACCTCCCGAGCTGGGCGCGGTCCTGCAGGGGCACCCGAGCCCAGGCGGTGAGACCTGGGAGCTTTAGGGGCCCAGCCGCCTCACTTTCCAGGACCCTGAGGAGGCCCCGAGAGGGAGGCAGCTGGTCCTGGGATGGGGGTGGGCCAGCCGCTGACCCGCAGCCAGGGCTGAGGGCCGTCCTGTGGTTGAAACAGGTTCGGTGCCAAGCTGGGCCGGTCCTCCAGGCGTCTCCCCCGTGGGCGAAAGGCCCCTCCGAATCCACGCGTCCCAGGGCCGCCACCCCCACCGTCCCATCGCCACGTTTCCTGCCCTCCCCCGTTCCGGCCTTTCTCCGTGCGGCCCAAAGTCTTCGTCTCCAGGGAAGCTCTGACTCAGAACTTTAAAAACCTTGCGCACGAATTTAAGAAAACAAGCCCGGGGGTGGCGGTGCGGGAAGAGTCCCTGGTCCCCGCGCGGGGGTGTCGCGGAGGCTGGGCTTCCCGGGAGCCGTCCCCTCTCCCCCGGGACCGGGCCTGAGGGCGGGGCAGCCCCAGCCCGGAGCCCCGCGTGCCCCGCGCGCCTTTCGCGTCTGGGCGGGACTCTGTTAGCGAGCGGCTGGGGGTGGGGTAGGGCTTTTTTTTTTTTTTTTTTTTGCTTTTTTTTCTTTTTTCTTTTACGCACTCGAGGGTCTGGGGTCGACCCCGAAACCCGGGGGCGCCGTGGGGCGCGCCGCCCGCCCCGCGCGCCCCGCCCGGCCATGTGCGCGCCAGCCCGTGCGTGCGAGCGCGCCGCGCCGGTGGCGGCCAGAGCGGCGCCGCCGCACATCTGGTTCCAGGCGAGCCCCTGGCGCCGGCCTCGCCGCAGACCCGCGGCCCAGACACACAGACGTTAATAGATCGGCGCGCCCAGCCCCGCGCGGCCCGCGCCCGCCGCCGCCCCGCCGCCCGGGTGAGCGCGGGTGGGAGAGGCGCGCGGGGCTGGGCGCGCGGAGGGCCCGGGGCGCAGCGCCCGCCCTGCAGCTCGGACGCCTCCCTCCCCACCCCCACCCCCACTCCCTCGAGTCCACGAGGTCCGGGGTTGCAGTTGGGGCCGCCCTTTCTCCTCCTGGGAAACCCAGTTCCCGGGAACCCAACCCCACTCCGGGCTGTTCCCACGTGCCCGGCGCGCCCCGCGGGCCAAGGGCTGGGCGCGTCACCCCCGCTTCTCCGCACACAATCACCTTAGGAGTCGGTACGCTGCTACCACCCTCACCCCCATTTCATAGCTGGGAAAACTGAGGCTGGAAAGGTTACAGGCCCAAGGGCACACAGTCAGGGCACAAAGCTGGGCTGCTGGACTTCAGTCCCCGGGCAGATGTGCCCCCCTCCTCAACTCCCAGCGCACACACCTGGAGACCAAGGTCACCCAAAGCTGGCCCTAGCTCCTGCCTTCCCCTGGGGCGGCCCTCCCCTCCCCTTTCCAGAGAACCCCTCCTCGGTCGCACCCTGCTCCCCTGGCAGAGGTCCCCCGCCCAAGCACCTGGGGGCAGTGTGGCTCCAGGGGGACTCCTTGCCCTGGGCAGGGCCCCAACACAGCGGCTTATACAGAACTGCTCCCCAGACCAAACCCGAGCCTGGAGAGTGTGCTGGGCCCACCCTTGCCCCAGGAAAGTCTCGGCCGTAGAATCTCCCTTTTATTATTCAAGGCACAGGACGCGTTGGCCTGTGGAAGGCAGCTGCCACCTCTAGGAACGGTCCCCAGGCTAGAATTAAGGCTCATCAGTCTGAGCGACTACAGAGTGGGTTTTGTCTTTCTCCCTCCCACCTTCCCTGGACTCTCCCTCCCTCCCCTTCCCTCTCCCTCCCCCCACTTATTTATTCGTTTGTTTATCTGTTTATTTCTACTCCGGCCTTTGGCCCCTACGGGCAGAGCCTGTGTGCTCGCAAATTGCAAGTAATTTGCTGGCTCCAGGTTAAGTTTGCGCTTGCCCTCTCCCCCGAGGGGGCTTTATTAGGAATCGGGCCCACATCAAAGTGCCACACTCACCCTTGGAGAAGGAATTCCGTTTAGAACTTTCCCATTAACAGCCTCTGGATTCACTTGGGGGGCTCACGAACTCTGGCTGTCAGAAACTCGGGTTTTAGAACAAAACCACACTTTTTTAAAAAGTTCCCAGCCTAGAGGTAATAAGCTCAGTCACCGCCTCGGTGAAGGCGCCCAGGAATTGGAAACCGACAGGCAGGGTCCTTCTTCCTTTCCAGCCAAGTCCCCCGTTAAAGGTTCCAGTTGGTGGGGACGCTGTCCCCCACCCCCACCCCCCAGGCACGTGGAGTCTGGGGGAAGAGCAGCAGGAGCAGGAAGGGGAGACTCCAGGACACTGGGGCTCCTGACCTACCTCTCGGACCCCCCAGCTCGGAAGGAGTAGGGGCCAGGCCACTGACCGGGACTCACCAACCCTGGCTCCCAGTGTAATCACCAGACCGGACACGCAAACTGGTCAAGTGGAGCCTGGAGCAAGTGACCTGAATTTGGAGGGAGGCTTGTCCTGCAGGGCATCTGCCACTTCTGCCTCCAGTCTCCACAAGGACAGTTTCTCCTGGTACTAGAGAAAGCTTGTGGCGACTTCTGGTCCCCTTGTCTTCCCTTCTACCTGGTGGCCTCCCCTCACTCCCCCTAAGCCAGAGAGTTCTGAAGGGGTGCTGACTGCAGCCACCCTGTCCAGTCTCCAGGGCCCGGGGTGGGGCAGGGGTCCCAGACAGGACAGCCCTGATCTCCAAGAGGCCCTGGCTTCGGCCCAGCCCAGCCACTGTGGGGTCCTGAGTTTCTCCCTGACTTGTAGGGTAGCCCCCAAAGATTAGCTGTGGGTGTTGTGGCCCTGCCCCTAGACCTCTGGGACCCGCCTATTTGTCTGTGTGGTGATTCTCTTTCATCGGAGGCTGCAGGTGAGGGGGGAGGGGTGCTCACGAAGGGAGGGGTACTGAACCTCCCAGGCCAGAGGTTCACCGCCAGGGCCATGTGCAGATAAATGGTGGTTATTACCATGATTCTGCAAGGGGCTCCCCCAGCTACCCTCCATGGAGCCCCCAGCGTGCCAGGTACTTTACACACTGAATCCCCACACCTGCAACCCTAGGACACAGATATCAAAACCATACAGATGAGGGAAGAGGGCCTGGGAGGTCTAGTAACTTCTCTAAGGTCACACAGCCCACAAAGGGAAGAACCGGGACTCACCCCCACTGCACCCGACTCCAGCACCCAATCTCCTGCCCACTGAGCAACATTGCCTTCCTGCCGAGCATGGGTGAGTCTGCCTGGGCTCACCTCCCTCCCAGGCAGCAGTCTGCACAGAGTCAGGGTTACAGGGGGGTTTTGGTCACCCAGACCCGGCGGGCTCACCCGTCATCCCGCCTGCACTCCTGGTCGCCTGGGAGTGGCTGCTGGGAGCACCCTGCTTGCTAAGGAGGGTGCTGAGCAGCCTGGTTGATTAGTTTTGGGCGCCATGAGCTCAGGAAAGGGGTTCTGACAAGTAAGCAAACATTTGTGAATCCTGAGCCTGGGTCTGTAGACGCAGAGAGGAGGGTGACTTGGTCAACGGCGCGGGGAGGGTTCTGGACCAAGCCAGGGAGGGGACGCGGCTTCACTCCCGCTCAGGGCTCTTTCCATCGCCCCGCACATGGGCCCAGCCACGTTCATTGGCAAGTTCCACAGCGGCCGAGGAAGCACATTTGAAGAAAGCCACGTTCAGTTCTGACTCCTTCAAGTAAACAAATGAGTGGCGAGCTGGCATTGCCAGGTCACGAACCCTTGGCCAGGGCCTCGGCGGTGGTGGGAGAACCGATCCGACCTCTGTATTTAAAATAACAATATTCCAATTCCTGCACGGAAACGCCGCACGGCTAAGTAACGTTGGCGAGGCAAGTGTGCACCCGAGAGAGCGATTATTTTTAAGACTATCTACCCTGAGAAAACTTTTTCAAAAAACTTAATTATAAACAACCCGATTTTAAAAATGGGCCAAAGACCTTGACAGACACCTCACCAGAGAAGACACACAGAGGGTAGATAAGCACTTGAAAAGACGCTCCACGTCATATGTCATCGGGAAAATGCAAATTAGAACCAGAGACACCGCGACACACCAGTTAGAGCGGCCAGAGTCCCCAACTCCGACAACCGCAAGTGCGGGCGGGACGCGGGGCACCGGGACTCTCCCCCGTCACTGCTGGGGGAACGCAGACCGGGGCAGCCGCTTTGGCAGGCAGTTTGGAGATTTCCTGCGAAACTCAACCAACTAGAGTCCGTCTGCCGGCCCTTGTCTCCCGAGCCACGCTGCCTACCTGCCTGCTCCCCAAATCTAGCGGCTGTCTCAAGAGCGCCGACCCCTACGGGCTGTGGCGACGATTCCGCGGACTCAGGTCCAGTGAGCGAAGGGGCTTCGAGTCAGGCTGCTGGTCCCGTGACCTTGACCAGTCATTTTGCCGCTCCGTGCCTCAGTTTCCCCGTCTGTACAGCACAGCACTCGCGGTTGCTGTGAGAATCAAGACACGGGACACACGAACGTCGCTGTGGCTAACAGCACGGGTTTGGCCCTCTGGGCACCGCACCGACCTGGGGAGGGTGGGCCGGGCAGGCCAAGCGCCCTGCCAAGCCGCAGGCTCCACCTCCGGCCCTCCCCTCCCATGAAGCGTCCCGAACGCCCGGTGCAGCCCCGGGCTCCCGGGCTCCCGGGCCTGAAGAAGCAGCCTTCACCCCCCCACCCTCACCCCCGCTGCAGGGGACTGTCCCTCGGCCAGCACCAAGCAAATATGGGAGAGTCGGCAACAGCCGGGGCCCATCTGCTTGATTCCCCCCAAAGGGTGCCTGGCGCCCACCTGGGCACCTCTGAGGGCGTGTTTGTTTGTTAATCACCCGAGGATATTTTCTCCCACTGAGTTTTAGAGAGAGTGGAGGGGAAGGAGGGAGGGGGAGAGAGAAGCATTGATGTGAGAGACACATCGAGGGTCGCCTCCCGCACAGGACAGCGTGTCAGCCAGACCGCCCGAGTGCACCACCGCTCTCGGCCCTGGATGAGGTGCACCCGCCCCTCAGCGTTTGATGCAACAGGAGGGGGGCGCTGCTCCCGGAAGGGGGTCCGAGGCCCGGCAAGACCCCAGCGGCCCCGCGCCCCAGGCCAGGGCAGTAGCGGCCCCTTCTGAAGCTACCTCCACGGCTACCTGCCTCCATCCATCTGCCCGGGTTAGAGGCTGCTCAGCTTCTGCGGGGGCCGGACAGGCCCAGGGGGCCCGTGGGCACACTCAGCCCAGGGGGATCCTGTGACACAGCTGCCTGCCCTGGTGGGGGGCACGGGACGACAAAGGGCGGTCTCGGTGCAGATTGCCCAGGCCCCCTGGACGGGCGCTGGTTACTTTGCGAGTCTTGGTTGAGACACAGGCCCGGAGTGAGTTCCTGCTCAACCCACAAGCTGGGCGACCTTGGGAGAGTTACTTGGCCTCTCTGAGCCTTGGCGGCCTCTATAAACCGGGCATAACGAGGATTTGGGGAGATGATACAGGCAAAGCACATACAGCGGGACCGGCGTCATTCAGGGAACTCCTTACAAAGGCGAGGTCTGCTACATCCAGGAGCAGCCCTTCTGAGTGTAGCCTCCCTCCCCTCTCGGTCCCGGGAGGTGACCCGAAGCCCCACTCCGCGTCGCCCAGGCTTGGCCAGCAGCACGCAGCTCCTCTGCGGCCACTGTGATTGGTTCAAAGGTGGGCAGCACCCCAATCTTGGCTCCATTTAAGCCTTGGACCCAGTGGCACCTGAAGTCGCACCCTGGACTTTTCAGCTCTGAACATCAGTATCAATAGCATTAGTTTTGTTTCTGCTACCTGGGGCCAGTTTTCTGTCCCTCGTAGGTAGGTGACCGTCCCAACTAGCTCACTGCTGAGCCCTGCCCCTGCCCTAGAAGAACTAGAGTAGTGTGCCCTCCACTCTTGGAACACCCCACACCCCACTCTGCGCTGAGCCACGTGTGGACCCGCCTCGCCTGGGGAATCCTGACTCCTGACCCGCCCCTGCCGCCTGGGCTGGGGGTGGGTCCCGGGTCCCTCCCCCAACTAATCTGAGATGTAGATCTCTGCAGCCTATTGGGAGGGGCTCCGGAGCAGGATGGGGGCGCTCTGTGGCCTAACCCCAGCTCTGCCAGGTGCTGGCTGTGCAGCCTTGGGGTGGCGACACCCCATCTCTGAGCCCCAGAGGCCCCTATGCTTCTCAGCCTGGTGGGACCTACGGGCACTGGGATTAAATACCTGTTTAATCATCAGCCTCCTGTTAGCTGGAAGCTCCCAGGGGCTGATGGGCAGACGTATGCCCGGTGCCTGCACATAGTAGGGCCTTGAGAAATACGTGCCGAGCGGAGGGGCCCGTGTTTCTCGCCCGTAAAATGGGAATTTTGATAGCCCTCTGTAAAGATGAGCGGGGAGCATACAGCTTAGGCCAGAGCGGGGCCTCTGCGTTCAGGAGGGACAATTTGCTACTGTTATGAAGGGGGTACCAGCAGGGGCTCCCATGGCCAGGGACTTCACCCAAAGAACTGGCTTAAGTACTGGCAGGCAGGCGCCGGCACTGCGGGAGGAGGGCCGGCCAGGGCGAGCTGGGAGCGGCCCCTCCCTGGCCCTGCTCCGGGCCCAGGCTTTTGTTTGCCTGCTGCCCGCAAGGCTGAGGAGCAACCCGGCCCCGCGCCCCCTCCCGTGGACAGGGCCCTGCTGAGGGGTGGGGACACTGCCTGCACCCCCATCTCGCCCCGCGTGCCAAGAGGCATGGAATAAACAAGCGCCACTCACTGCGCCGCCCGGGGGGGTGGGGGGGGCAGGAAACCCCGCCCTCACGGGGAGCTGGTTGGGGCTGGGACACTCCGCATCCCTGTGCCGGGAGATGAGGACCCTGCGGACCAGCAGCTGCAGGGGTGTGGCTGGGTGCTCCCCGCCCTCAGGGGCAGCCTGTGAGTGGCTAACAGCGGTGACAGCACCAATGAAACCGACGGCGGCCACGGCCCGGCGCCAGGCCCGGTGAAGGGCTGCCCCGCCTCTGCCTCCTCACAACCACCTGCCCTTATACCCACTTCACAGACGCAGCACCTGAGGCTCAGAAAGGGGAAGCCCCTTGCCCCGGGGAGCGAACTGGGGCTGGTAGGCCTCGACCGCCCAGCTCGGGCCCTCCTCTCCCTGGGGTCCCCCTGGCACATGAGGAGGCTCCGGCCCTTGACCACCACTCCCCAGAGCTGCCGTCCTGACTGGGCCAGAGCCGCCTGCACCCTCGGTGCCAGGGCAGCTGCCCTCTCCCAGCCCCTGCTGATGCTCCCAGCTTCCAGAAAGCAGGGACTATTTGCCACGATCCCCACAGAGCCCAGGAAGCTCCCGTGGAGCCCTCCGGAGTCCCGGGTTCTCCTACGAGCTGGCCCCTGGGTGCCAGAGGGGCACACCCGCCTTTGGCCCCTCTGGACTGGGCGATGGCTTTCCTCCCTCCTCCCTGACCGGGCTTCCGACCACGCCATGCACAGACCCACAATTCACTCCCATTTCCACCCGGCTCTGGTTCTGGGGGTGGAGGGAGGAGAGGGTTTGGGGGGAAGCTGAGAGCTGGCACCAGTTGGCACCAGTGGAGGTAAACCCGACATGTTTGCTTGTTTCCTTGGCACCCCAAGCTCTGTGCACGTCCCTGACACCTGCCCCCACACACCCTGGGCTGCCTGGTCGTCCTGGAACCTGCTTCTGGTGGCTGCTTGGACACGGGGGTCCTGGGCAGAGTAGGAAGCCAGTGTCAGGAGTGGGGGTAGCCGGCCCCGAGATCAGCTCTCCCATGAGTGCAACCACCTGGCTGGGGCCCTGGGATCAGCTGAGTGTGTGTGTGCACGTTTGTGTGTGTGTACCAGTGCATTGTGCGTGCATGCATGTGTACATGTGCCTTGCGTGAGTGCATGTGTGTGCACCCACGTGCACATGTGTGTTGCAGGCAGGTGGTGAGAACCCAGAGGACATGTGAACATCTCCGCCTCCCTCCTGAAGCCATCTTATCCACAGACCTTCTAGAAGTTGCAGTTAACCTCTAATTTGAATTTTTAACCTCAAATGCCACATTGCAAGAATAATCGTGTTGTGTTTTATAGATGGCATTTGTTGTAACATTACTCATGGTTGCTGTGTGTGCCGTGAAAATAAAGCAAGACGCTCCTTCTGCACGAGGGGCTGCCGTGGACCCAGGCCATCCTCCCAGAGAGGTCGCCAGGCTGGGCAGGGCACGGGGGCAGGGGGTATGGGTCCTGAGCATGTCGGGGGCACCCGGGGCGGGTAACCTGTCCCCTTTTCGAAAGCATAGGTATCCGCAAAGGCCACTGGGGTCAGCTCCTGGAGCCCAGAGCCTGTTCCGTCTCGGCTCCGCCTCCCCTGGGGCCCCGGGGGACTGTCCCTCCTCGGTTCTCCCACCTGTGGAGGGGGCCGGTGGTCCTACCCTGCGCATCGGCCTCCGCCTCCCAAGGGCAAGGAGAGCGAGAGAACACGGTGCTGATGACCCTACGGGGCCCGGTGGGCAGAGAGCTGGGCCCCACCTATGGGATGTCATCAACTCCTGTGAGCAACCCAACACCCAGGTACTCTCCTTGTGCCCGTTTGCAGAGGCGGAATTTGAGGCCCAAAGAAATGAGACACTTTCCCAAGATCACCCATTAAGTGGGGGCGAGGTTGGGACCAGGAGCCCACAGCTAAGCCGGGCCCCTACCAGCCTCGTGATCTGCCCCTGAGGAGGCAGGGACCCCCTGGAACTCCTCTCTGTTTCTATGCCTGTGTCACCACTGAGCTGCATGCGGGACAGCGGGGGCTGTCCCTGTCCCAGGGTCCTGGCTGCCTACCCGGGCTGAGGAGCAGCTCTGGTCTCTGCCCAGCGCCTCTGCCCCAGCGTTATCCTATCTCTGACCTGTCCCTTCATAAACAAGCCTGAGCCTGGGTGAGGTCAGAGTGAGCACACTGGGGACTCCAGGGGGCTCCAGGCCAGCAGGCTGAGGGACACCCTGAAGACAAGGGCCTAAGGCCTGGCACCCATGTCCTCAATACACAGCCCACTTTTCTGAGTCTCAGCTTCCTCATCTGGAAAATGGGGCCATGCGGCTGCTGACCTCGTAGGCTAGAGCATCTGGGAGGAACCCATGAGATGACCCGCAGGGAGGGTTCAGCACGTAGCAGGTGCACAATAAACAGCCCTGACTGTTGGGGTCTGGGTGGCGGTGACAGTGATGAGGATGAACACACTTGGCCATGCCCCCCCATCATCCAGCTCCTGCCTGGACTCAGCCACGAGCACCCCAAACTCCCCCCATTCCCCCAGGGATGCAGCTTTGCGGCCAGGCGGCCTGAGCGAGCTCCCTCGCCCCGCGCCGGGTCTGCTCCCGAGTTCCCATCTCGGGGCTGTTGTGCGCCCACAGCACGGAGCCCTAGAGTTGGGTCCGTGACTCGGGCACAGCCATCCTGCAGACGGACTGGGGAGCCCGATGCTGGGCACGGGACCTGCCCCAATTCAGGTTCTGAACAGCCCCGGGAGCCCCCCCTCCCCAGTTTGGGATCTTAGACCTCAGAGCGAGCGGCTGGGCCCGGGGCAGCCAGTTAGGGCTGGTGACCAGCTCGTTTGGAGAGGAAGAAACCCCAGGAGGCTCTGGGCAGCGGGGACACAACCGCTGTCCCCAGGTTAGCCACTCACTTCCCACAGGACAGGGTGTGCACTTGCTCATCAAGGGAGCCACTAGGGAGCGCCTGGATGCCGACCCTCCTGACACCCACAGGGCACAGAAAGCACCCCCATTGCTGTCAGTACAAAACCTGCAAATCCTGAACCAGGCCTTGGTCATGGGCTCTCCCATCCAGCCCCGCTCCTGGGAAAGCCAAGTCCTTTCTCTCCTCCGAGCCTCCGTAGCAGCTGTTCCCTCCACCTGCAGCACCCTTCCAACCTCCTCTTCTGGCTAACTCCACTCCATCCTTCTGGTCCCTCCTAAAAGTCCGCCTCCTCCAGGAAGCCTTCCCTGAACCCCAGACCAGGTAGGGAAGCCCATTATCTGCTCGCATAGCAGCGGGGACATCCCATTAGCGGGGACCACACCTCGCTAGCTCCCTGCTGAGAGGGAAGGAGGGAAGGGCGGCTGGGGCGCGGCCCATTTTTCCTCCTGAGCGCAGCCAGTCCTTGAAAAGGCAGCCCCACCCCAGCTCTGCTTGGCCTTAGGTTTGAATTTACCGCAACAGCAACGGTTTTCTCTAAACAACGACTTGCTTTCGGCCGCATTAGGTCCTCGCCTTTTCTTTCTTCCCTCCCCGTGAAACCAGAGTCGCCGCTTTTACTTCTGTCTCCGGCAATTTCCCGCCGGGGCCCTGACGCTCTCCTCGCCCGGGTGTGGCGGGGCCGCCGGCTCCGCGGGAGAGGCCGGCCTTCAATTAAAACACGCTGTCTCTGGGAAACAGGAGATTCCCAAAGGCCCAAACCCGAGGTTCCCAAAGGCCCGGTGCGTCCCTGGCCCCCAGCCCAGGCCCTCCATCACAGCCTGGCCCAGAGACCCCCTGCCTGGCTGCTCCGGGTCTGGCTTTGCATAGGGTGTCCCCGGAAAAGTGGCACCTTCCTTGGGGGTACCGCAGAGGTTTCCAGGTGACAGCTTCGGAGACGAGACACAGCCCCTCCCTGGCAGGACCCAGCTGATTCCATCGAGAGGACACTGAGGCTGCTTGGCCATGGGGGGACCCTGCGTGGAGAGGCCAGCGTTGCACCTGGGCTCTGGGGAACCATTGCATATTTCCTGGGTGACCTTTCTGAGCCTCAGTTTCCTCATCTGTAAGATGGGGTCATGCTTCACCTCCCTCATGAAGCTGCTGGCTACCTTCCTGCTCCACGCCCTGGCCAGGGGCCAGGCCTCACCTGCCCACACGTGTGCACTGAATGAATGAATGAATGAGTGAATGAGTGAATGAGTGAATGAATGAATGAATGGGTGAATTATGAATCCCATCCAGTTTCCTTGGAACCAAAACTCAAGGCCTATCTTGGAGGGGGAGAGGCAGGCCTAGTTTAACATACCATCTCTCTGGGGAGACAAAAAGGCCTGTTTTCTATACTTTATCTCAAGAGGGAAACAGGGACCAAAGTGCCGATGTCTTTTGTCCCACCTTTGGGGTGTTTTCCTGGACATTCCTCCCTGGTCTGGGATCCCTTCCTTCTCCAGGCCAGACCCCAAGCCTTGGAGGGGGTGCTTTGGGTCTTAGGGAGACCTCAAACTTAGAGGACACCCTGGTTTCCAAGCCCAGGGGGTCGTGGTGGGGGCTTTAGGGGGACTCATGGCCTCCATGAGGGGCGGGGGCAGCCCACTCTCTCCCAGTGATGGGCTCACCCTCTGCCACCAGCCGAGGGCGGGAGCTGTCACATCCACTTCTGTGGCCACTGCTCTTAGCTCCGTTCTTCACAGGATCGGGAAAGGGGGGTGGCTCTGGGGCTTTTCCACCTGTGTCACCTGGGGAAAGTCACTTAACCTCTCTGAGCCTCGACCTCCCACCTGGTCAGTTTCCAAGCAACTCTGATCATAGCAGCAGAAACCCTTTCTGAGCGACTCTGCTCCATCACCTCTTAGCATCCTCAAAGCCGGCCAACCTTCAAGCAGGCACAGGTCTTCTCAGGTGACAAGCGAGGCCTCAGAGAGAAGGAACTTGTCAGAGTCCCACAGCTGGTCAAGTGGAGGCTTGGGTGCCATCGCCCAGGGGTGTGTCACCGCCCAGGGGCACTGTCCCCGTACAGACCGACCTGGGATTACTGGTTCACATCATCGGGAAGAGAGGCTGAGTGACCGGGTCGGAGGAGGGACACCCTCAGGTCCCACAGGGCGCAGGGGGAGACCCAGGAGAGGAAGGAGGGGTGCCAGGCTCTCCCGAGGGCCCTGCACCTCCTTGGGGCGGGGCGGGCAGAACCTGAGCCCCGCAAGGCCGCTGCCTCCGACCGACCGGACCAGCTGCCCACGGCACCATCTTGAGAGCATTAGGGGCTGCTGTTAACAGATGTTTTCTGTTACGTGCTATTTGTTAGTCTAATGAAAGGAGGTGCACTCGCTTTCAAGACCTCTGCGCCGCGCGGGCTTTTATAGGGGCGGCCACGCGGAGCTCTGGCGGCCAGGGGAGCCCGGCCCCTGCCAGGCGCGCCCGCGGCTCCGCTTTGATTCCCGGGTTTGCAGCCATCCGCGCGCTAACTCCAGCTCTGGTTAAACGTCATTTTTAATAACGCCGTCCCTGGCGTGGAACCCTCTGCGCCAGGCAAGGGGGAGGCAGTGGGGGCGGGGGCGGATGCCCTGCTCCAGGGGAGCCTGCAGGGCTGCGAGGGGCTTGGTACATGAGGGGACAAAGAGGGGCAGGCGGGCAGGACGCCGGGAGGGGGCTTCTCCAAGGACAGGAATGACAACAGGGAGGCTTCTGACCCCCCACTCCCCACCCGGCAGCTGGAGGGTGTCCCATACTCGAGAGGGACAGAGACAGAAAGCAATCAGTACCCCCCCTTCGTTCCAGCTCTCTGGGCTGCCTTGGGCTGGCACACAGTAGGTGCTCAATGGATGCTGGTGGATGGTCAGCAGCGATTGTTCCACCCTGGACCCAGCGGTGCAGCTTCCTGCACACAGTCAGGCCTCTGGGAACACTGGGGCTCGGCCTTGGAGCGCTCCCTGCCCCTGCCGTATACTGGACCCTTCGGGCACCTCCGCTGATGCCGGGCTTCCGGGGCGGCGCTGAGGGGCCTCCCCACTCCCCCAAACTGAGGAGGAGGGAGGCGAGGAGTCAGCACTGGCAGGGGCCTCTGAGAGCACCGAGACTCGCACCCTTTAACGCGGGAAAGCGCCCAGGGCCTGTTACATGCAGAGGCCCAGGCCGGGCCCGGGAGCCTGAGTGCGTGCGGCCTGTGAGCGAGCATTTCAACCAGCTCCGGGGGCGATTCTCACACATGGACAAACAGATGGTCCAGCCGCTCAGAGGGGGACACTGAGGCTCAGGCCGGGGACTGAAGCGCAGGGCGGGAGCTGGGCCCCCACGACTGCCTCCTAGGCAGCAACGTCACAGGAGGTGACAACCTCCCGCCTGGTCAGTTTTCAAGCAGCCAAGGCGCCCGCTCAGCTCCGTGGAGGCTCTGAGGCCTACAACCCCCGGGGCCCCCGCATTTTCACTGCCCCGACCCCCAGGACCTTCTCCAAAGACGGCAGTCTGCCCGCAGCCCCTGTCCACCTCTCGAGCCGAGGGGGGGGTCGCAGCTTCTTGGCTTCTCTTAACTCACGGCCCCGCTCCCTTCCGACCCCTCCCCGGCCTCCCAAACAGGAAGGTCCCGGCTGCCCATCCCACGCACAGAAAAGCAGAAGGGATCACAAAGGGGACCAAAAATAATGTCTTCCAGAGCCTGCTTCATTTTTTTAGGACGCAATAAAAGATATCATTAGCTATAAAAGGCCCCATGTGGACAGTGTCCTGTCATCAGGGTGGCCCCTCGGAGCCAGGCTGGTAACAAGAGCTTCCCAGATGTGGGAGGAACGCGGGGCAAGGGGGCAACGGGAGCATCTGGGTCTTTAACAACCTCCGTTCCCAGGACGCCGTGAGGTTCCCCCCGGGGCGGGCTCTGCCCCGCAGCCCTGGGGAGGCCCCCGCGTCTTCCGGCAGCAGCTCCGCCGCTGCTCCTGCCAGGCCAGGCCAGGGAGCACCCTGCCGCAGGCCCCTGCCCAGGCTGCCGGGCACCCCGTCTCCCCGCCCGCGCAGCGTGGGCGCAGCTGCGACAACTTTCCCCAGCTCCCTGTCTAAACAGGAAGCTCCCACGGCGCTCCCCTACTCGCCACCTCGCAAAAAGCACTTAACCCCTGGCCCCAGCCACCGGGATGTGGCTGCTCACCGCGTCGCTAGCTGCCTGCGGCCACCCTGGCCATGGGAAGCCCGGCCTTGATTTCTGGGCCAGCAGGGGCCCTCGTGATGCGGGCGTGTGCGTGTGCGCGGGCACGCGGGGGGGGGTTTCGGGGGGACTGTGTGTGTCCGTGAGTCTGGGAAAACCAGTCCACCGTGTGGTCCCCCAATGCCAGCCCATGACGAGTTTTCACCGACCCGCCACAACATAAGAAAACCCGGCCACTGGAGCGTTGCGTCCCTGTTAAGATGAAGCCAGTTCCGAGCTCCATCCTCGACGGGGATGAAGATGGTGAAAGGGTCGCTCTTGGGTAAACAGATGGGGCAACGAGATGGCAGCCGCGAGCCAATGCTTGTCTTGGCAACTTCTAAAGCTGCTCGCTCTCTGCCAGCTCCTCTCCGTGCCTGGAAAGTCCACCCGGGCTTGGAATCTGAAAGTCTGGTTACGTAGGAGCGCAAGGCCTGACCCGTGGGCTGCTCAAAAAATGAGTGTTGAATGAATGAGTGAGTGGATGGATGGATGGATGGATGGACGGAGGACGGATGGGCGGGGAGAGTGGGGCTGGGGGCTGGGGGCGCACTGGGAAAGGGGGCCTGGCCCTGCGATGCTTTTCAGAAACAGGGGCCCTCCACAGTCTTCCTGTGTGCAGCCTGCAGAGGGTGAGGAAGGCCGTTCGGATGTTTCTGGGTGGAAGGGGTTCAAATGCCCCTCACACTCACTCCTTCCAACACCCCCAAAGCCTGGCAGTGCCCATGCTGCCAGGCCTGGCCCATCTCCAACAGGCCGGTGACCCAGGCCAGGCCGCTCAGGACAGCAAGGAGCCCCCCCCCACTGCCTCACGGTGCCCGGAAGGCAGCCCACACCTGCCTGGGGGTGGATGCCCCTGCATTGTGGGGGGTGGCTCCAGGGATGGCCGAGGACAGGGCTGGAGCACAGGGGCTTCGGAACGGAGCAGGCCTGGCCGGAATCTCGTCCTCATGGGAATGTGCAACCTTGGCAAGCGGCTCAACTTGGAGCCTCGGTTTCCCTCTCCGTAAATTGGGGAATAAAAGGACCGACTTCCACGGCCAGTGGGAGGACAGTGGGGGGTGGGGCATGTGGAGCCCAGGCCAGTGTGCTTGGCCTGTGAGTACGGTGGTCACTGTCACCCTGCCCTGTTTCATTCCTCAGACAGACCTTGGCCCAAGTCAAGTCTCCCCACTAACTCCCCCCCCCACTCCCCCAGCCTAAGTGCTGAGCTGTGCCGGAGAGAGGGGCCTGGGCTTGGGATCCAAAAGCAAACCCCACCCCTCCTTCCCAGCCCGGGGACCTCAAGCAAGTGGCTTTGCTTCCCTGGGCCTCCAAAGAATAGGAGTGGTGATCATGAACCCTGCCTGACCCACAGGGCTGCTGTGTCTCTGAGCTGTCACGGAAACTCCTTACTGAGCACCTACTATGTGCTAGGTACGGTCTCCCACACCCACTCCAGGCTCACCACACCCCTAAGAGACTTCATTGTCACTGTTTCCATTTCAGAGAAAAAAACTAAACCTAGAATTACCATACGGTCCAGCAGCTCCACCTCTGGGTATGTATGTGCCCCAAAGGCACTGAAAGCAGGGACTGAAAAGATATCCTCACACCCGTGTTCACAGCACACACATCTGTACAATAGTCAAAGCAGGAAGCGGCCGGTGGTGGGTAAACATGGGGCCCATCCACATGACGGAGCACAACTCAGTCATAACAAGGAAGGAGACTCTGACACCTGCTGCGCCGTGGAGGAACCCCGAGGACACTGGGCTAAGTGAAATAAGCCAGGAGAACAACCAGTGTGGTTCCACCGCGCTGTGCACAGGAGGCCCCTGAGTTTTCAGACCTATACAGATGGAAAGGAGAGTGGCGGGTGTCAGGGGCTAGGGGAGGGGACCTGGCGACATTAATGTCGCTGAACTGTACACTTAAAAATGATTACTATTAATTTAACTATATTTCACCACTTAAATTTAGAAATTAAAGGCAAGTCTCCCAGTCTCTGGAACCCAATGGTCCCTTTGGGTCCACCACTCAGACACGCGGCCCTGCCCACCCATCACTGGCAAGGGGCGGGGTGGCAGGTCTCCATCCCAAACAAGACGTGGCTCCGGCAGCAGGTCCTCAAAGGGATCCCAACGGGCCTCCCCCGCCTGGGGCTCCAGCCCACCCTGCTCAGCCCGCGCCCTCAGAGCCCGAGCCCCCCGCACCCCGAATCTGGGGCCCGCGGCCTGCTGGGTGCAAGGTTTCCGGAGCAGGTACCAGCCCTCTCCCCCTCCGTGCTCTCCTGGGGGGGCCTCCCCCTGGCTCCCGCTTTGTTTATTTTCCCAGCGTGTCTGCATCTCTGTTTCCGCCCTGCCCACAGGAGGGAATGCTTTCAAGAAAATCTCGGTTATTAATGTGGTTTCTTTTGTTGTAAGTCACCGCGAAGGCAGCGAAGGAGGGTTTATTTTCCTAACGTGCTTGGCATAGCTCAGCGCCCCAGCCAGACCTCAGCGTTTGCCTTGGGAGGAACCCGAGACCCCGCTTCGCTCTGAGTCACCGGCGGAGCCACAGCCTTCCCGGCCAGTTCCGGGGGAGCGCGTCTGGGAAAACCATTGGCAAGAACGCACTCTATCTACTGCAGGCTTTGTGAAAACAAAAGAGTAAAAAATAGGTTTTAGAACTTCTTGAGCCTGCAAACCTGACAGGTTGAAAATACACCAATTTTCTAAGTCATTAGCTTCCCTAGTAACACTTGTTTTTCTAATAGGGGGCACCCCATCTCTTTGGTGGCAGTCCCTTTCTTTGGACCAGAAACAGCTCCAGAAGCCACAGCAAAACCCACTAGGCAGGCTTGTCTGAAGCCTCGGGGCCTGGGCCAGAGCACTAGGTCACAGCCCAGGGCCCACACCCGGCCTGGGGTCCAGAGCCCTGGGAGCCCGAGGGTTGGTTGCCTGCTTTGGGCCCAGTGATGTGGGCTGGCTGTCAGGATGAGTAGAGGAGAGGTCCCTTCTCCCCCACCTTTGGAGACATCGGGACTTGGGAATCCACAGTCGGGGGGGGGGGGGGGGGATCACCTGCCAGAGAAGGCAGGCGAGCAGGAAGCTGGCCTCTCCTGGTCCACTTTCTGTCTGTAGGCCCAGACCCAGAGAGCCAGCCAGGGCCTCTCACAGGCCTGGGGGCGGCCACAGGGCACCCCGCCCCCGTTCCAGGGTCTCTCCTGGCAGCAGGCATCCCTGGAAGGTGCCCAGTTGGCCTCAGGAGGTGCCTGACTCTACATAAAACATTTGGATTCATGGGCTAGTGATTTGTTTTCAATCTGATGCACGAGTATAGAATTTCCTCCTTTTAATGTTGCCAAGTAAAGACATTAACTTAAAACTATCTCATGACTATCCCCTGAAATTTCATTTAAAAATGTGTTTTAACACCAACAATGAGTAGGGAAGATGTAACCCCCAATACAAGAGAATCCTTTTTAAACTGGGGGTTTTAGCTTCCTGAATGAGTCCTCAGGTTGTCCAGGTTTGCTTCAGTTTTCAAGGCCTGGCGACAACCCCCTGTGGCCCAGGAGTCCCGGGACAGAGCTGGGCAGGCCTGACGGGGCCAGAGGCAGACTGAGTGCCTTGTCCGGCCTGACGCGGCTCCGCCTGCGGCCCCTGCCCCTCACCTCTGGGAGCAGACTGCTTGCTGCCCTGGCCTGTCCCTCCTGACTCCACAGGCAGTGTGTCCTCTGTCCCCAACACCTGGGCATTCCCCTCCTGAGAAGGCCCAATACCCAACTGGATACCTGGGGCCTCCACGGCCCTGTCCGCCCGCCCGAGTCCCCAGCTAACATCAGCTGTCCTCCCAGGAAAACCCTCCGTTTGGGGACCTTCTCTGCCGTGTCCAGGAGAAGCAAAGCCTTCCACTGTCTGTCTCCACGGGCAGGGGCCAGGGTGGACACGGCACCCATCCCCTGGCCAGGCCTCCTTGCTCCTCTCCCCATCACTCCTGCGCCCCCCTCTTCCCTGCTTTCCTTCCTTTTCTGCTTCACCCTCAGGGTGCTCCTCTCCACACCCCAGGGGTCCCCCACTCATCAGGGTGGAATCAGAGACCAGCTGCTCCTCCCATGGGACCTGAGATCCCAGAACAAACTGAGGGTGGCAGGGCTCCCTTTTCCACATCAGAGGGCACCCCACTTTACCCCTGGCCCAAACCAGACACCTTCCTTCCACCTTTCCCTCAGGACACCCCATCTCCCAGGGGTGGGCCCGCCCACTTCACCTTTACCCCAGAGGGTGGAGAGAGGTGTCAGTCGCTGTGGCTGGTGGGCGGCAAATGCCCCTGAGAGGGAGCCAGCGGCCACCGGACACAGCTGGCACCCGCTGGGCACTCTCTGAGCTGCCGGCACGTGTCAGGTGTCCCCCCACATACACATATGCTCCCGACAAGGTTTCAGCTGAGGCTGCAGGCCCCTCAGCTTTCCCTGCACCTCCCCTCATCTGAGAAGCACCACTGTGCAGCCAGCAGGGGCTCCCCTGAGACCTGGAGGCTGGTGCAGGAAGTGGGGGTCCCCAGGGGGATATGGAAAGGCTGCTGGAGTCAGGTGGGCGACTTAAGGGCCCCAGAGGCTCCAGCAGGCCAGCCTGTGCCCAGAGCTAGGCGACTGGACAGTGGTCTCGGACCATCCCACCTCCTCTTCTGGGTGTGGGCGAGCCTGGGGGTGCGGGTGCCCCCTCATGAAACTGCCCAGGCTGCACCTTTGCTATCTTCCTCTCCTGCTCTTGCTACCCCTCCCCCCCAGCACTTCTTACCCAGGGCTCAGGACCCTTCCATCCAGAGTCACTTTTTTGAAAAGAGCCACTTGGGCGGGTTGTTTGTTTTCAAAGCCCCTTCCTGGTGACCTCTGGCCTCATCAGGAGAAGGGAGGCCTAGGGCGCTGAGGGCTGGGACATTCCCCCTAGGAAGCTGCTGGTGGGGGGACCGGAGGTGGGGGCCCCGGACCGCGGCCAGGGGACGCGCGTCTTTGGAGACCTCGTGGAAGCTGCGGCGGCCTCGGGGCGGGAGGCCAGCGGGTCCGAAGCCCAGCCGTGTGACTTGGCGGCTCTGCTCCTCCGAAGCCTCAGTTTCCCCAGCTGTACAATCACCCCCCCTTTCCCAGGCCGCTTGGGAGGGGGGCCCCGAGGGCTGCTCCGGGGCTGGGCCCAAAGGCACCCCCACCCCTTGACTTGGGATGGCTATGGCCAAAAGAGGGCCCCATGCCCGCCGAGAGCTCTGGTCCCCGCAGCCCACCCCATCGCGAAAGACAAGCTCAGCTGTGGCCGCGGGGCAGCCCGTCCCACGGCGCGCTCGGGGCGCCCGCACCCCACGCAGGGTCTCCGCCCGCGCCCGCTCCTTCCAGTGCGGGATCCGGGGGCAGCCCGGGCGCCCCGCATCTCTGCCCGCCGCGCGCGCGCTCCTCGGGCCACGCGAGCCCCCGGCCCCGGCCCCCCGCGAGCCGGGACCCCCGCGCCCCGTTCCCACGCCCCCGCGCCGCCGCCGGGCCCGCACTCACCGTCCTGCGGCGCCGCCTCGCTGCCGCTGCTGCCCCCGGACGGCTCCCGCGCGGCGCCCTCCCGCGCCTCGGCCCCCGCGGGCGCCGCCAGCCGCCCGGCCGCCACCTCCTCCAGGTCCAGGAGGTGGCTCACCGAGAAGTTCTTGCGCGCCTGGGCGCAGTCGCCGGGCCCCAGCGCCGCGGGCGGCGGCGGCCCCGGGCCCAGCGCCGGCCTGTCCAGGGCGAAGGCGGCGGCCGCGCTGTCCATGCCCGCGGGCCGCCCCGGGGTGGCCGGCCGGGTCCCCGGCGGGGTGGCCGCCAGCGCGCCCCGCTCCGCCCGCCCGCTGCCCGCTCCCCGCCCGCCCGGCGCTGACGTCGGGGCACCGGCTCCGCTCCGGCCGCGGCCTCCGCGCTCGCTCCCGGAGCTAACACGCGCCGCTCCGGCCACACGCCCCTTCTTGAAGCCGAGCTCGCCCGGCCCCCGCTCCCCGCCCCTCGGCTGCGGGGGGGCGGGGGTCCTGCGCCCGGCGCGGGGCGGGGGGCGGGCGCGGGCGCGCGGGCCGGGCCGGGGTGTCGCCCTCCCCACCCACGTTTCAAGCAGTGGGAAACTTCGGTGCTGTGTGTTGTGCTTTCTGAACCCCCCAACTCGTGGCTGGGGAGGCGCTAGTGGAGGGGTTAGCAGCCTCCCCCCTCCGGTTACAAACCCCTCCGCAGGGGCCGGGGGCGCGACGCTGAGACCCGGGCCGGGAAGCTCTGGCCCCGACGCCCCCAGCGCGGTCCCCGCCGTGACCGAGGGACTCCGAGGTCTGCCTCGTCTGCTCCACCGCGCCCGCGGCTCTCTTCCCCAGAAAACCTCACATTCTCAAGCTTCTGGGGTGCATGCATCCCGCACACCCCCACACGCACCCCCACACGCACCTATGTACCCCCCACCCATGTGCACGCATGCACCCCGCACATACACGCACCGAACACACACCCCCTCAGGCCACCCCGGGATGCTCCAGGCCCGCCCCAAGGAAAACCATCTGGGAGGAAAGGGTGTCCCTCCAGAATTCCTGGAGGATAGACAGCCAGACGACAGCCAGACTGACAGATGGGTGACAGGGAGAGAGAGGCGAGCTGGTTTCTGCTCCTGTTTTTGTTTGGAAAGGGAAGCACGGAAAAGAGGCCCCTGGTGGCACAGCTGACTCAAGCCCTCCAGATGCCACAGGTCTTCCCCCAGGAGGGTGCTTGCTGGCCTGGCCTTGTCCTCCCTGCATTGGGGCAGAGCCACTGTGTCCCAGCGACAGGAATGAGCCACCAGGAGGCCTTCAGCAGGTCCCTCCTGGGCTCTGGCACAGAAAACCCACCCTGCACGACCCCTGAAACCCCGCAGGCCAGCAGCCTAGCTTCTGCGCAGGCTGGTTTCTCCCAGAAAGGAATCCCCAAAGTAAAACTGAGTGTCATGTGTCCCCCCCCCCCCAAGTGACTTTAGCCATGGGGGGCACACATGGGTAGGTTGAAGGTTTGGAGATGATAGGTTCTTCTTTGGGGAGCTGCCCCTCTTTGGGGGTATATGAGAAAGTTTGGCTGAAGAGGTCGCAGCCTTTCTGTAAATATGTTTTGTTGTGTTGTGTGTTGTTGTTTTTTTAATTTCAGAGAGAGGAAGGGGGGAGGGGGAGAGAGAAACATGAAGGATGAGTCATTGATTGGCTGCCTCCTGCACGCCCCCTACTGGAGATGGAGCCCGGAAACCCTGGCATATGCCCTGACTGGGAATCCAGTGGTGATCTCCTGGTTCGTGGGGCCCACGCTCAACCACTGAGACACTCTAGCCGGGCATAATTATTATTTTTTAAACATCTGTTTTCAAGAAGCAGTGCAGGGCTGTGATGGCAAACTTGGACTTCGGAGCTGGTGAGATGGATTTGAGTGAGTTCACCGCCGTTTACCAGCTGTGCGGCCTTGGAGGGGTTGCTTGCTGGTCCTCGCTGGGTCTGATCTATCAGCTGTGCAAAGGGTTAGCAAAGGGACCAGCCCCAAAGGATTCGTGTGAATCTGGCATTATTATTATTGCTGCTGTTGTTGTCATTGAGGAGTTACGGCCCTTGCCAATCCCGGCTGGGGGCTGGGGAGGTACAGGGATGGCAGAGGGGGACAAGGGGCCGGGACTGCTATACCAAAGCTCAGGCCTTGAGCAGGTGCCTGGACATGCACCCAAGGGAACCCCAGTGAACCCAAGGAGGCCAGGACTCGCATCCCGGAGGGAGACAGCTAACAAATAAACACCTTTCTTGGTGATTTAGATAAAGCCTGCGATGCTAACCCCAAGTGGGGGATGAAGGGAAAACAGGATCCCAGTTTGGAACCTCTCAGTTCAACAAATGTTTATTGAACCAAGCTCTGCTCTCGGCGGGGGGATCAGGAGGCACAGAGAGGACAGAGAGGGCCCCTGTTCTCCAGAGGGGATTCCGTGGACGAGCGGGGCCTTGACTGGTGGCTCCAGCAGAGATTGGGTCCTGGGGCTGACCACGAGTGGAAATGCATATTTGCGCCGGTCTCAAAAGATCACATGCTAAAAAATAAAATGAATAAAATAAAGGGCGGACCTTTCATATTACAGAAGTAATATAGTTATTGTGGAGATTTTAGAAAATATAGTAAATTTATGAAAATAAAAACCACATGTATCCCACTCCCAGGGATCTCTAACACACAATAGGCATTCCATACATTTTTCAAAGTTGGTTTAACGAGATTGAAGATAATCATTTATTTATTTGGTATCGAATTGAAGACCTAGAAAAAGCAATAACACAAGAAAAGGGGTTTTTAGAGTGTACCTTTCAATTTTAGAGTTTATCTTTCAGCTTATATCTAGATTCTAGATAGATGGAGAGAGAGCCACATATATTATGAAAGTTGAACCATGTTGTACCAACTTTTTTTTTTCTTCAACATATCTTTATTGATTTCAGAGAGAGGAAGGGAGAGAGAGAGAGAGAGAGAGAGACATGAATGATGAGAGTCATGATCGGCTGCCTCCTGCACGCCCCCCACTGGGGATCGAGCCCGCAACCCGAGCAGGTGCCCTGATCAGGAATCGAACCCCGATCACCTGGATCCTAGATTGATGCTCAACCTCTGAGCCACACTCGGCTGGACTGTACCAACTTTTTAATAATTGCTTACAGTGTCATTAGTCTTGTCAACCACTGGTTTCTTGTTTGTTTGAGATTTTTAAATAGATTTTTAGAGAGAGAGGAAGGGGGAGGGTTAGAGAGACAGAAACATTGATGAGAAGCATTTTCCGGCCGCCTCCTGCATGCCCCCTCCACCGAGCCTGCAACCTGGGCGTGTGCCCTGACCGGGACTCAAACCAGCAGCCTTTCGGTGCGCATGGGAAGACATTCAGCCAACTGAGCCACACCAGCCAGGGCCACTACTGTTCTTAAGGAAAGCCTAGTGACACATTCTTTACTATTGCTATACACCCATAATTATTTTCTTTATAATAAATACCGAGAAGTAGGATATTTGGGTGTGGTAGGCAGAGGAAAGCTCCCCAAAGGTGTCCACGGCTTAAGCCCTGGAACCTGTGAATGTGGCAAAGCAGAAGTTAAGTAGCAGAAGTTAAGTAGCTGCCTGTCAGGTGGCCTTAAGAATGGGAGGGCCCGGCCGGGCGTGGCTCAGCGGTTGAGCCTCGACCTAGGATCCAGGCGATCAGGGTTTGATTCCCGGTCAGGGCACATGCCCGGGTTTGGGCTTGATCAATCAATGACTCTCTCATCATTGATGTTTCTGTCTCTGTCTCTCCCTCTCCTTTCCTCTGTCTGAAATCAATAAAGATATATTAAAAAAAAAAAAGAATGGGAGGTCAGCCCGGCTGGCTGAGCATCGACCTAGGGTTCAGGAGATCGTGGTTCGATTCCTGGTCAGGGCACTTGCAGGAGGCAGCGGATCCATGACTCTCTCATCATTGATGTTTCTCTCTCTCTCTTCTTCTCTCTGGAATCAATAAAGATATATTTTTTTTAAAAAATAAAAGAATGGGAGGTCCTTTTAGATGCTCTGGGTGGGCCCAAGGTAATCCCAGGAGTCCTTAAAAGTGGAGGAGAGAGGTGGGCATGTCAGCGTCAGAGTGACGCAGGGTGACGGGCCATAGCTGGCGCTGGAGGTGGGGGGCAGCTGCGGACCGAGGGATGTGGCAGCCCCTGGACGCTGGGAAGGGCAGGAAAACCGACTCCTCCCCGGAGCCTCGGGCAGGCCACGCAGCCGCCGACACCTTGACTTCAGCCCAGGGCGTCTGCTCTCCAGAACCTTAGGATAAAACATTCGCATGGCTTTGCGATAATTTGTTAACAGCAGCAAAAAGAAACAAACACACTGGGTCAGCGGGGGGGCTTCCAGAAGTGTATCCATCCCTGCTCGGGGGGTGTCTCCCCAGCTCCCCGGCCTGAGCTCTTCTGTTTATGTGTTTGTTTATTCCTGACAGCATTTTTATGGTTTGATTTAACACAAAGAAAAGGGCCCTTGGAAGTGCCCAGGAGCTGTGCCTTCGCTTTCGTCACCAGCCTGGCGCTGGGACTGCAGGCTCCCCGACGGCTGCGGCTGCGGCGGATCTCGGAGCATCGCGGGGTGAGGCTCGTGGCACAGCAGCAACATTGTTGCCTCCTGCCCTCGACGCTGCGCAGGGAGCGTTCAAAGTCCATGGGCAGCCTGGGCTTCCTTTGCTTGTTGCTCCCGCCCCACAGGCGTCGGGAACAGGCCCCGAGCCTTCTCTGCAGCCTGCTGCCGATGCCTCTGGGTTTCTGCCCCTTGGGCCTAATTTTGAACTTCTTGGTTCTCTTGGTGACAATGTTGGTGTCCTTGAGGAGTCTGAGGGTGGCACGAGGTCAGGTAGGAGACGGCTGCCAGCTCTGTAGGCAGCACCCGGGAAGATGGGGAATAGCAATTGGTTTTGAATTTCAAAAGGCATTTCCTTGTTTTAATCTGCACACCTTGAATTATTTCTGAAGGGAAAATTTTTTTTGGTAGTTAATAGCCACTTGTATTTCTTATTTGTAAATCTATATAATATTCACTACCCATTTTTCTACTGAAATGGTTCTGTTTTCTTTTTTAACTCTCACCCGAGGATATGTTTTTATTGATTTTTTTTTTAGAGAGAGAGGAAGAGAGACAGAGAGACATTGATGTGAGAGAGAAACATTGATCAGTTGTCTCTACCTTTATGGGCCCTTATCAGGGATTGAGCCCAAAACCTAGGTATGTGCCCTGACCGGGAATCGAACTCACAACCTTTTGGTGAACGGGACGATGCTCCAACCAACTGAGCCACCTGGCCAGGGCGGTTCTATTTCTTATGGAGTTATATTAGTGTCATTCTTTAGCCCTAACAACCTCTGCAAGACACTCGAGTGTCAATCACTCAAGGACCAGGCCCTTTTCACAGATGGGGAAACAGAGACCAGGCACAACATGGAAGCCTGCAGCTCCTCTGGTTCACCCGATCAGCGGCCGTGGTCACATACCCAGGAACCTCCTGTGAAAGGGACAGATTAGCAGGAGCAGCGCAGGGAGGCACACAGGCCAAACCGTGTTCGCTGCCGCACGTCTGGGGAATTATAAACACGAAGGCCGAGGTGACTCAGACGCGACCAGGCGTGACTGTGACAGATCGCAGGGTTCTGTAAATATTGTGTCAGGCCTCGATCACAGCGGGGCTCCCTGCTCATCCCAGACCCTGGTCCACCCCGTGGGAAGTGGAGAGGAGACCAATGGGGCAGGGCATCTGGCTCTCTCCTACAGGAAGACGGTTTCCCAGCCTCAGTTTCCTTCCTGAGGATCTCCTGCTTCAGTGACCAGTTCTCAGCTCCTGGCAAGGGGTGAAATATTATACCGCTTTGAGAAAGGTTTAGTAGCAGTGGCTCATTGAATAAGCTTTACTGTGAGCCAGGCAATGTACTGAACCACATTATCTCACAGCGTCCTCACAGTTACCTTACAAGGAGGGAAACCGAGACTCAGAGAGCTTAAGCTCTGTGTTCTGGTAAGTTTGTCAGGCTCCTAACCGTTGCACCAAGTTGTTTCATGAGAATTTAGGGCTGGGAAGCTATTTGTTTCTCTTGGAAAAACAAAAACAAAAAACCCCCACAAGAAACAGTGAGACTTGAACATCCCATTGCATTTCCCTTTTTGCCTTGGCTACCAGGAAACCCATAGCTAATATTAAGACATAATCACAGTACGTAACTCTGTCTGTCCAGGTGGAAAGTCTGTGTATTAGCTTCTCTTTCATTCTCCTATCATGTGACTTTTCTGTTTTCCTGTTGTTTGTTTTATTTATTTA
This sequence comes from Miniopterus natalensis, assembly GCF_054644295.1. Lineage (NCBI taxonomy): Eukaryota > Metazoa > Chordata > Mammalia > Chiroptera > Miniopteridae > Miniopterus > Miniopterus natalensis. The sequence continues at coordinate 72,691,778 of NC_142092.1, forward strand.
ATACTCATCTGAGGATATTTTTTCCATTGCTTTTCAGAGAGAGTGGAAGGGAGAGAGAGAGAAACATCGTTGTGAGAGAGATACACCGATTGGTTGCTTATCACACGCGCCCCCATTGGGGCCAGGGATGGAGCCTGCAACCGAGGTACGTGCCCTTGGCCAGACTTGAACCCGGGACCCTTCAGTCCGAGAGCGGACACTCTAACCACTGAGCCAAACCGGCTAAGGCTCCTGGGTCTTGTTTTAAGTCTTTTTGATGCAGTGGTTCGGCGTTTGACACTTTTCGGCAGCACGACCTTGATCGGGTCACTTAACCTCTCGGGCTTCCTCACCTGTAAGCCGGAGGTGATAACTGCGCCTGCCTCGCAGGCCTGCTGTGAGAATCAAGCAAATCAATCCGCGTGCACAAAAAGCCTCGCACAAGCTCAGCACGTTGGAAATATTCGATGAACATTATCTAGGGCATGACAAAGCCGGAATGGAGAACCCGTCCTCAGTGGGGAGACTGGCTGGATCTGAGGCCGGCCCTGCCGTGGACCTGCTGCGTGACTTTGGGCTACGGGCTTCCCTCTCTGAGCCTCGGCTTCCCACCTGTAAGCTGCCTGCTCTATCCTTTCCACCCGTGTCCCAGAGCCCACACAGGAGAAGGAAGGAGCAGTGAGGCAGGTCTTGACCCGGCACATAGTAGGGCTGCATACATGGTTGTTCCAAGGGTGGTCAGCTGCTCAAATGGCTGGTGATCAGATCCCCTTTGCTCAGGAAACTCCTGGCCAGTGTGGTGAACTGTGCCTGGGCCGGTGCCAAGGTGGCATTACGGTGGGTCTGGGGTCCTCGGGACCGGCAGGGCTGGGACAGGCCTGGATCTGGGTCTGGGCCAAACAACAAGCTCCTGTTGAGTATCCACTGTGTGCAGGGCTAGACATGTGGCACCACCCTTGCTGTCCTCGGGGGCTTCAGGCCTCTCAGGGAGATGGTCGTGAACAGCTCATCCCACAGCAATTTATCGAGCACCTACTGTATACTGAGGCATCCTGGGTGAGCACCAGGCCAAAACCCCGACAGGAAGGACTCTGAGGAGATGCTGCCAGAGCCACAGAGACTAAACTCGAAAGGGCTGGTCACTCTGTTGCGGCAAAGACGTCCTCCAAACTGTGGGCTTTGGGCTCTTGGGACCGACAGGACTCCCCGGAGGCCCCTTGTTGAAAAACTCCCTCCTGTTACAGGTGGAGAAACTGAGGCTCGGAGGGAAGAAGGCCAAGCCCACGCCTGGGACCCGCCCCACCCCGTAGCTCTCCAGAAGGTGCTCCTGGGGACTTGCCCCCTCCAGCACTGCCTTCCCGGGGGGCAGGGAGGATGCTGGGCGAGGGCCCAGGTCACCTAGAGCCCCAGGCACTGCCCTAGCCCGAGCTGGCCCCGCAGCATCTTCCCCGGCTCCCCGCAGGGGGTGGACTGGCCGGCTCGCAGCGCGGGGCATGGGGCGGGCACCTGGGGCGGCCGGGCCCAGGCGGGGCTGGGGCGGGGACCGGCTTTCAGCTCGGCGGCTTAATTGGGGATGTAACCGCTATTATTATCTGTAACTCGCTCTTGAACCCGCGCCAGGAGCGTGTGTTCACAGCCTGCGCGATGCAGGCAGGCGTTAAATAATTAAACCAAGGTCCTAATCGGCGGTGAAACTCCCCCTGGGCTCCCACTTCCTTAGTTCGCTGATTGCTGATATTTTGGGGGTGAAATATGACCATTTTTACGATCAAAGAGATCAGAGCTCCAAAGGAAAGAAACGGAAAAAAGGGGGGGTTGGGGCGGTGGGCTCTCCCAGGTTTCCTTCCCTCTGACTTAGCGGCCTGGTAAAGTTTCTTTAGACATGCGAAGATTTACACACCGATCTGTGGGGAGCCTTAAATTACGGCAGATCCCTCACACGTCCTGAGCGCAGGAACAGTGAGTCATTGAGAAATGAACAGGCCTCCTCGTAATCGCTCCCGCGGCCTTTGAGAGGGAGAATGTCTAATGGCTTTTTTTTGAAGTGGAGGTCAAGGTTTTTTAAATAAAACAATCTGTGTTAATGCAATTTCCTTTTTAGCCATAGCATGGGATCTCATTTTAGTCCGTTTTTTTGGAAACGGGAGGCAGAGGTGGGGAGGTGCATCGCTTCCCTCCCGCCAGACAACGCGTCCCTAATGAGATACATTTATTTAAAACTCTGTATATCATCACCCTGTCAGGGCCTCCGGGCGAGACCCCGGCTCCCTCCCGGTTTGTTTCGGATTAGCGGCGCGGGCCCCAGGCCTGCCGGTTCTGCAGCCACCAGCCTTCCCGCCGCCTCCCTCGGGGCAGCCTGGACCGTCGCACTCTGCGCCCCTGCCCTGTCCCACCGCCCAGGGATCAGCGCAGCCCTTTGGCTTGGGCCCCTCGCCTGCCCCCTGGCCCGGTGCATGCCCAGTATCAGCCTGGTCCCGGCCCACCTAGAGCAGTGCCACAGTCGCCGTCATTCCTGCTTCCCCAGACCTAGAGCAGAGCCTGAGGACAGGACCTGGGCCATTCCCCTCCTTTCCCAGGCTCACAAGCCGGCTGCACCCCAGTGCAGAGTTTAGCACCTCTACCAACACGTTTCCAACCAGCACCTCCACAGTGCTGGGTCCTGGCTGGGGCGCCGGGGATAGAGCCGGGGATTAGAGGCGACTCAGACAGCCCCATCCTGCAGAAAGGTCAACAAGCCGAGCTCCACAGGGAAGGGACCTTGGGGAGTGCGCCGGGAGAGGCGTATCAGGGAGGGCTTCCCTAAGGAAGGGGCATGAAGCCATTCTTAAAGCCGAGTGAGATTTAACAGGTGACAGAGGGCGGCGTCTAGGAGCGGCCGGGCAGGAGACCCTGCCATGTTCAAAGGACTCACAGAGCCTCCACCCAACCGTATCTGTTTCAAGGGGCTGGAGCCCTGCAGTAGCCTCCTTGTGGGTCCCTCCATGCCTCACTTTCCCCTCCATGCCAAGAGCTTGAATTGCGTTTCTAAACTCGGCATGCCTCAAGGTCATGAGACATCCATTCCACAAATGTGACTCTTGCTCCTTCCTGGGCCGGCTCTGGCTGGGCCTGGGGCCACACCGGGGACCAGGTTGGAGCCCGTTTCTGCCCTTGGGGCTCACAGGGGAAGAATGGCCTGGGCAAGGGGGGCCTCCGGGCTGTGCGGGCTGGAGGGCAGGAGCCGGGGTGTAGGAGAGGCAGGGAATTACCCCAGAGGACGCTCAGAGCAGAGACCGTGTTCTCCCACTGGCTGGGGAAGGGAGCTCTGGGGCCTGGGGATGGTAAGCTTGGAGACCAGGGGCAGGATTGCTAACGAGCAGGAAATGGACTGGAAGAGGGGACTAAGCCAGTGTCCGTGACTCAGCCTCGGGGGTCGGGGCCAGGGATCCGGCCACCCATTCCCATGACCAGGAGCACCTGGGGCCGGGAGGCGCCTGCACCACAGGGCAAAAGAGACCCCAGTGCCTCTGTCCCCAACTCCTCTCTCAGCCAACGGCCGCCCAGCTGTAGGACCCACTTCAAGCACTGCCAGCTGCCCAGTCGGGGTCGGCCCGTCCGGCGCCTGCTGGCTCTCGGCAGCTCCCGGCCCGCGGGGAGCTTCCCGCCTGCCTCCTGAGCCTCTGCCCCTTGAGCCTACCCTGGTGCCTGGCACCCGGGCACAGGGTAAGCAGCTGCCGCCTGAAGGGACGGCAATGACTGTCCGTTTCTGGAACCCTCTGAAACTCCCTCTCCTGGTCTGTGAGGTGGGCCTTTACCTCTTGTCAGGGCTGAAACGTCCGCAGCCCATCCCCAGGGCCCAGCCCGCCGCACCCCTCCTCTTCGGGGCTCTCCTCCCGCCCGGGCCTGTTTTCATTCACCTCTGCTCTCCTGCCTTGGTCTGTCCAGCAGGGTTTCCCTGCCTTTGGTGTCCCTCTGTCTGTCTGCCAGGAATTCCGTCCCAGAGGAACCGATACTCCAGGGTCTACTGTGTTCCCTTCCATAGTGGTGAGACCGGAGAGGGCGGGAGGGAGGGGGCAGGAGGGAAAAAATCAAAGCTCACATATTGGTTCCAGATGTGGCCCTCTCTCTCTCTCTCTCATAGCCCTCTCCAGCAATTTAATTAAATTCCCCCAGACAGCCAGGAGGGTTTCTTAATGATCAAATTTCCCGGCTCCCTCCTCGCACAGCCCACTCCGTCTCCCTGACGGATGGCCCACGGGGTTCTTCCTGCCCTCAGCTTTGCCAAGCAGGGCCAGGGGGGGTGGAGTGGGGGGCTGCCTGGGGAGCACAAAGGACCCTGCCCTGCGCCCGCCTGCCCTCCCTCCCTCCTTCCCCAAGGGATCTGAGTCCTCCGGGCCCTCCCCCGGCAGAGCTGACTGGGCCTAGCGGCCACGGCTGGAGAGGACCCAGTGGACACCTCCCTGAGCCCTGCCTCTAGGCTGGCCTGCCAGGGACGAATGCCAAGTGGGGGCCAGCGGAGGGTAGATGGGAGGGTCTCTGGGATCAGGACTCTGGGCCCACAGACCAGTCAGAGATGAGGCAGGCTCAGACCTCCTCAGCACCCTCCCCCCACCCGTTTGGCAGCCAGAGAGACCACGGCTCAGAGAGGGCAAGGCCTGGGCCCGGATCACACAGATCTGCTTGCCAGGAGTGGGCGAGGCCGAGGCAGGCCGACCGGCAGTGAGGAAGAGAGGACCCGCCAGGGGGAGGTTGTGCAGTATTTCTGGGGACAGTTCCCCCGTGAGAAGCTAAGGGTCATGTTCAATAGACCCCTGACTTCTGGAGTGGGAAGGAATCCAGAGGAGCCTCAAAACCACCATCTTCCGGGGTGGATGGTGCCATGAGGCTGAGGGAGCACCGGTCAGAGACCAGGCCCACCTCCCTCCCACCTTGGGGCAAGGGGTCTGAGGGGCTCTATATGGACTGAATGTTTGTGTCCCCCCCAGATTCACATGTTGAAGCCCTACCCCCCAATGTGATGCTATTAGGAGGTGGGCCTTTGGGAGGTGATCATGTTAGATGAAGTCATGAGATTGGAGCCCCCATGATGGGATCGGTGCCCTCGTAAGATGAAGAAGCGTCTCCAGAGCTCGCCCTCTGTGCAGGTGCCCAAGGAAGAGGTCATGTGAGCACAGAGGGAAGGCGGCCGCCTGCAAGCCAACAGAGGAGACCTCAGAATGAAAGCCGTCTTGTAGCACCTTGGTCTTGACTTTCCCAGTCTCCAGAACCGTGAGAAATGTGTCTGTGATGGTAGCCCGAGCTGACTAAGACAGGCTCTCAGTGCCTTCTCACCCTGTTCTCCTGGGCTTCTGGGGGCCTCGCCTGGAAGAGGCTGAGGGTCAGGCAGGGCCTCTGATGCGGGTGCACAGGGATGGTAGGGAAAGGGAGGTCCCTCAGTGACCCATCTGAAGTTCCAGCAGCCCACCTGGGAGCTTCACCAGGGCCTAGGCCAGCTCACCACCGGCTCTCACGGGCCCCACACCATGGCCCAGCACTGGGATCAGTGGGCAGTGCCTGGGTGTGGAGTGTGAGGGGGGTGTCGGGGAGGAGGCTGCCCTGGAAGTAGGGGGTTCAGGCCAGCAGGGGCAGTTTTTCTGGAGGGGACAGATGGCTCAGGAGGAGTAGGCGGGCCACTGGGAGCACAGAGGTCCCTGGGGCTTGTCTCCCCTAATTGAGGGGATCCCCAAAATGGCCCTGAGTGCTTCTTAGGAGAGCAGGTGGCGTGAGGGAGGAGACAGGAGAGTCCTTCCCTGGCCCGGCCAATGTCCCAGCACCACTCCTGCCCCCAGTCACCTGGTCCCTCCGTTTCCCCCTGTGCCCACGAGGTCTGGGCCCCTGGCAGTGAGGAATCAGGGTCCTGCCCTTCAGGGTGGGCACTGTGACCAAACAGCTCATTGCTAAAAAGGAAGAAAATACATAGAAACACAAAGAAGATAAAAGTTCCCCACACCCAGAAACAAAGAGTTAGCATCTCAGCACGGGGTCAACAAGAACTACCCCTGGCACACAGATGCACACACGCACACGCACCCCCCCCCCCCTTTTTCTAATGGGATCATACAGCGCCTACCCCTCTGTAACTTGCTTGGTTGAGCTGCTGTCGGCCGAGTTTAGCAGGTGGTAAGTCCTGCATGTCAGCTATTGTCACTGCTGGCGTTGGACCCTGGAGAGGCTAAACTTCTCTGTGTTTGTCGACAGTTTTTCATACTTTGTGATTTGCCTATGCATGTCCCTTGCTCAGTTTTCTCTTATTTTTTATTTTTTTTTAATCTTTATTGATTTCAGAGAGAGGAAGGGAGAGTGAGAGAGAGAGAAACATCAATGATGAGAGAGTCATTGATCGGCTGCCTCCTGCACACCCCCAACTGGGGATGGAGCCTGCAACCCGGACATGTGCCCTGACCGGGAATCGAACCCCGATCGCCTGGATCCTAGGTTAATGCTCAACTGCTGAGCCAAGCTCGGCTGAGCTTCTTGTTGGTTTTTAACAGTACTTTATATATTAAGGTTACCCCCTCTGTACATTGGATAGTCAGAGTGATTCCCAAACTCCCTGGAGAGTAGAAAGCAGGGAGAGACCATGCCAGGGACTGAGCACTGGGTGCTCGGCCCCTGGACCCCGGCCTGCTGAGGAACCCTGGAGTTGGGCAGCAGGAAGGGGTGAGGCTGGCAGGGCAGTGAGGGACAGGGGCAAAGAAAGAACAGAGAAGGTTCAGGGCTGGAATCAGAGGCTCTGAGTGACAGAGGTTTAATGGGAGGCAGATGGAGGAAATGAGGCTGCCCTTGCTGACAGGAGGGAGGTCAGGGGGCACAGAGCTTTCTAAAGATAGGGGCCTGGGCGACAGGCAGGCGGCAGGGCTTGGCTCCAAAGCGTGGTGCCCAAGGGCTGTGACAGAGCAGGGGTCAGCTCCTCCCTCCTGCATGTCCAGACCCTCTTGGACCCAGAGCCAGAGGGACTGCAGGACACTCAGCTCCCAGAGGCCAGGCCTGGCTGTGCAACGTTGGACAAGCACCCAAACCTCTCCGAGCCTGGTTTCTTGTTTGTAAAATGGTGTGACTACATCACCTACTTAACAGGATTGACGGAGGCTAGCATGTCAAGCATTTAGCGCAGTGCCCGGCACATGGAGAGGGCTCCGTAGATCAAAGTTAACTCGGCCCTAGCTGGTGTTGCTCAGTGGTTAGCGCGTCGGCCCGCAGACTGAAGGGTCTCGGGCTCGGTTCTGGTCAAGGGCACCTACCTGGTCGAGGCGCATGCAGGAAGCAACCAGTCGATGTGTCCCTCTCACATTTATGTTTCTCTCTCTCTCTCCCTCCCTTCCACTCTGAAAAGCAATGGAAAAAATATTCTCGGGTAATGGTTAACACAAAAATTAAAAAAATTAGCTCATATTGTTACTGTGCTGGTCATAAGACAGTTTTCTCGTTGGCAGAGCTCTTTGTTGCCTCCAAGACTGTCAGAGCCGAAGGCCTTCAGCTCACAGGAGAGGAAACTGAGGCACAGAGGCCACAAGGGTCACACCTGGCGTCATTCATTACAACGGCTTCAATTGCATTCTCCAGAAATATGTTCAAGTTCTAGCCCCTGGGACCTATGACTGTGACTCTATTTGGAAAAGGGGGTTTTGTGAATGTAACCGAGTTAAAAAGAGGTCATACTGGATTAGGGTGGGTCCTACGTCCGATGGCCGGTGTCATTTAGAAAGGAGCCGATTTGGACAGAGACACGCACACAGGGAAGAAGCCACGTGAAGAGGGAGGCAGGCCGAGACTGCAGCGACGCTGCCACAAGCCGAGGAACGCAGCCGAGGAATGCTCGGGGCTGCCAGGAGCTGAGGAGCTGAGCAAGGAGCCTTCTCTAGACTTGGAGGGAGCGTGGCCCTGCCCACACCTTGATTTCCGACTTCTGGCCCCCGAACTGGGAGGGGATACGTTCCTGCTGTTTTGAGCCACCTAGTCTGTGGTACTTAGGAAACAAATGGAGCCAGGGAGGAAGCAGGCCTCAGGCCAGGCTGCCCGCCCCCAGCTCTGCCCTGCACCCCATTCTAGATGGGCCTCCTCCACTTATTCACTGTGTGCCGTGGACAAATCAGGCCCCCCAGGTGCTTCGGTCCCCTCACCTGTGCCGTGGAGCAAGTGACCCCGGATCAAATGAAGGGCCATGCTGCCTCTGGGTTGCCTGTGGTTGCACCATTCAGAACCTTGGAATCTATGGGGGGGGGACACCACGACACCCTGAAAACAGGGGCAGCCATTCCCAACCCTCCAGTGTAACACGGGGGAGACTGAAGCAGGCAGGAGCAAGTGCCCCATTCAGAGTCACTGATCAGCTGCCTCCTGCAGGCCCCCTACTGGGGCTCGGGCCTGAAGCCCGGCCGTCTCCTGGCTCATAGGTCCATTATCAACCAGAGCCACGCCTGCCAGGCCTGATGAGGGTTTTAATGGCTTGGCATTTGATCTGCGCAAGTACCCTGTAAACCGGACAATCACAACAGTGAGCAATTATCCAGCCCCTGCTGCATACTTGGCCCCACTGGGTCCCTGGAGCTGGGCCTGGGCATGCTCTGGATGGGGTTTTCCTGTGAGCTCTGTTTTGCTCTTGTCGGAGGAGGCTTATTCTGCCCATTTTTAATGTTGAATCATAAGACACATCGGATTGTCTTTAAATGTGGCTCTAAACGGATTTTCCTGCCCCTGACAACCCTGGTCTCTGGCAGGTGCCAGGTGGAAGAGACTCCCAGGCCCTGGGGGGGCGGGGGGCCCAAGGCTGGGATCGGGCACACCTCTTCACAACAGATATTCCAGAACCATGAAGCTGTAAGGGCCCCACCGTGGGACTCGAGGTTGGGGAGGTGCAAGTACGTGGCCCGAAGAAGGGTGGTCCTAGGCTTGGGGGCGCCAGGCTCGAGTCAGCACTGGCCGGGCCGTGCAACGGGCGGAGGTCGGATGGCGCCCGGCGGCCGGGGGCGGGATCGCAGGGCGGAGCGGGGCCGGGCAGGGCCGGGCCGGGCCGGGCCGGAACCGGCGGGCGCGCCTCCCGCTGCGAGCAGCCTGGGCGGCAGGTCCGCCGGGCGCCTCCAGCTCGCGCTCCGGGCCGCGGTCCTCCCAGCCCGCGGGGGGCGCTGTCGCCGCCCGCCGGCCCCTCCTTCTGCGCCGGCGCGGCCCGGAAGTCGGCGAGTCACTTCCGGCGCGGAGCAGCGGGCCGGGCGGCGGAGCGGCGCGCGCGGCGGAACCAGCACAGGCCGGGCCGGGCTCGGGCCGCCGTTCGCGCTCGCTCCTCGCGGCCCGCGGGCGGGAGGCCTCGGCGGGCTGCGGCCGCCGCGATGCCGTTCCTGCACGGCTTCCGGAGGATCGTCTTCGAGTACCAGCCGCTGGTGGACGCGATCCTGGGCTCGCTGGGCGTCCAGGACCCCGAGCGGCAGGAGCCCCTGGACGGGTAACGCGCCTCCGCCCTGGCGCCGCTGCTTATCGCGGGGCGGGCGGGGCGTCTGGGTCCCCACCTCGCATGGGAGGGACCGACGCGCAGGCCGCAGTCGCGCGGGCTCCTGCCCCCCCGGTGCCGGGCGGGGGGCGCTGCAGGGCCGTGTCGGTGGGGCCCCTGCCTCGGTGCCCACCCTGCGCCTTGCCCGGTGCCCTCCCCCTCGGGTTGCCGAGGAGCAGGGTGGCATCTCCAAAGGCCTCGGTTTTTCTCCCAGAGCAGCGCGAAAAGGGAGCTTTCTGTGGCCGAGTTAGCGTTTCGTCCCGACCCGAGTAGGTCTCCGTGCACCGGGGGGAGGGTGGCAGCGAGTCATCAGGGCCCGTCAGGGAGCCGAGCAGAGCCCCCAGCCCCCCGATGGTGCTTGTGCGCTGGAGGAGAGAGACTGAGGGTCATGTGAAAGTAGCTAGTATTTCAGAGGAAAGGGGGTCGGCTGTGTGTTTGGGGGGGTCCGTTGGAATTGCAAGCACAGCGGTAGTTACGCCTGTCTCCTGGGACTGGTGGGAACACAGGCTCTTCCCCGCTGTTCTGTTCACTTTGAGGCTTGTTATGAAAAGGCTGTGCAAGGTGTTTCCTTAACTCCAAGGCTGTTCTGGGGGGTGGGGGGTGGCGGTAGGGCAGCAAAGGGAGGCTGCGTGGCCTTTTATAGTCCCTGAATGTTTGCTTGGCACCCGTGGGGCACCGGGCACTCTCTAGGGCTGGGGGATAAGTCAGAGTCCTGCCCAGGCGGTGAGGATGGAACCTTGGTCCCAACAACTGAAGGGGTGCAGATGGGTGAGACTAAGGGGTGCAGGGAGTGGGGAGCACCTGTGAGGAAGGGAAGCCTTACGGAGACGAAGAGATGGGTGTCTGTGAAGGAGCTACGTGCAAGGACTGTCCACGGGCCTGAACTGCTGGGGAAAGTCATGGTGGTTCTTAGTGGTCAGTGTGCTGGGGGAGATCACAGGACTGGGGCTCAAGGTGAAGAGCCTTGTGTGCACCCAGCCTTTGGAAGACTGGGAGAGACTAACTGCCCCTGTGAGCAAGCAGGGAAAGAGGGCTGCCTGGGCTGGGCTGGTATCCTCTGCAGCTCAGGGACAGTCGTTATCTGAGGAAGGAGTGTCCATGTCTGACTTTTGCTCCTGGCCACAGGGTTCCCGTCCATCCCAACAGCCCAGGTAGGTGAGGCTCTGTACCCAAGCCAGGGACCAGGTTCTCTGCAACTTGGAAGGAGGCTGGAGTCTTTCCCAGCCCTTTCTCAGCAAACCTGAGGGGTTCACTCCAGTTAAAGGTCTGGCCTGACCCCCCCCCACACACACACACACAGACTTTCTGCCCCCGAGAGCTAGGACCCTGCCTGGGGTGGTGATGACAGCAGGAGACTAAAGGCCACCCACCTACAGGGTGCCGAGCCAGCTGGTCCCACAGCTGTTCCCACCCTCAACTGGCCCACCCCCTCCTGCCCCAGGCCCAGTTACGCCCCCAGCGAGGAGGAGAGACGCATCCTGGTCCTCACCGAGCTTCTGGAGAGAAAGGCCCACTCTCCGTTTTACCAGGAAGGTGTGAGCAATGCGCTGCTGAAGATGGCCGAGCTGGGGCTGACCCAGGCAGCCGATGTCCTCCTGCGGCATGGGGCCAACCTCAACTTTGAAGGTCAGAGGGAGCCCCGGGGCTGGAGTGGACGGGTGGCTTTGGTGCGACCCTGCCCCAGGTGGGCGGCCAGCCTTTCGGGCTCTGCCTGTCCTCTTAGGAGATACTTCCCTCGTTTATTTCATGGGTGATGACGAAGGAAACCGACACTGGGTGGCCTCCCTTGTCCCTGCTTTTGTTAAGGGGAAAATGCAGCTGCCGGTACTGCACCCAGCAGTAAGGGAAGGTGGTTTCCTGCCACTTGCCCTGAGCGATCTTGCATTTTTGTTCCCCCCATAGGAAGAGGGGAAGCAGGCAGGCCACACCGGGCCTAAATCACAGCCAGGCTGTGCTGGCTTCTAGCTTGTAGATCCTGGGGCGAGGGCGGGGGTGGTGGTGGTGGTGATGGTGATGGAGCCGGTTTCCTTTCCTCTGGCTTCCCCCCTGGGAAGGCAGGGTCAGCCAGGAGATGTCCCAAATGGGGGTCTGTGCTGACACAGGAGGTGGCCAGGCATGTCTCCTCTCCCCATGTGAAGACAGGCTCAGAGGCTGCTGGGCTCCTGGAGGGTCAAGTTGCTGAGGCGGGGGCCCCATTCTGAAGTCAGGCACTTGGAGACCCAGCTTTGAGATCCTGGCTGGCATTGCCAGGCTGGAGAGGCTGTCACTCTGGGCATCCTCCCAATAACCTGAGGAGATGTATGATCCCATTTTACAGCAGAGGAAACTGAAGCCCAAACAGGTTAAGTTCGTGCCCACTAGAACACCCAGGACCTGAACCTCGGTCTGACCCAGATGTCGCACCCGATGCAGACAGCTGTGTTCTGACTTTCGGGAGGTGGGAGTGCTGGGCCTGGGCAGGACCGACGAGAGCTGTGTCTTTGCCCTCAGACCCGGTCACCTACTACACGGCCCTGCACATCGCCGTCTTGAGGAACCAGCCTGACATGGTGGAGCTGCTGGTGCGCCATGGGGCTGACGTTAACCGGAGGGACCGGGTAAGAGCCAGCCAGCCTCCTCGGAAGGGGGTATGCAGTAGGGGCACGAGCAGCCTCCCAGGCCAACCTGGTTGTGCTTGCTTGGCTCAGATCCATGAGAGCAGCCCCCTGGACCTGGCCAGCGAGGAGCCGGAGCGCCTGCCCTGCCTGCAGCGCCTCTTGGACCTTGGAGCAGACGTCAACGCAGCTGACAAGCATGGTGGGTGCCTCCCATGAGAAAGCAAGACAGCACTGAGCCCAGGTGCCTTGTGAGGGGAGCTGAGGTACCCCGGTCACAGGTGGGGAGGCTGGTTGCAGCCCGTGTGCTGGCACAGCATGGCCTGGTGTGTGCAGGTGCAGTTTGCTGACTTGCAGATGCTTTAGAGAGAGTGCAGTCGGCCCCACGTGGCCCCTTGATGCTGTCGGGCGGCGGGGGGGACCTGGAGATGTGTGCTCTCAGCTTCTCAGGGAACTGTGTCTTCCTGTCAGGAGAGACGCAGCCAGATCTTGGGCAGCATCCCAGGGTCCAGAAAAACCCTGTCCTAGCCCCTCTGCTCTCAGTTTTGTGTGGCTGGAGAGAATGGCCAGAAAGCAGCCATCCTCAGGCCTAGCTGAGCGGTCCACCCTTTCCATTTTATTTATTATTATTATTTTAAATATATATCTTTGACTTCAGAGAGAGGGAGAGGGGAAGAGATGGAAACATCGATGAGAGTCCTTGATCGGCTGCCTCCTGCACGCCCCTGACTGGGGATCGGGCCGGCAACCTGGGCCTGTGCCCTGACCGGGAATCGAACCTCAATCTCCTGGATCCTAGGTCGATGCTCAACCGCTGAGCCGCGCCCGGCCAGGCATATTATTATTATTATTATTATTATTATTATATTTTTTATAATTCTTACCACAGGATATTTTTCCATTGCTTTTCAGAGAGAGTGGAAGGGGGGCAGAGAAAGAAACATCGATGTGAGAGAGACACATCGATTGGTTGCCTCCCACACATGCCCCAACCTGGGCCAGGGATCCAGCCTGCAAGCAAGGTACATGCCCTTGGCCAGAATTGAACTCAGGACCCTCAGTCCGCTGGTCAACGCTCAACCACAGCTAAGCCGGCCAGGGCGGCCCATCCTTTTCAGAGCTCGTGTTCTAATCTGAGTGTGTCTCTCCCTCCACCTCGGGTCGCCCTGCTCTTGGCTCCCTGGCCTCCCACCCTCTCTCTCTCCCCTCCTTAGGAAAGACCGCTCTGCTCCACGCTCTGGCCAGCAGCGACGGCGTGCAGATCCACAACACCGAGAACATCCGGCTCCTGCTGGAAGGAGGTGAGGCTCGGCCCCAGGTTGCCCCGGCTGCCTGCTTTCACAGGGCACTTCAGGTCCTGCCGGCTTGCCCCGCCCCGCCTTGCGTTACTTTAGGGCTTACGGGCCTCTCCCACCTTCTGTTGTCCCTGCTGCTCTTTCAGGGGCAGACGTCAAGGCAACCACCAAGGATGGGGACACGGTGTTCACCTGCATCATCTTCCTGCTGGGTGAGACCGTGGGGGGAGATGAAGAGGAAGCCCAGGTGATCAGCCGCTTCTGCTTCCAAGTCACGCAGCTGCTGCTGGCCCACGGGGCCGACCCCAGCGAGTGCCCGGCCCACGAGTCCCTCACACACATCTGCCTCAGGAGCTTCCAGGTGCACTTCCCGCTCCTGCGCTTCCTGCTGGAGTCCGGGGCCGCCTACAACTGCTCCCTGCACGGCGCGTCCTGCTGGTCGGGCTTCCACATCGTCTTCGACAGGCTCTGCTCGCACCCAGGCTGCGCCGAAGATGAGAGCCATGTGGACCTCCTGCGCAAAGCTGAGACCGTCCTGGATCTCATGGTGACTAACTCCCACAAACTGCAGCTGCCTGAAAACTTCGACATCCATCCTGTGGGCAGCCTGGCAGAGAAGATCCAGGCCCTGCACTTCTCCCTGAGGCAGCTGGAGAGCTGCCCCCCACCCCTCAAGCACCTGTGTCGTGTGTACATCCGGCTCTACCTTCAGCCATGGCCTGTGGATGCGAAGGTCAGAGCCCTACCTCTACCCGACAGGCTGAAGTGGTACCTCCTCAGTGAGCACAGCAGCCCCGTGGACGATGACATCTGACCACTCCCAGCTGAAGGGAAGGGTCTGGGCCCTCAGTCAGCCCGTCGGTGGATCTAAGTACCTGCAGCAGCCTTGGGGGAACCTTTGGTCCTGCCTGTTGGAAGGCGCAGGCTGGAAATGGGACTTACCCTGGTACAGAGGGAGCCTGGCAGCTGCCATCATCCCAGTGCAAAAGGCTTGTTTTTTTCAGGGAGACTGCCCCCCGTCCCTTTGGCAACAACCCCAAGTTCTCAACCCACATGGGAAAAAATGACAAGGTTTAGATTTGGGACGAGTCTGAAGGGAGTGGTGGGCATTCCCAGAAGCAGGGTACTCCAAGCCTCGGTCCTCTGGGAAGCTGCATGGAGAGAGCTGAAGCCAGGAGGCTGGGTGGGCCTCTGCTGGTGCAACCCAGTCGAGGCCCTTTATTCCACAGCAGTGCTGGTGGTGGGCTGGGGAGAAAGCTGAGCTGAGCTGCCTCCTGCTGGCCTCTGCAGCTCAAGCCAGGCCACCTGCGGCCCCGCCCACCAAGGCACTGGCTGTGCTCTGGTGGCCCCTTTGTGCCAAACCCAGGGTCTTGGGACCATGCCTTCTGCTAAAAAGCAATCATGCACGACCAGGGACAGCCCTGTCCATTGTCTGTCTGAGGGAGAAAGCTGCCAGGATTGAGCTGCCTGTCCCGCCTAGTGCTGAGCCCTTGCAAAGCTGTTTTTGTCACGTTGGTCGCTGTGAATTGTGTAAATGCCTCGGAGTTAAGCTAAGGCGCTAAAGGACATATTTATATTACCAAATTAAACCAATTTCTCTTGGCCTTAAAGGACCTTGCTAACATTCCCACCCCCAGTTCAGGATGAAGGACCCTACAGCATCCCAGAAGTGGTCAGCACTGTCCCAGGAGAAAAGCACCACTCCAGACGGGGCCTTCAGAGCACAGGGGCTCGCCCTTTTTATTTTTAACTGAAAGCATTCGCCAAGGAGGAGCCACAAGGCGTAGCCAAGAATGAGGCTCCAGGCCTCTCCCCTTGCTGCAGGCTGTTGTGACGGTCACATTAAGGACACCAGGACCCCATTACCAAAGAGGACTTGGGACATGAACTTCCCACTTGCTGCAGGTACAGCAGCTGCTCCTCTCCCCCGAAGTAGTGTCCCCGGCCCAGTTCAGGGGGTTCTCTTCCAATTAAGGCAGCCGGGGGCCTGTGGCTGGAGGCCTGGTGGAGGTCAGAGAATCCCGCTTCTCACGGGTCACCTTGTTTCCACAGGCCTGCACTGCCCAGTCATCCGTACTCCCTGTTGGGTCCTATTTTTAAAAAGAACTTGTGTACTGAGTGGCAGGTATATTTAGTGGCCTCACTCAGCACCTGTGAACCATCGACATGGAGCCTCTGGATGGCGCCTGGCTGCCAGCTCCCCACCCTGCACTGGTCCCTCCTCCTGCCAGCCCTGCTCATCTCAGGGCCAAGCTGTAGACATGGTAGATCTCGTCCGGAAGGTTCTCCTGCCGCTCTTCAGCCAGGAGGCTGAGGCCCGCGCTGCGGACAATGCTGTGGACCACCTCGAGGGCCCGGCACACGCTGCTGTCCACGTCGTCCAGGATCACGCCCTCCTGGGCCATGTTGTCTTTGATGACGATGACACCATTAGGGCACAGGCCCCGCTTGCAGCGCCGCAGGAACTCAGCCAGGTGCTGATCGGTCAGGTGGCCTGGGGAAGGCAGAGGCGGGGGCTCTGGGGGTGGTGCACACACCCTACTGGGTGTCCTTGCAGCCACTTACTGGCTCAGCTGAGCACTTCATGTTAACATAAGGGCTGCCCTGGCTCTCAGCATCCCGAGGGGTTTACTGAGCCCCATTTCATGTAAGAGGAAACTGGCTCAGAAGTCATGGGCCCAGGGCCATCATGAGGGATGCAGCTGAGGTCTCACCCTGACCAGATGACCCAGGCCATGCACCAAACAGTTCCTTCCCCACATTAAAACTCCAGACAGGCTTTCTGGGACCACAGAATACAGGACCCTGGAGGGGGTGGCTGACCGCCGGGACAGTAGCCTGCTGCCAGGTCAGCAGGCTGAGGGTGCAGGACGGGCTGGCAAAGCCGGGCTCCTCACCGCCAACAGCAGAGACAGCCAAAGCTTCAACGTTTTTCCTCTTATTAAAAAAAAAAACAACAAAAACCTTCTATAAAAACTCCATGGTCATTTAAAATTGTTTTACAAAAAACTGCCCTCCCCCCCAACGGGCAGCAGCATGTATGGAGTTAAAGGAAATGTGGGAGGAGGTGTGAGCCTCCTTGGTCCTGGGAGTGCTGGGAGGATTGGAGGAGTCCCCCGCCCACCTGCTGTGGGAGTGCTGGCCCCAGGGCCTCAGGGGCACTCCAGTCTCTGCAGAGGAGCCATGCAAGACCCTGCAGGACTGAGGACACGGGAGGCGGATGCTCACCTATCACCCACTGGATCCAGATGACGTCGTAGGAGCCAGGCTCGGGGCTAAAGTCCTGGAGGCCACAGCAGAAGTAGTTCCTCACCCGCTTGCCCTCCTCACCCAGGTAGGTCTTTGCTTTCACCAGGAAGTCCTCCGTCACGTCTACCATGTCCACCACCTTGAAGAGCGGCAGGAGCAGCCGCTTGGTGATCCTGCCGATGCCGGCACCACAGTCCAGGGCGCAGGAGGTGCCTGTCCTGTTGGGGCCTTCCTACAATGCAGGGAAGGCGGAGCTGCTCAGGAGGTGAGAAAGCCAGGGGACCCTGTCTCTGCGGAGGGGCCGGTCCCCACGAGATGCCGCAGTTACTCAAATCTAAACAGCACAGGCTGAGCCGACACCAGTGGGGATGCCAGTGGGTGTGAGCATGACATCATTTTTCTGGGTCACAGATTTCTAAAACGAAAGCCAGCCTCCACTTTTAGGTGCTAACCTGAATAGGTACATTTATCTCTTCCGAGACCCTGTTAAGATGACAGCATGGAGAACATAGGTAATCAGGGAGCACAGGGTTGTAATGAATGTGGATGATCGGAAGTGGGTGGAGACACTGGGTGGACTGGGGGGGCGGGGGCAGCCCCTGGTGCTCGCTAAGGGAGAGGCAAGGGGACAGAACCAGGGAGGCTCCAACCTGGGCAGGGGAGGCAGTGGGGTGAGTGACTAGGAACCCGCCTTCAACAGAATAGCTAACACCTGTGGCCCAAATGCCCACCAGAAGCCATAGAGCAAAGGTTTTGTCCCTGGAAAAACTGAACAAGTTAAAGGAAGACCATTCAGTTCTGGCAGCAGGGAGACCCCCAGCGTAATGGCCAGCTCCTGTGGGGTAACCTTGAGGCAAAATCCACAGTCCACAAGCAGCCCGCCGCCCTCGAGGCCTGGGTGGTAGACACCAGCAGACACCCGCAGACCTTGCAGCTGTACAAATCAGGGTGCCAGCCACACCTCCTTCTGGAGAGCATCCCGGACCTGCCTACCCTCAGAAACCTCTGCAGGAACTTCCGGGAGCTGCTGATGTCGATGCTGGAGATGTGGCCGTACCCCCCAAGCATGCCGTCCACTGTTGGCGGGACCTCCTTCCAGTACGTCTTGGCCTTCAAGTAGAACTGTTTCTCGTCTTCTATCACCTCGCTCGTCATGCTGTCCCCAGCCACGTCTCTCTCAGGCAAGCTCAGCAGCGCCCCTGAATAAGGGAACCAGCCTGGTCAAGGGCCTGTCCCACACGGCGCTTCATTGGTCACAGTCCTGCCACAGAATGTCCAGTGACCCCTACTCTGCTGCCAACCCCTTGGAGGACAGTCCTTCTGTCTCTTGCATTCAAGTCATTTTACAAAGCTATGTTCACAGAGCAGGGGACCCAGAACCCTGGCTTCTAGTGCTTTGCTTTCTCTACACACCACCTAGCTCGGTGCCTGACTCCAGGGGACAGAATCTGATCTGCACGTGAGAAAGGACCGAGAAGCAAGGGGCCCATGCCTGCTATAGTGGGCATCGGGGCTGACGGTGGGAGGGGCCTGAGCAGTCCCCATGCCTCCCTCCCTCACTGCTCAGCACAGAAGCACCCTCACTGTGGGATCCAGTCATCACAACTGGCCAGGACTCTGCCAGGCACCGTGCTGTGAACAGGGCGATGGAAACAGCTCAACTCAATCGCAACTGTAAGGGCTGTGAAGTCCAGGACCCTAGAAGGGCACACTCTAGAAGGACCTAACTCCAGCGGCGTCATGGAAGGCCCCTGGGGAAGTGCCATCAGATGAAACAGTGAATGAGGGAGAGTTCACTAAGCAGACGGGGCAAGAAGACTGCCCAGGAAGAAAAGAGCCTACACAGGGCCCTTGCAACAGGAAACTCAAGGTCCTAGGGGTCACGTTTAGTAGTTTAGATTTCACCCTAAAGAGCAGTGAGCTTGAACTACTATGGGTTGAGCAGGGAGGACATGAGATGTGTGTTTCTGGAAGACTGTTGGCAGCTGTGTGAACTACAGGGGCAAGAGCCAAAGCAGACTTTGATAGGAGTGTCACCAGATGGACAAAGTACCAAAAGCAACAGCAGGGGCCTGGCAGCAGAGCTCAGGCCCCCCACTCTGCTCAGAGCAGGAGGACAGCTCCACCCTCAGCCAGCAGGCCACATTTTGCCCGGGAGGGACATTAGGATCTCGCTCTACCCTGAGGCCCTGGCACTTGTGACAAATGTCCACCCTGGTAGGTGCTGTTCTAGTTGCTATGAGGCTGGTCAACATTGAGTCTGACCCCCAGAGCTTGCAGTCAGTAGGAGACAGGGCAGAAACGAAACCAACAAAAACATGGGGAAACAATGAAGACTCTCACTGAGTCAGACAGTGCCGTGGGAACCCAAAGGCTGAAGGCATCCTTCCCGAATGGCGGACAAGGCAGCGGCTGAGAGAAGGTGACACCGAGGCGGATCCCACGTGGCACACAGGTATTCAACGAAACATGCACTTCCCAGTTAAGTGGAAAGAATAAACCTGGGGCCAAACATCGGGCTCTCCTCTCTGCCTGCCTGCCTGCCTTGCCTGCCCTCCCCGCCCTCCCCGGATGCAAGCTTCCTGGGGCAGGGCCATTACTCTGAAAGCCATTAGTCCAGCACCTGATACCAGGTGGGTGTTTGCTAATTGGTTGTTGAGTGAATCAAAGAAAGCTTTGTGTAGTTACAGCCAGTTTCCACTTTTAAGAAAACCCCACAGATAAAAATCTGACTCTTCAAAACTGGTAACACTGAAGGCCATTACCGACAATATAATTTTTTGCTTTACCAAAAGCCTTATAACATGATTCCTTTAAATGTCAAGGTCCCTGAATAATCTAATTTACAAGAATTCCACTTACAGGCAGATTCTAGGAAGAAGCCAGGGGAGGCACATCAAGGCCGGGAAATGGCAAGTATAACTCTGACATTTGTTCTAAGAGCTGATTCATTAGTAAACGTGACTCCTGGGGCCCAGTCTACACTCTGCAGGAGCTGGAGGGAGCAGGGTGATGGGTCCAACAGCACGAAGTCCTACACTCTGCCCATTCCACAGTGAGGAGCCGGGCACACCCTGGCTATGTGCGCTCCAGACTCGCTCGGAGGGAGGAGAGGAGCCCTTTGCTCATAGGGGACCTGCACTCCTCTCAGGTGGAATGTACCAGCCCATCCTTCATGGTCATCCGGCCACCTCCCCCTCCAAGGTGTTTAGGGCAAAGCCTGGAGAGCTGCCGGGACCGACCGTGGGAGAGACTGTGTTTGGACTGTCACTGTCAGTGCCAGGAGGAGTCACCTCATCCTCTCAGCCATCTGTCTAGGAAACAGGAGGCCGGAGCCCGCCTGCAGTTACCTCCTCCTCGCAGCCTGGACAGGGCCTGAGCTCCGTGGATCTGTGCGTCCGCTGCTGGACATAGGAGAACGGCAGGACGCTCTATGGAAAAGAAAGGGGGGAAAGACAAAAAGATTAGGGGAAAATGCTAAAAACAAGGGTCAATCCTGGCTCTGCTGCTGTGTAAGCTCCTGTGAGACACATAACCGCCGTCACCAGAGTTGCTGCATCTATGAAACGGGAGCAGCTATACCGACTTTAGGGGAAGGCGGCGATGACACGTGGATGTAAAAGCTAAAGTGACCCTACAGCGCTGGGTGAGACATTTCTGTCGAAGGAGATCCTGTCAGTTCTCTCAACTGTGAAGATCAAAGAGAAAAACGGACGTAAGCGCCTGTAGACTGCAGAGCGCGGGACGCTCCCGGGGCGACCCCCGTTACCGCTGCGGGTGCAGGTCACAGCGGGTCTGCGGGGGGGCTCCCCATCCCGCGACCACAGGCGGGCCGCGAGGATTCCCGAGGTGCTCTGTGCGCGTGGCCGCGGGGCTCCCAGGGCAGTCCCCGCGCGCCCCCAGCCCTCCCGCAGCCCGTGTGGGCGGACTGTCCCACTAAAGCCATGACACGCCCTCGCACTCGGGAAACCGGGCACCCGGGCGTCCTCCGCGTCAAGCCCCGGTCCCCGGGGGCCTCCCGCGCGCGGGGCAGAGGCTGCACACCCGGCGCCCGCGTCACGCAGCCGGGCGCCCGCAGAGCCCGGCCTTCCGCCGACCTTGTCCCCAAGGTGCCCGCGGCCCGGGCGACCCCGCGTCAGGGCGCGTGGGCCGGGCCCCGGTGAGGCGGGACAGCAGCGCCCCCGCCCCGCCCGCTGCTCCCGGGGAACGGGGCCCCGGCCCGGGGGGCCCCGGCAGCCCCCGCGGCCCGCGTCCGGCCCGCAGACCCGCCCCGAGCGCGCACGTGGGCCCGGGGCGCGCGGCCGGCAGGGCCTCGGCGCCGAGGCAGTTGGGGTCCGGGCCTCCCCGGCCGCCGCCCGCCCGCCCCACTCACCCCGGGGCGCTCCCGGGACGAAGGACGAGGCGGAGGCGAGAGGGCGGCGGCCACGACGCCGCTGGAGCCGCCGCCACCGGCAGACCTCGGCCGCACGCACGACCCGCGGCGGCGCCACCTTTGTCCGCCGCGTCACTTCCGGGGGCGGGGCGGGCCCGCGCTGGCCCCGCCCCGCGACCGCTGGCCCCGCCCCCGGCTCCCGGCCTCGGCGGACTCGCGCGTCTCCGGGGGACGCCGCAGGCTTCCAGGGGCGCAGGCAGCCCGTTTGGACTCTTAAATAAAACGAGTGTCCTGTGGCTGTCCCCTGGGTGAGGAGGGGGAAAAGCCTTATTCCTCAAGTGCCACCCATAACAGTGGGCATCTTAAAATAATACACAGACCCAAAAAGAAGAAATGAGAAATACCCTTGGCAGTGCCAAGGGGTTGGCACCCCAATAAGCAGAACAAGTCCATGAAGTTTCCATGCCAAAAAGATTGCCCTCCCCGAGGTCCCTCCCACATAACAGAAGCAGCCTTGATGGAGACGGGGGTTTGCAGGTAGCTAGACCTGGGGGCTCTAAAGCCTCAGCCTCCTTCCTGCCAGGCAGGAGCAATACCCGCTCACCGGCCGGTGCCCTGAGGGTAAATCCGTGCGATGCTGCACATCAGTCCGCAGCCCTGCACTCGCGGAGGTTACGATGACAACATTCATCCTCGGTTCATTTTTCCCAAACTCACATCCTGGTCTCAAATCGCCAGCACCTTCCTCTGGGTGTTGCACACAGGAGGCGCTTACAGTGTGTTTATTAATGAAGTGAAAACCACATGGGGGTGCTGGGTCCCCCAGGTCTGTTTATGTCCATAGTATTTGGTGTCCTCTCCAGGCCAGACCTGGGTCCCTTCCCAAGCTTCATTTTCCCAAACTTCATTTTCCCTGTCTAAGGGAAGGAGATACATCCTGGGTAATGTCAATTGCTGGGGATGTCTATAATCTTATTTGGGGGGGCAGCAGCTCTGAGCATAGCTGTTTTAGGGGTGCCTAAAAATCCACTCCTGCCTTTACTTCCTGCCCACAGAAGAGGAAGTCCCTTCCCTGCACCTGGACTCCAAGGCCTTTCCAGGTCGGGCCAGCTCCCTGACCTCAAAGCCGCTTGCATTTCTCAGTTCCCAAACCTCAAACATAGTAGTTGTTCAATCACTGTTTACAGCAGGCAAGGGCTGGAGAGCTCCTTAGGAATCATTGGGTCAGCCTGATGTTCCCCCATCCATTTTTTAAAAACTCACATACCCTTAAAATAAATATTTCACCTTTCCTACCTAATCTTCTAACTTCCCAAGCAGGTATGCTCTGCCATCCCTGGCTGAGGGGTATTTGCAGAAATAGAATACATAGGCCCTGGCTGGTGTGGCTCAGCTGGTTGGGCGTTGTCCTGTGCACCAAAAGGTTGCCAGTTTGATTCCTGGTCGGGGTACATGCCCAGGTTTTGGGCTCAATCCCCAGAAGGCAGCCAGCCAATCAATGTTTAGCTCTCACATTGATATTTCTCTCTCTTTTCCTCTCTCCTTTCCTCTCTTAAAAAACAAACAAAAAAACATAAAAAATTTTTTAAAAAGAAATAGAATACATAGTCTGTGATGCTTCCTCCAGGCAGACCCCTTAAATTTATTAGTCTTTTTTAATTTTCATTTTCAAATTGTAAATTTACACCCCGCCAGTGAAATTACTGGTCCAAATTACCCTTGTCCCCCCACTCAAATGTCACAATTCAAGCTTTTCCCCCACAGTCTATTTTTCCAGGGAGCCCTGACCAAGGAGAGACTTCTCTGGCACCAAAAGGCACCCAGAGGCGAAGCATGGACTCGAAGTTGATTCTCTTACATTCCAGGCCCGCGGCATTGGCACTGCCCAGCCTCCCGCTGGGCACTCCCCTTCCAGAGCCATGGGCCCCAGCATAACCCACCTGGGCCTCCCTGCTCTGGGCCCTCCATCCCTGGTCCCTGGCTCGGGCCTGGCTCCCCTGGTCAGGGGTTCCACCCCCCACGCCCCTCCTTGTGACTGCAGCCTTGGCATCCAGAGCACAACAGCCCCGCCCTCTGTCCCCAGGCTTCATCACCCACTGCTCCTCACTGCCTTGGGTGAGGCTGGGGATCACAATGACCCTGAAGAGGCCCTGGAGGCAGCAGGGAGGGGCCCCGCAGAGGGACCAGGTGGGGAAGATGGGCTCTCCCAAGCACCAGCCACCTGTAGGGGGCTCAAACCTCACCGGGACCTTCGCTGGCCCCGCCCCGAAGCCCCACTAGGGTGAGTGTGCCACGGGGGGCCAGCTCAGAGCCCAGGGCATCTGGGAGTGGGGTGCAGTGAGGAGGAAGCAGGCTCGGAGACTCCCCCCTCTCCCAGTGTCAGAAGCTGGGGGCAGGTCTGGGGTCCTCCCAAAGGGAGAGTTTGTTAAACATATGTGCCTCGGCCCCCACCCCAAACCCTCTAAATCAGAATCTGGGGCATCTGTATTTTTCACAAGCTCCCCACCTGGGGGGGGGCTGGGAGCCCCAGCAGGGGCCGGTGCTGAGCGGGTCTCTCCTTCCCAGCAGGTCCCAGGCTTCCCAGCTCGGGCAGGGCGAGTGCTCGCGGCGCTCAGCCTCCGGGACTGGGCCGCCCCGCGCGCTAAGCGCTCCGCACCGAGGCGCCTCCAGCCCGCGCAGGAGCGGGGCCGGGCCGCAGGCGCTCTGACCCGCGCCCCTCGCGCCGTCATCGCCGTCGCAGCTGCCCGCGTTTGTTGAGCGCCCGCCACGTGCCTGACGCCCCCTGAGCCAACGTCACAGCGACTCAAAAACCAAAAAAAAGGTGGGTCTTCTTCCCGTCACCTTTTTCCAGGTTAGGAAGCAGAGGCTGGGCGAGCTCTATCCTGAAGCCGCTGGGGAGCCCGCGATGATGTCACCCCCAAGCCGCGCTGCCTCGCTCTGGGCACGATGGCCCCGGGGGGCACCCCGCGCCCCCACTGGCGCGAGGATGCCCTGAGCTGACCGCGCGGCCAGACATGCCCCGGCGTCGCCGCAGCGCCCGGGCCCAGGAAGGGGCGCCCCGCCAGGGCGCGCGCCGCCGCCGCAGACACGGCGCCCGGAGGTCACCGCGCTCGCGGGCCTCGTGGGGCGGCGCCGAGTGGTGGCCGGAGTCGGGCGGCGAGTGCTGGCCCGCAGGCTGGGGGGCGGCCGCCCGCAGCCCCGCGCCGCGCCTGCCCCCCGTGGGCCCGCGGGGCAGGGCCGGGCTGAGGCCGCCGCTGTCCCCGCCGTCGGCGCTGCTCGAGGCCGGCGCGCCCGGGGCGCACGGAGAGAGCGAGGAGCCG
Source organism: Miniopterus natalensis (assembly GCF_054644295.1). Classification (NCBI taxonomy): domain Eukaryota; kingdom Metazoa; phylum Chordata; class Mammalia; order Chiroptera; family Miniopteridae; genus Miniopterus; species Miniopterus natalensis. Next base: position 72,716,086 of record NC_142092.1, read on the forward strand.
CCGCGGAGCCGGGCGCCGCAGGCCAGGGACTCCCTGCGCACCCTCCTAGGAGAGCTCCTGGGGGGCAGGCTCCGGGAGCTGCTGCGCCGGCTCGGGGAGGAGCGGGCTGAGCCGCTGCAGGCACCCAGTGAGGCCCGCGCGTCCCCAGGGGCTGGGCGTTCCTGGTGGGGAGGCCCCCGCCCCGCCTTAGGGGGAGGGGGAGAGGTAGAAACACCACGCACCCCCTGGGGATCAGGCCCGCACCCCAGGAACCGAACCCCGGCCGCCGGGCTCCCAGGCCGCCGCGCCCCCGCTGCGCCACGCCCGGCCCGGCCCCCGCGCGCGTCTCTCGGGGAAGACGCTACTTACTGTCAGCTGCGCGCCCGCCGAGTTCCCGCGACCACCGCTGGGGGGCGGCCTCCCCCTGCCCCTGTCGTAGGGAGGAGGCCACCGGGGCCCCCGGCCCTAGAACCAGGCGGACCTTCCTAAGGACCGTCCCCAAGCAAAAGGCACATAACGATTTCCACCTCCTGGCTCCCTGCAGCCTCAGAATCGCAACATCCAAGGGGGGTGTCAGAGGACTGGTGGGGACACTCTCCTCGGTGTCCCAGCTGCTCCATCTTCCCCGACCTGCCGTAAGTGTCAGTGACCTGCTGGCGGGGACAGGGTTGCCACCGGTGCTCCCAGGGTGGGGGACCCTGGCCACTCATGCCCGTGTGTGGCCTGTTTCTCTTCAAGGTGCCAGTCATCGGACTTCCAGAACAGCCTCGAGAACACTTTGCTCCATCAACTACCTACGCTGGGGCCGCTGAGGGGCGACCACCCGCAATTCACCAAGGTCAAAAAGGCCAACAGGTGAGCTGGGGGGGGAGGCAGGGGAGGGAGAGCACCTTTCCTTCCTCTGGATGTACCTGTCTGTCCACCTATTCATCCACCCGTGTGTGCGCCCATGAATCAGGCCTTCTGCGGAGCAGTCATAATCCGTCTCAGTCCACCCGCCGCCCTCCTAGCCAGCCGTTCGTCGCTTCACAAACCCCCACAATTCTACCCATGAACCCCACTTGTAGGCGAACCGTCTACAAATCCTTCTATCCGCTTATAAATCCGGGGTGCTACCCATCCCTAACCTAGCACGAAGCCACTGCGAGTCTACGTACCCGTCCGCATAACTATTACCCGTTGGCGCAGCTGCCCACTCTGAGCGCCAGCGCTTCCCTCCGACCCTTTCAGTAACTCACCCGTCAGTCTGTCCGTCTGCCCGCCCACCAGTCTCCCGTCCTTTTGCCCGACCCACGGCTCATTCATTTCTTCTTCTAACGCGTACTAGGTTTCGCTGCATGTCAAGGACTGGGGGGGAATTAAATAAGGGACGGGGGTCGGAGAAGGGCCTGGGCGTGGGAGCTCCCCTGGGCTTAGACACCATCACTCTAACGGAGGGGGAAAGGGTGCAGAAAAAAGTCCTCCAGCTTAAACCGGGCGGAGGGCGGACTGCCCACGAATGCAAAGACCACGGAGAGTAAATATGTGGCACACATACCACCCCTCCTAACCCTGGACCGTGGCAGACAGCGCCCATGGATCACAGCACTTTTCGCCGTGGAGCTCAGAGCCCTTTCTGACACCGTACTCAGGGCAGAGGCCACCGACGGGTCAGAGTAGGTGCCGGAGATGGGACGCGTTTGCCGCCCCAGGAACTTGCAGTCACTCGGGCGCAGCAGGGTGCTTTGTGGTCTGTTTCACCTCTTCATAGCCCCGGATGGGGGCATGACCGTGATCCATGGCACAGATTTAAAAAACGTAGCTCACCCTGGCCAGAGTGGCCAGGTTCCTGGTCAGGGCACAGGCCCGGGTTTTGGGCTTGATCCCCTGCAGAGGGGTTGCAGGAGGCAGCTGATCGATGACTCTCTCTCATCATTGATGTTTCTCTCTCTCTCCCTCTCCCTTCCTCTCTCTGAAATCAATAAAAGCTTTTTTAAAAAAATAGCCCTCCCTGGCCAGTGTGGCACAGTGGTTACAGTGTCAGCCTGTGCACCAAAGGGTTGTGGGTGCGATTCCAGCCAAGGGCATGTACCTCGGTTGCAGGCTCGATCCCCAGCCCCAGTCAGGGCTCGTGGGAGGCAACCAATTGATGAATCTCTCTCTCTCTCTCCTTCTCTTTCTCCCTCCCTCCCACTCTCTCCAAAAATCAATGGAAAAAATATCCTCGGGAAAGGATTAACAACAGCAAAGAAAACCGTAGCTCGAAAGGGTTACAATGGAAGCCAGGGCGGCCTGAGTCCTGAGTTCATCTCTTATCTATGGGTGCCTGCTCTGGAACCAGGCTCAGACCTTGCTTCCATCCCTGGGTGCTCTGTGCCTGGGTTTCCTCATCTGTAAAATGGGAACAGTAATCGTGTCCCGGAGTCATGCCGGCGTGGTGGGTGCTGCAGGCCGCATGCCTGGGCCTGGGCCTGGGCCTGGGCCTGGGCCTGGCGGGCAGGAAGTGCTCAGAAAGGCCAGCCGCGGGACCGGCAGGACCACAGCGCGCTCCAGCCTGGCGGGTGGGTGGGGCCCAGGGCCTCAGGCCCAGCCCTCCCCTCTTGCTCTTGCCTCTTTCCGCAGTCCCCACGGCCCACAGGCCCCCAAGCTGAAGGCCACGCTCACCCACAGCTTCTCGGGAGAAGGCTCAGGACACCGCAGGCGGTGCTGCCCCTTCCGAGTGCGATTTGCTGACGAGACCCTACAGGACACAGCGCTCCGCTACTGGGAGCGCAGCTGCGCGGGTGAGCAGGCGGGCGGGGCCGGGCTCTAGAAGGTGCAGCTGGGGCCTGGGAGGGCACAGGCTGGGGCCTGGGGCCTGGGAGCAAGACGCCAGCCTGCGGGCGGGGTGCCTGAGCTGGCCCCTCCAGAGGATGTCAGGTGACCTCCAGGGACCCAAGCGAGGGTCCGAGGTCTGGTCGAAGTGTCCAGAAGCAGGTGGCACCAGGCCGCAGCCTCGGTGTTGGACCAGGAACCTGGCTGGCCCGGCCTCGCTACCCCTGAAGGACTTCCTGCGGCCGAGGGTTCCCACAGGCCGCATCTGCGCACCTTGGAGCCGGCACCCGCAGCCTGCTGACCCCACGTCTGGCCCCCACGTGGCCTACAGGGGCTGGAGACGGCCGGGAGCATCTTCCCTTATTGGTGAAAGCGGGGCGGTGCCTGGAAAGGTCCCAGAGCTTCAGCCGCCTCTTTCTGGGGAAGACCCCACCCCCTCACCTGGTCTGGCCAAGAAGCTGGGGACCATCAGGCCAGGTCCCCAGCAGGTTTGCTCTCAGCAATCAGGGTTGAGTCGGTCAGGTTGACATAGTTTCCGCTGTCTTCTGGTGTCAGGAGGCAGGGAGAATGGTGGTCCTTGCTCTGGTATAACCTTCACCAAAGCGCCCTTTCTCCACCTGCCCGGCCTCCTCTCTTCTCAGGACCCAGCCACCCCCAACATCAGCCTCCAACAGCCAACAGCCTGCATCTGTTTTTTTGAGCACCTACTGTGTGCAGTTTCGGGAAACAACTGCCCCAAAGCCTAGCTGTAGGGAAAGCCCTAAAAATCAGAACCTTCGCCAGTTCAGGTGGGATCCTACCGGGCTCCCTGAGGGCCACAGAAAGCTGCAGACAGAAGCTGTGATTTTGCCCAACTTCTAGTTGTTTGATGGGGAAGCCAAGGCCCCCAAGAGCAAATGACAGAGCAGCCAAGAACAGAAGCCAGAGGGGCCCCGGCCACTCTGGGAACCCAGGGAAAGGAGTTGCCCGGAGAAACAGTTTCATGTAAATGGCAGTTGACTGGCACCGGAGAGCTGTGGTCCCACCCCGGGCGCCAGAGTGGGGCTCTGCGGGCGTTTCCTGCCCCTTCCACCCTCGGGATCCCTGACCAGTTGGAAGGGCAGCTGTTGGACAGGAAAGACTGCCAGCCTCCAGGACGCCCTCCATCCACCCTCTTTGGGTTTCCATGGTGGGGTGACTGGCCTTCACACTGTAGACAAGGGGGGCCGTTTGGGGCTGGAGCAGGAGTGGGTGTGGGGGCCATGGATCGGGTGATAAAGGCAGAAACTGTCACACAAGATAGTTTAAAACCCGAGCCTTCTCCGGAGGCAGCAAGAGAGGGAGACATGGGTTTCCATGGAGACTGGCTCTGCCAGCCTTGCCTGCCAGAGGGAGGAGGGGAGATCTGGAGGGGGGAGCGGCCCCTCCCGGAAGAGCTCTCACGGTGCCCTCTCTCCCCAGTCCGACAGGGCATCGCCGACCACAGGCCGGCCGCCCAGCCGACGGCATCGGAGCGAGCACTTGGGAGCATCAGGAGATGGCTGGAGAGTTTGCCCAAAGCCCTGCACTCCAGGGCCAAGGAGGAGGCCATGGCCAGCTCCCCATTCAGCTGGGACTCCCCCGGCCTGTGAGGTTCAGGGGAGGGCTGGGGTTCACATGCACTGTCCTCCTCGCCCTGAAGACCTCACCGCCCAGCAGGGGGCAGGCCAAGGGTCTGGGCCCTTGAGGGCCCTGCCAGCCATGGGTGGACCTGGGAGTGGAGGTCCATTCAGCTCACAGGCTCCTGTGCGCCTCAGGCCCATCCGGGAGCTGCAGAGCCACCTCTCTGAGGACACCTCCATGAGCAGCAGCCGGCCCTTTATCGCCAGGGCCGCCGCCCAGAGGCAGCAGAGAGACAGCAAAACCCTCCTGGGCAGCCACAGCATTCTCGACCAGACGGGCAAATCGCCCTGCTCCTGGAGCCAGAAACTGGTGAGTGCCTGCGGGCCGCCGGCCACCTGGCGCACCTGCCTGGTGGGTGGCAGGGGTGCCAGCTACACACTTGGCCAAGGGGTGGGCTCTGGAGCAGGGCTGCTTGGTTCAGGTCCCAGCTCTGCGCTTGCACACGGCCTTCCCCGTTTGTTTCCCCGTCTGTAAAATGGGGTTGTGTCTGCCCCCTAGCGCTGAGGCGCAGAGTCCCCCTGGGCCCCGGGAGCCTGTCTCCTGCCCAGAGCCCCCTACCCGGCGCTCGGCAGCGCCCAGCTGGCCTCCCTTCTCCTCCAGGAGTCCTTCCTGCCCCGCTTGGAGACACACACGGCCCTGAAGCGAGGCCGGCCGAAGGGGTACCAGCTCCTCCTGCCTTCCGTGGTCCATCAGCAGGCCCAGCGCTGAGTGGCCTCGGGAGCCCGGGCCCAGGCATGGACACGGCCAGCGGTGAGGAGGGGCCTTCCTCGCCCCGCAAATAAACGTACATCCCCGGTGCTTGGGACCTGCTGCCAGGTCTCTCACCCTACAAGCCTCTCCTGGTTGCTGGTCTCCAGGGTTCCTGAACCCGCAGGCGTGGGGGCGGAATCGCAGCGGAGAGGAGGCTGATGGGTGGGGGGCAAGGTACCCTGCGTGCCCACGAACGTTCGTCTTCTGGACCCCCCAGGCCAGGCTCACACCAGCGGGCCCCTGGCCGCAGCATCTGGGTGGCCCGGCCAGATGTTTCTCTCCCAGTCCTGGGGGGGCTGTGGGCCGTGCTCAAAGCCACATCCGGGGGTGGCACAGGACTGGGCGGCAGGCACTGCGGGAGCGTCTCTGACGCTGCCCCGACCCAGCAGCGCCACCCGACACCTGTCTGCCAGGTGTGGCCCCGCCTGGCTGGGCTCCAGCCCCTGGGCCGAGCTGGAGCCCCGTCCACTCCTGGACGCCTGGATTTGGCCCCAGCCCCCGGCCAGGCCCAGGCTCCGGGTCTTTACTGCCCCCTCCTGGCCAGTGAGGAAACTGCCCAGGAATCCACACCCGCACCCGGCGGAGAGGAAAAGGGTGGGGTTTGGGCTGGACAGGTGCTGGGGATCTTAGGGCCAGGGTGGCGGCCTGTGGCTCTGAAGGGGTGCTCCGGCTCCAGAGGAAAGGCGACAGCTCCAGGCACAGTGTGGACAGACCTTGTGGGGGTGGGCTGGGGACAGGGTCACCCCACCCTCCCCGGGGAGGGGGAGCGGGGGCTGGAGGGGGATTTCAAACCCTGGGGTAGCTTCTCCCCCTCCACACCGTTTTCTGGACCTGCACGCCCTCCCCCCCCCGAATTTCTAGTTCCTGGGAGCCTGCGGGTGTCGGGGGAGGCCTGACTCTGCCGCACCTCTTCCCGGGGACCTTGCGTCGCGCCCTCCCCCAGCGCCGAGCCTCAGTTTCCCCGCGCGGCCGCCGGCTGCAGTGCCGCGCCGCGCCCACGCGGGGGCAGTGTTGGCCTGGCTTTGGCGCCACCCGGCGAGGCCGCAACTTCCCAGCCTCTCGCCGGCGGGTCGGAAACTTTCCCCTCGCGCCGCACCCGGGCTCCCGCGTCTCCCGCGTCTCCCGCCGCCGCCCCGCGGCCCCTGCCAGCTGCCCCGCGGCGGGCGTGGGGGGCCGCCAGGCCCCAGCTCCTCCTCTCGCCTTTGGTTGATAAACGAGAAACTGCTAAGCGTGCGAGGGCGCTGTCGCGAGCACTGGACAGCGAGTCCGCGTGCAGCGCGGGGCGGGGCGGCGGCGGGAAAGTCCCCGCGGGCGTCCGGGCCCCCAAACCACGCACTCGCCCGCGGGCGCCGGCAGGGACCCGCGAAGGGGTGAGGGTGGGCGGGGGACTCCACCCAGGGTCCCCCCAGAGGCTCGGGCTGCGGGGACTGGGCCCCGAATCCCCGGACTGCGGACGCTCCTCCCCTGCCCGCGTTCCCCGCGGCCCCCCTTCCCCAGCCCTTCGTCTCCCCCTCCCCCTTCTCTCCCCTTCCCGAGCGTGGATTCCGTGTCAAGAGGACCTTGAGCATCGGCTCCGAGCCTCGCATCCCACTCACGGCACAGACGGGCACCGGGGACACGCAGACACGCACACCCGAGACACGCACACCCGAGACACACACCCGAGACACACCCACACACACCCACACCACGCGCGCGCACCCACCCGAGACACCCCCACGCGCGCGCACCCGAGACACACACACACACCCCACGCGCATGCACCCACGCGCATGCACCGACACGCCAGGTAACGCCGCGCAGATGGCGCGCAGACACATCCCCCCGCAGCCAGGGTCTCCCAGGACCCAGCCCCCACGTCCCCGTCCTGCGTGGGTTGCTCCCAGCCCGCCCCTCCCCCACTGCGGCAGAGCCGGAGCTGGGCCCTGGGTGACCAGGACGGGCAGGGGGAGGCCGGGGTGCTGCGGTGCCAGGATGGACCCCGCCCCGGCTTCCAGGTCCCCTTCCCGGCTCCCCAAAGGCCCTTTTCTCTGGTGCATTTCCACTCGGCTGGCGGGTGGCCAGCCCTCCAGGGCCCCAGGGAGCAGCGTGGCTGGGAGGCCGGAAAGCGCGGCCGCTGAGCCCCTGCTCTGGTCCTGCTCCCCACGACCCTAGAACTCCGGGGAGCGAGGCACGTGCACCCCCACACAGGTCTCCTGCCCCTCTCCTTCTGAGCAATCCCAGTCCCCACCCCATTCCACCCCCACCCTGGTCCCCGGGAAGACCTGGGACAAGACCGGGGGTGGGGGCAGTGGGAGCTGGGTCTGGCCGGCAGGGTGGCAGGAGGGGGGGCAGCCACCGCCCATCCCAGTCCCTCTGCCTCTGCCTGCTCCACTCCATGTCCTCCCCTCCCCCAGCGTTTCTGCCTCTGGGTCCTGTCATCATTCCCTCGCAATGTGCCCTAAATGACAGACGCCTGCACCTTCGAGGGGCTCTCCTTGAGGCCATCAGATCCCTCTATGGAGACAATGTATGCTGCCACCTCCAGGCAGCCCTACAAGCCTCAACCTTCCCCTAAGCAGCCTCTTGATGTTCATTGTGCCATTTGGGCCCATCGGAGCCAGCTTTGGGCTGAGTCTGAGCCGGAAGCCGGGGCTGGACCCGCCAGGTTGGGCTCTGGGACCCTCCTGAACGGTGGCGCTTGGACCCCCAGAACAGCAGCCAGAATAGCTCATCTGCCATCTCCCGTCATGAGGCCTTGGGGACCCTTAATGACTCACCCGCCAGGGTCTCCCCAGTTTCACATCTGCACGTGGCAGCCTGGGGACTGTGGTGATGTCCCCAAGCTCCCCAGAAGCCCCTGCTGGGCTCTGGGCCCGCTTCCAGCCCCCCTGCCCCAGAGCCCAGCTGGCCCAGGCACCTCGAGGGCACAGGCTCAGTTCTCCAGGGAAAGATGCCTCCCAGGCCGGAGGCTTCTAATAGCCCACAGCCGTCCCGTAAGGTTAACTAGGGCGCCCAGGAGTCCCTGTGAGCAAGACCGACCTGGGCCCTGCCCTCCCGAGCTCAGAGTCCGGCCGGGAATCACAGAGGAGGGATGATCGATGCCAGCACCATGCTTAAGGCTGCCATGCTTGCTTATCCACGAAGTAGGCACTGCCCTGAGCCCCATATTACAGACGAAGAAGCCAGGGCACAGAGGTTAAGCCACTTTTCCAGGGTCACACAGCTGAGCTCCAGGTAAGAAAACAGTGAGAAGGACTGTGATGGGGGAGCTCAGGGCAACAGCCCCCTCTGAGGCTGGGGTTTGCTCCTCCAGAAAACTGGCCCAATTTCCCCCAGCCCAGAGGGCAAGGCTGAGAGGGCAGGGCCGCAGCCAGGGTCCACACCTGGGTTCTACTCCTTCATTCACAAATATGTCCTTGAGCATCTCCTGTGTACCGGGCTCTGTGCTGGGCCCTGTGAACAAGACAGGCAGCCTTCCTGATGGGGAGCCCACATCTCGGGGAGCCCACGTCTCCGCTCTGAGGAGGCTGCGGAGGGGGCTGGCCTCGCAGGTGTGAGCCTGCAGTGGGCTAGCACAGCCCCTCGCCTAGAAGGGCCCCGCCCTGGGTTTAATGTCCCCCCCCACATTGTCAATTTGAAATTCATAGTTGGTTTTGAACTAGGGCTTTGTGTCTTCATTTGCAGGAGCCCTTGCCGATTGTGTAGCTGGCCCTGGACGCAGACATTACACTGTGGCAAATGAAGGCTGGCAGGAGGGTCCAGGAGGGTGTCCCAGAGGCAGTAACAGATTTGCCTGGGCGTGGCCTTTGTCCTCACCCCAAGTCCCTGGCGTGGGCCCCTGATCCCTCGGGGCAGGTCCCTGGGAGCTGGGTCAGCGTCCTGCAGGAGGTCAGGGCCAGCAGAGCTCCAAGGACTTTCAAACACCCTCGCATGTGTGCATTGACCAGACGATGCACGCAGCCTGGTGTGGGAGGCACAGCCGGGAACGAGGGAAAGAAGCCCCTCCCAGCTGCTCCACCAGCCGCGGCTCCCAGCAGGCACCCCGTTTCTGGGCACCTTCCAAAGACGTTTCATGCACACACAGAAGCACGCACACGCGTGCACTGTACCTTGCATGTCGATTTTGCACCCATTCTGTATTGTGCACGCTTCTCTGTAGTGTCCTCGCTTCACAATCTCACCGGGAGAGCACGGAAGACTCTTTCAAGGTCGTTCATGCCCAGCATAGACGGTTGCCTGTGCACAGCACCTGGCCTTGGCGCAGCGTGGTCCACAGTCCCCCCGGGTGCCCGCCATGTCCCCAGGCCCACAGCCTCTCTCCTGTCCCAACTGCAGCCTGCTATGGAGGGAACCAAAGCTCTATCCCATGAAGGAGGTACTGTGATGGCCCCCAATTCCACGTGAGGCTCAGGGAGGTGAGGCCACCATCCTGGAGTCACACAGCGGAACCAAGATTGGAACCTGCGAAGAAGCTGCATGACCTCTCAGGAGCAGGTTCACGTTCCTGGGGGGAGTCACTGCCCCTAGGAATATACTCACAACCTCCCGTGCCAGGTGGGGAAGCAGGTGAGACGTGGGCAAAGAACCCTCCCAGCCCGACAGCCACCAGGATGGAGCTGGCAGGTGGCCCAGCAAGGCCTGGAGGGCAGGGCTGGGCCAGGTGGCCTGCCGGGGCCGGGCAGGTGTGGCGCCCGGGCCACCCAGGCCCCAGCTGCACTGAGGCTCCTGGCAGCCCCCAGGGAGAGCGGGCGTCAGCTGGCCGAATGTGCCCAGGGCTGCGGTTCAGCTTCGGGGTTCAATGCGTCATTTTCACCAGGTTACACAGAGCTCTGCCTTTGAGATCTGTCTTCGCGCCTCCCCACCCCAGAGCCGGGAGCTGGTTTGGGTACAGCTGTGTGGTGTCATCTCGGCCTTGAAAATCATTCCCTTGAGTTGGGGCTCATTGTCCCTGAGCACCCGTGGCCCCCACGTAGGGTGTCTTGGTGGGTCTGCAGCGCTCCAATACCCACCTGCCCGTGGACCCTCCAGGCACTGGGGGCGCCGTCACCTCTGGTTCCAGGAGGCTCAGCTTCAGGGGCTATGAGGCCCTGTGACAAAAGCTAAGGGACTTTTCTGTTCAGAAAAGTTCTAGGAGCATCCAAGACTTCTGAGGCCCATCCACAGACCCCTCCCTCCAGGGAAGGGCCCCCTCCTGAAGGAACCCCACAGTGGGCCTTTCAGGAATAATACTCATAGTAGCTAAAATCGAGCTCTTAACTCGTTTCAGGGCTGGAGTGTGGGGTTTCTGGGATTAACTCCTTTACTCCTCATAACTGAGGCCCAGAGAAGTTGGGCCACTCACCCAAGGTCACACAGCTGGTAAGTGGCTAAGCCAGGATCTCCGCTTGCTCGGTCCACAGGCCTAACCCAACACAGGTGCACGCGCACAGGCACACACACACGCACACATGCACACACACGCACACACGCGTGTGCATGGTGCTAGCCCCGAGCACACCTGTGAGTTAGGCTCAGGAGAGCCAGGGTGGAGAGACCCATGCGCACTGAGTGCCGGAGCTGGGGGTCTGACTGAGTGGGATGTCTGGGGGCCAGTCCTTTGTGAGGGTTGGATGAGCCCCCTGGGGATTCTCCTGGCCCAAGGCCAGCATGGGCCCCACAGTCGGGGCGCTGATGTGATCGTAGGGGATGGAACAGAGAGTGGGGTCCCATGGCCTAGACGCCCCTTGCAGTGCCTGCCACCAGCACAGGCCCCTCCCCTTCCTGCCCCCCTTCCTCCTCCGGGTTCTCCTCGTCCTTCCTCCTTGCCTCCCCCCCTCCTACTATCTTCCACCCCCATCCCCCCCGCCCCCCGGAAGACTCTGCTTGCTGAGTCCGATACACGGACTCATCCGAGAAGCCAAAGCCCGTCCCGGAGCCGCTGTTCCACCGGCCTCCTGAGCCCACAGACCAGGCCCGGCAGCCGGGTGGGCCTCTGGCTGCCCCGCTCTCTCCTTCCCCAGGGCTAGAAGGACAAGCAAAGCCCCCACCCCCACCCTGGGCCTTCCACGCTGGGATTCCCAGCCAGCGTTTGTGGAGTTAAGACCCTAATACTCCTTTCCAACAGCTTTTGATGCTTTAATAGAATTGAGGGTAAATCTAACTTGCAAATATTCCCTTTTGATCTCACTCTTTTTTTTTTTCTTTAGCTCAACAGGACAGGGTTGGGAACAGGACTGGAGCTGCTCCCTCTCTCCCGTTTCCAGCCAGGGTCTCCCGAAGTCCTGGGATGCCTGTGAGGTGGCCCCTGCACACAGGATTCCTGGCTGCCAGTCTTGCCTCCTTCCTGCTTCTGCCTCTCCCAGCACAAATCTGGCCCAGGCCTCTTCCTCTGGCAGCCCCAAGGCCTTGTCCCCTCTGCCCACTCCCTCCATGCACCCCCCCACTCTGCAGCTGGGCTTCTGGTTTCTTCTTTAATCTCCTGTGCAAAACTCCTTCATGCCCCAGGGCCTTTGCATATGTTCTCCCCTCTGCTTGAAATGCTCCTCCCACCAGCTTCAGTGACTCACTTAATATCAGGTCTCAGCTCAGATATCCCCTCCTCAGGGAAGCCCTCCTGAATCAGAACTGAGCAGTGGTAACATTACTGGTGCACAGAGACCACTGTCAGCAGACCCTGAACTCACAGTGCACAGGGGCACAGGGACTGACCAGGTCTCAGCACACAGGAGGCCCTCAGTAAATGCCCGGCAGTGGGCAGGATCCTCTCCCTGCGCTTCTGGCCCTCAGTTTCCCTGCCTGTGAGACGGGGTGGGCGACACGCCTGCACTTGCCATGTGCCGACTCTCCGGTGCTCCCTCTGGGTTTCTGGCAAGGATCACACTCATTTCACGGTATTCGACTTCCTTCATTATCTGATTTTCCAGGGAGGAATTTTAAATCTCTGGGTTGGGGTGGCATCTGCCTGAGACCCAGGCACCTGTCCCATCCCACCAGCCTGAGTGCACCTGGCACCCTGGGAAGACCCACTAAAACAGCCCCCCTCTTGGCAGATAGGGCCCTGCAGAGAGAACCCCTGCGGGGCTCTGAGGTTGCGGGGCTCTGAGGTTGCAGGGCTCTGAGGTTGCGTGCTCGTGGTCTGGGCACCTCGCTCTTCGGCCAAAGCTATCGAGAGCAGGTAGCTGTGACTGTCCGGAGCCAGGCGGCTGGGTTCGGGGTCGCTTCCTGGGAGACTGAGGCCTCCATCCCTGCCCTGCGCCTCAGTCCCCCGTACAACAGGCATTAACAGCACCGCCTCAGCTGGGGCTCCTGCTGACAGAAATGGTTCCCGGCCTGCGCTCTGCGCCCAGAGGCCTCCCCTTCTCATCCCAGGTGCAGTGGCTAAGCCTCAAGCCTCTGGAGCCCAAAAGAGCCCAGGTCACTCCCTAGCTCTGCCGCTTGCTGGCTGTGTGATCACCTAGTGCCTCGGTTTTCCCATCTATGAAATGGGGTGATGGGAACGCCTGTCTCTCAGGGCCGCCCACACTCAGCGCCACATCAGCGTCCGCTTTCACTGCTCCCAGCCTGGCCTCCCCCACCCCTCCCACCATTGTCGTCTGACTGATACGGGGCAGCCGGGTTGAGAAGGGGCAGCAGGCATGAACTGCGAGGAAGGCATCCCAGGGCACCACGTGCAGCCTCTCCACGGCCCCTTCTCCACGGCACCCCCTCCACGGCCCCTTCTCCACGGCCCCTTCTCCACGGCCCCTTCTCCACGGCACCCCCTCCACGGCCCCTTCTCCATGGCACCCCCTCCACGGCCCCTTCTCCACGGCCCCTTCTCCACGGCCCCTTCTCCACGGCCCCTTCTCCACGGCACCCCCTCCACGGCCCCTTCTCCACGGCACCCCCTCCACGGCCCCTTCTCCACGGCCCCTTCTCCACGGCACCCCCTCCACGGCAGGCACCTGGTCCCACTTTCCCAGCTGCGTGACTTGGGTGAGTCCCCTCTCTGGGCCTCAGGCTGTTGTTCTGAGAAAGGATGTCAGGATTCGTCCGCACTGGGAGGCTTCTGTGGAGCAGTGTGTGGCCACTGTCATTATCACCGTCCCTGGAGCCGGTTCCCTCCGCCCCCGCCTGCCGCTGGGGAGACAGGCCTGCCGGAAGGAGTGTGGTCTCCGCAGCTGAAAGGCCACTCAGCGTCCACCCCGCAAGCTTCTAAGCAGCCGAGGCCCAGAGGGGGCAAGGCTGGACAGTGGGTCTCCCCGGACTGGACCGGGCTCTGAGAGACAAAAGGTAGCTTCTGAGACTACCCTCGGGTGGAAGGGTGCGATGGGTGGGGCTGGAGCCGGCACCCAAGGTGAGCCCTGCCTGGCTCCCTGCTCGGATCTCAAGCGTCTATAGGCCTGGAACCTTCCCAAATGCCCCTCTCAAGAGGCCCCGTCCCCGAGAAGGCCCGAAGCCTGGACTTCCTGGGCGGGGAGGAGGGCAACCAAGGCGCAGAGAGGGGCAGGGACTGGCCTGAGGTCACACAGCCCAGCGCGCTGCCCCGTGGCCCCCCAGCCCCTGCCTTCCCGGGCAGTTCAGCCCAGCAGAGCCGCCGTGGCTTCCCCGGGGTCTGGGCCGGGCAGAGCCGCAGGATGAAAGGGGGACCCGGCCAAACCCACCTCCCTCCGTGACCCGTCGGCCCCTTCCTCCCAGGGCTTGGGCTTGGGGCTCGGGCTTTGATGTCCGGCGGGTGCCACCGCCTGAGTCCCCCACCCCGCCTCCGGGCTCAGAGCCTCCGGAGATCCACTTGAAAGAGCAACTGCCAGGCGTCCAGCCTCCCCGGGACCCACCGGGAGCAGGAGAGGAGGTGGCAGGAGTGGGTGGGGCCGGCCCGACTGAGTGGGGAAGCCACCTGTCCTGTGTGGTCCAGGCCCTGCGCCAGGTGCCCGGCCTCCGTCACCCGCTGCCACTGGGCCCCTGGGCCCCTGCGCCCCTGGGCCCGACAGAATAGCTTGTGATTCCCAGGCCTGGCCCCTTCTCGGGCCCTCCACATGCTGTTCCTCCTGCCTGTAACTCCCTTCCGGTCTCCCTCTGGGGCCTGAGCCCAGCTCCTCAATGAAGCTGCTCCCTCACCCTGGGACCCAGCCCCCGCAGACAGGAGGGTGCCTGGGTCTTTAGCAACCTGGTCACAGGCTCTGGCTGTGAGCACCAGGAGGCCATCCCTGCCCCCCCCCCCCCCTCCGGCCTCCCAAGGAGAAGCCTCTGGGGCAAGTCCGTCTGAGGGGTTCCAGGCTCCTGGAGCACATCACAGGTTCCTGTGGCACCGTAGCCTCAGATCACAAAGCTGGGTGACCCTTCTCCCCACCTCCAGCCAGGCCGTGCCCTCGCTATTGAGCACCCCCAGCCCATGGGCTCAACCCCTGACAGTCGGGAGGGAGCCCCAGCCTCCGATTCCTGGGCTCTGAGTCCCCTGAGGCTCTGCGCTGGCTCCTGGAACCCTCTCCTCTGGGGGCCAGCTGGTTTCCTGGCCTCTCCCAGTGCCCCAGGCTGGGGACAGACTTTCAGTTCTGGGTTGCAGTCGGGGACCCTGAGGTCCACAGAGGTCCAGAGCCAATGGGACAGAGCTCAGCAAAGAGAACCCCACCCCCAGGCTAGGTTCCAACCTAGGACACTATTCAACCAGGGCCTCCGGGAGGGTGAGGGGGCCTAGGCGTCACCCCTTGGGGGGCGGGAGGCTTCCATAGATTAAACACAGGAGCGACCTGGCGGCAGCCTCAAGGTGGGTTCCGATGTTATGTCTCAGAAATGACGTCTGGATGCCCGGCAGCACCACATAACTGGCGGGCCATGCGCACAATCCAAGCGCAGCCCCGAGCGGGCCCTTCCTGCCTCCCCAGGAGGGCAAGAGTGGGGGTGGGGTGGGGGGTGGGGGGTGCTGCAGAGATGGATGCGTCGCCTGCAGGAGCGTCAGCCTGGGTGGCCAGAGCCAGATGTGAGCTTCAGCCCCACCCCCAGCTCCACCTCCCCGGCTGCCTCCCCAGGGTGTTGGGTGTTCAGTTTACAGCCCCCCACTCTGCTCTGCTGGGGTCTGGAGGCAGGGAGGGGAGGGGAGAGGGAATGGAGGGACTGCCCTGGGGCAGCAGGCAGGAGACCCTCCCCCTCCCCCCCAGCCAAGCTTCTCAGCCTGTTTTCTGATCTATCCTGGAGGGCGGGACTAATTTTCCTCCATTTCTTTATTTTTTTATATATATATTTTTTATTGATTTCAGAGAGAAGGAGGGAGAGGGAGAGAGAGAAACATCAATGATGAGAGTCATTGATCGGCTGCCTCCTGCTCGCCCCCTGCTGGGGATCCAGCTGGCACCTGGGCC
The DNA here is from genome assembly GCF_054644295.1 of Miniopterus natalensis. NCBI lineage: Eukaryota > Metazoa > Chordata > Mammalia > Chiroptera > Miniopteridae > Miniopterus > Miniopterus natalensis. Next base: position 72,731,544 of record NC_142092.1, read on the forward strand.
TGGGCCCTGATGGGAAATCAAACTGCGATCACCTGGATCCTAGGTTGATGCTCAACCACTGAGCCACGCCGGCTGGGCCCCTCCTGTTCTTTAACAGATGTTTCCTGGGCACCTGCTCGTGCCAACCCTGTGCTAAGTGTGCGGATACCCCCGTGGACAGGGGAGAAAACAGACACAAACCAAACAGACCCATGCACAGGGGCTATCATGGTGGAACTCCACGCGGCCCAGAGAAAAGCTCTAACCCAACCGCAGACAGCAGGGAAGGCTTCCTGGAGGAAGAGGCATAGAAGAATTGAAAGCAAAGGCCAGGGTGAGGAGAGCAAGTGGCGGGAGTGGAAGAGTGGAGGCAGGCGAGTGAGTGGGCGGGATTGTGTGAGTGGGAACCAGGGGGGGAGAGCAAGTTGGGGTGGTAGAGGCCTGGGGGGCAGCCAGGGGTCTGAGCAGGGCCCTGGTGGAGCAGGACCTTGCAGGACCTGGGAACCCACAGGATGTGGAGGCCAGGATGTCCCCACTCCCAGGTTGAGGGAACTCAGTGCGTGGGACCCAGAGAAGCTCCAGGGTTAAGTTGGAGTTAGAATGAAATTCCAGCCTGAATTTCGGCCTGGAAAATTCCCACCTGGACTGGCCTGGCCAGAGGCTGAAATGGACTAAAATAAGCTGGTCTCTGAGGGGTGTGAGGGGTGGGGCTGGCCCCAAAGCGATGGCAAGGAGGAAGGGCTGTGACCCACTCTCCTAGGACCCAGACTCCTACGTTCCTCGGGACCCAGCTTAAGCGGTCACTCTTACTGTGAAGACCCCAGATGCCCCCAGGCCGGGATCCCTCTATGATTTCAAAATGTTTAGAAAGATCTTCTCAAACAGCGATCTTCATTGAACGCCTACTGTGTGTCAGGTTCTTGCTGAGCACTTTGCCTCCGAGCCGGAAACGGCTCCTTAGCTGGGGAGAGGCAGGGCCAGGCCGGGGCCAGGACCCCCGCTCCGCCCAGCCTCCCTCTGCGCCCCTGGCCCCGCGTGGCCTTTCTTCCTCCGGAGCAGGGACGCTCCCAGCCGTCAGATCTCAGCTCAGCTGTCCCTCCTCCCAGTTCCTCCACTTCCCATCGCGCTTCCCACCCCCTCATTTCCTTTCCTTCAGATCTCCCGTCACAAGGGCAGCCATTTCCTTCTTGCTCTCCGTGGGTCCAGACTCTCTCCCCAGTAGACTGAGGCTCCTCGAGGGAGGGTCTGTGCATCTTGCTCGCAGCTGTCTTCCTGTGTTAAAATGGGTCTGGTTGTGCTTCAGACTGGGCAGACTGCAGACAACGGTGGTTTAAACAAGGGAAGGGTCTACTTCTTGCCGAATTAAATACAGGCAGCCAGGGCTGGCTTGGGGCTCCATGGCACGGAGGACCTGAGCTCCTAAGGTCTAGTTGCTCTGCCACCCTCGACACCCAGCTCCAGCCTCACAGCGCACAGTGGCTGCTCCGGCCCGGCCTCCGTGCTCACATTCCGGTCTGCGGAGAGGGGTAAAGGGAGAAAGTATCTGACCCTGTCCTCGACGGAAACTCCCAGGAAGCTGATTCCAAGCACTTCTGCCAACAGCCTATTGGCCAGGACTTGGTCCGTATCTAGCTGCAAGGAAAGCTGGAAAATGTAGTTTCTAAGCCAGACGGCCACGTGCCCAGCTAAGGATTGGGGATTGCGAGTCTTACAGAAGAGGAGGGAAGAGACCCAGCAGCCTGTGTCGCAGTCTCCACATCATCATAAATAATAGTAATAATAAAATAACAATAATAATAGTAATAGCTGACATTTGTAGGCACTTATGTAATCCACACAATAACCCTCAAGGTCGGGAAACCAGGGGACAGTATTGGTTGAGTCACCGGCCCAAGGCCACCCAGCTGGTGAGCCGAGGAGCTGGGATTTGGACCCAGGGCCGTCTGGCTCCAGAGCTGACAGGGCTCTGCTTCTCCGCAGAGCCTGCTAATCGCTGCGGACGAACCACTGACTCCACCAAACCTGCTCTTGTCCCCGGCGCCCCTCGGTGCGGCTTCCTCACCTGCTCTTCGGGCCGTTTCAGGGCCCAGGCTGTGGCCTCCGGGGCCGAGCCTGGCCTGACGCAAGGGGACTCGGAGACGCCACCTCCTGGATGGGGCAGGGTTTCTGCCCCTGGGAGGGGAGGAGGGGTAGAGGCAGAGGGGACGAGGGCTGTGAGAGAGCAGAAGGGGAGCGCGTGGAGGCAGCCTCAGGCTTCCTTCAGAAGCTGGGACTGGCCCGGCCGGCGTGGCTCAGGGGCTGAGCGTCCACCCAGGAACCTGGAGATCATGGTCGATCCGGGGTCGGCCACATGCCCGGGTTGCGGGCTCCGTCCCCAGCAGGAGGCGCGCAGGAGGCAGCCAATGGCTGACTCTCTCATCATTGATGTTTCTCCCTTCCCCTCTCTGAAATCAGTAATAAAAAGTAAAACAAAACCCAAAAAACCTGGGACTGGATTAGTGTGGAAAGAAGACCGGTGTGGAACTCGACAGGCTCTACCCAAGTTTCTGGCTGCTGGGGAGCCCTGATCCCAGCTGCTGGGGAGCCCTGATCCTGGCTGCTGGGGAGCCCCGATCCCGGATGGGGGCAGGGTAAGCTCTGCCTGGCCCTGCGGGAGCCCAGGGGTGCTGGCAGCGAGTCTTCCTCCAGCACTCTCCCTTGGAAGGCGGCTTCCTTCCCCAGGGTGTCTCTGCCTCTGCCAAGGAGCTCTCCCTGGGGACGTTCTGCTACTCAGTCCACCCCGATTCGGTGCAGAGGCGAGGCCTCAGCTCTGTGGCCGCATCTCCAGGAGGGGCCCAGACAACCAGAGGGTGCGTTCCCTCCCCCCCAGGCTCACTGGTCACAGTCGCTCACCTGCCGGGCCCCTGCCTCATTCCCTGCAGCTCCCCAGCTGTTCTCCGGGCTCCGCTTCTCACCGTGTGTCCAGGGCCCCAACTCCTTTCCCTGCAGTGGGGTGGGGTCAGGACTTCTTCTGTGCTGTGGACCACATGGCATTCGGCGACACCTCATACCCAGACTTGTTTGTAAATGCATCCCAAAATACCTAGAGGTACACCGCGAGCCAATTCGTCTGCGATACAGCTAACAAGGTTCTTTTAAAACCACCTTGGTGATGTCATCCCAAGTGCGCTTCCTCGGCAAGTCTGACACAGGGCGAGGAGCGCAACTGTGAGTAGCCACTTCCAGGTGACCTACAGAGACCAGCGATTCCTGCCGGGGACCTGGCCACGGGTACAGCCCACAGACCCCGCAGGGGCGCTGGGTGTGTCCATCCCGGAGGAAATGCAAACTGTAGTTCCAGGGGAGGGAAAACATATATATATGTTTTTATTTATTTCAGAGAGAGGAAGGGAGAGGGAGAGCTAGAATCATCAATGATGAGCGAGTCATCCATCGGCTGCCCCGTGCGCGCCCCCTTCTGGGGATCGAGCCCGCAACCCGGGCACGTGCCCTGACCGGGAATCGAACCAAGACCTCCTAGTTCACGGGTTGACGTTCAACCACTGAGCCACACTGGCTGGGACAAAGATGTCATTTCTTTTCCTATCCAAGTCCATGAACACCCTGAATTCTGTCCATGCCACGCCCCAGGTTAGGGACCCATTCTCTGCTCCAACAACTGGGGTGCAGGCAATACACCACACCGAGCATGGAGTTCTGGGAGGGCGAGGAAGGGAGGTGGGGCAGGACGGTGGGGCGGCCAGGAGCTAAGAAGCAGGAGTCCTGGACTCCGGGGAGAATCACCTGGCCCCTGCCCGGTCAGGTGTGGCTCAGTGGTTGAGCATCGACCTAGGATCCAGGCGATCTGGGTTCAATTCCCAGGGCACATGCCCGGGTTGTGGGCTGCAGCTGATCAATGGCTCTCTCATCATTGATGTTTCCATCTCTCTATCCCTCTCCTTTCCTCTCTCTGAAATCAATAAAGATATATTTGAGAAAAAAAAAAAAAAAAGAATCACCTGGCCCCGTAACCAGTGACATGTGGACACTGAGGAAGGGGGCCGAGCCAGCTTGCTTGCCAGCTTCTCAAGCCGGGGTCCTGGGCTCCAGGGTCCCCATAGAAGAGGGAGGTCAGGAGGAGGGCAGAGGAAGAGTGTTTCGGCCTGAACTGGGTCCAGCTGGAGGGGAGCGGGCCAGTCAGCTCGCGATTGGCTTCGCTGCGCTAACAACCAGCCTCCACTTCACCTGACCCCAAACCGAAAGCTCTGCTTCCTGCTCAGGTTAGACGCCGACGACGGGCTGCGGGACAGACGCGCCCTTCTCCTGGACTTGCTGCTTTCCTGGCGGAGGGAAGGCTCCACGAAGGCCCACGCCTGCTCTCCCCAGGTTTGCCCCCAGCATCCCGGGCCCTTCTCAATACGTAGCGTGCTCAGCAGCTGGCATCGAGTCTCCGCACAGCCCAGGGCGGGTCCGTGGACACGCTGCATGAACGAATGAATGAATGAGTGAGTGAATGAATGAATGAGTGCACACACGTCTGGGTGCATGAGGGGGGGCTGTGGTCACATGTGCGTGCAGGTGCACATGCGTGTTTGTTCAGTGCAGGAGGCACGTGTGTTCCCAAAGTTAGTGATGGGGACAGTGATTTGGCCAAGGCTGTGCCTTGGAGGGGGCTGGCGCAGGGGGAGGCCAGAGGGCCCGCTCCCCACCCCAGTGTCCTCCGCGCCCGTCCAGCGGCCTTGCTGAGATTGCCTTGTTGGGGGAGAGGGGCGGGGGAGGGGGGAGGCCCCCAGCCTGCAGCATTTGGTGCTGACAGGTTCTGCTCCTTCATTCCTCCCTGACCGCCCTGTGACCTCCGTCACCAGCCAGGGCCCCTCCACTGAGTGGGGGAGGGGCAGGGACCTCCCAGTGTCACCGGGACACATCCAGCCGTTGGGCTCCTGCCCCTCACCCCTAGCGCACCATCCCCCCAACTCCTGCCCGGCGCCGGGGGTGGGGTGGTGGGGTCAGACCAAGGGAAGGCAGGCGTGGCGAGGGCTACCGGGGAAGGTGGGACAAGGGCCTGTCCCTCGCTCTGCCTGGTGAGGCCGGTCACTACCTCTCTGACCCTTCATCCTGCCGTCTGTGACCTGGCCCCACAGCACTCCCTCCCAGCCGGGGCCCGTAGCCGTTGGTGAGATCGTGTTCATGGGAGGCTGAGGCCACGTCTCGCAGTGGAAAACGCTCAGTTAGGATAATTCTGTCATCTCCCCCCCACCCGTCTGCCCTCTTGCATTTGGGACCTTGCAGCTTTGGCCCCAACCTCTGGTCCATGGGGCAGATCCATCGGCTCAGCTCCGAGTGCCCAGCCTCTGGCACAGCCCCTGGCCTCTAGTGGGTGCTCACAAGTGTCTGCTGAATGAATGGACCTGCGGAGTTCCCGGGGAAAAGCCCTTCCTGCCTGGGCCTCAGTGTCCTCCTGTGAAACCGAGTCCACAAACTAGAAATCTCGAGGTCCCCCTGCTCCGAGATCAGGACTGGATGCAATTGTCGTTGCTGCGTCGAGTCTGTTGTGTTTTTAAAAAAATAATATCCCTGTCATTACACGTCCCCCAGCCCTGCTGGGCGCAGCCAGCCTCTTGCTCTCCTGCCCGCCGGGCTGTGGCCCTGTTCTCCATCACAGAGCTGCTGCGGGCTCTTCAAAGCGCGAAGCCCTGCAGGGTAAAGACAGAGTCCTTAAGGCGGCGCACAGGGCGCTGCTCGGGGCCCAGCCCTTGAGCTTTTCCAGCCTCTTCCAAAAGCCTCCACCAGCTCCTGCGCCTAGGCCTCTCGCTGCCCCTTCCCCTCCCTGTACAGGCCCTTTGCACACGCTGTTCCCTCAGGCCACAATGCCGTTCCCTCCCTCTTTACCTGGGTAACTCCTACTCAGTCTCCAGAACTTGGCTCTAGGGCCACCCCCCTCCCCGGAAGCCTTCCCCAACCTCTCCTTAGACTGGGTCAGATCACCCCATTATTGACTGCCATGGTCCCGTGCTTCTCTCCCCCAATGTCTGGGCCTCGGGTCTTCATATTTGAAATGGAGACAATACTAGTCCCCACTGCAGGGGGTGTGAGCCAGCGAGACCATCCGTCCACAGCTCCCCGGCCTGGGGCTCAGCACAGTGCCTTGCTGGGGCAGGGGGGCTCTCACCTGGGCAGCAGGGGCGCAGGAAGGGCCGGGGGCATGGCCTTCAGGGGGCATCCCCAATGCCACTGTCAGCTGGCCTGCAGCAGGCATGAGGGAAGGCGGCAGAGAGAGCCTCGGAGTGGCTGCCAAAAAGGGTGAGGGCTGAGCATGTGAGAGAGAGAGAGAGTGTGTGTGGCTGGCAGGGAAGAGCCTTTAGCAGAGAGGAGGAGGGAGGGAAGGAGGGAGGAGGGGAGGAGGGGAACGAGCTGAGAAGCCCAGGCTGCAGCAGTGAAGCCAGGGACCCTGAGGCAGGGACCTGGACGGGTCACAAGGACGGGCAGGTGGGCTTGGATGGAGAGAGGGACTTCCCAGACCTGGGAGAGGGGGCTGCGGAATTCCAGATCCCAGGGCCTTGAGGCTCGCCTGGTCCCCGAGCATTCCTGATGGCTTGGGCTTGCACACTGCCCCTCCAGGACCCACGTTTGAATTTGGGCTCTGCCACTTATGAGCTGTGTGGCCGTGGGTGAGTCCTTTGCTCCTCGAAGCCTCGGCCTCTTTGGCTGTAAAATGGGTATGATAACATATTCGTCTGCGGGGGCTGCCATAAGAAAGTACCACAGCCCGAGTGGCTTCAACAACAGTTTATTCCTCACAGTCTGGAGGCAGGTGTGGCTTCCTCTGAGGCCTCTCTCCGGGGCTTGTAGATGCCGCCTTCTACCTGGGTCCTCGCGTGGTCCTTCCTCTGTGTGTGTCTATGTCCTAATGGCCTCTTCTTAATAGGACACTAGTCGTGTTGGATTAGGGCCCACCCTAATGACCGCATTTCACCTTAATCACCTCTGTAAAGACCCTATGTCCAAAGTCAGTCACATTCTGAGGCACTGGGGGTTAGGGCGCCAACATATCTGGGGACACAGCACAGCCCATGACACCTGTTTTGCTTTCCCTGAAAGGAAGCTAAAGGGAGTGCCGATGTACATGTAGTTTCTTTGGGCAAATATTCTCAGGGGCAGTGAGGGATGGAGGAGGGAGGAGAGCAAAGCAGGAGAGAAAAGAGCCAACGTAAACTTGAATATTCAGTTCACCGTGACGGAGGTCCCGGTGCCCAGTTCCCCGAGATTGTCGGAGATTCCTCAGGAAATTCATCCCAGGACCATCTGCCAGGGGCTCTGGCTCCCCCGATGGAGGGTTGGCCTGTAGGGTGTTAGTTGGTCACGGGTGACTGGCGGGTGGGCTCCTGGGGGTGGAGGGGTCTCTCACACGGGGCATCACAGAAGCCCCAGGGCAGGAGGCAAGATGCCTTCCAACGGGGAGAAGAGGGCAGGAGAGTTGGGACCCTAGGCCCACACCCCTCCAGGGCGCCTCGCATATAGTAGGTGCTTACTATAACAGAAATATTTGCTGATGACTGAACGAATGTCTGGGTGGGTGGATGGATGGACAAATGGACAGGCAGATGGGTAAGACTTAGTTCTGTATTGTTCCAAATCCCAGCCACCCAATCCGGGCCTCCCTCCTCTCCCTGCCTCATTTGGTTCCCAGCCATGTCGCTCTCATTTCTGCCAAGTCACTGCTCTGGCCCCGTGATGAGACTGGCTGGGTGTGCCAGGAATTCGGACGGAAGACAGACAGACAGACCACCTGAGAACCACCACCAGCTCTGTTTTCCAGATGAGAAAACAGAAGCAGGGGAGAGTCGTGAGGTTTGCTCAGCCCCGGAAAGCCCCACCTCCCCTGCCTGCGCCTGGCTCACCAGCCTCCGTGGTCAGACGCTGGTAAATTGTGTGTGTGTGTGGGGGGGGGGGTCTGGTGAGCAGATTGGATGCCCTAAGACCCCACCAGTCACTCTGAGTCCCCCTGAAAATGTACTAACACAACCCCTGAAGCTCCAAGGAAACTCCAGCTGGCCTCTGAGAGGCACCGCAGGGCTCCCCAGCCCCCTGACCCAGGGAGTGGGTGGCCCCTCAACACCACTCCCTCCCCTCCATGATTTTCTCTTCTCTTCTCTCTTCCCTTCCTCTCTAGAGCCTCTTACCCTTCTCCAAGGTCTGGAGGCAGGACCCAGGATCCCACCTCTGTCCCCCACTTGTCCTGTGGTCTTGGGCAGGCCTCTGCCCCTCTCCGAGCCTCAGTGGCCCAGCTGGGGCAGGCCAGCTACCTGCGTCCCTTCTGACCCTGACCTCCAGGACTCCTTGACCCTCAAAGCTCTGGCTTCCCTTCTCCCTCTGTCTGCACCCCCCTTTCTCTCCAGCCCCCTCCAGGCCCCACTCTGGCCTGTCTCTCTGGCCCCCTATGGACTCTCTTTACCCTACACCTCGCCTTTTCTCTCCTCTGGCTCCCCCTCCTCCTGCCGCCCCCCTTGGAGAATGCCAAGTCTGCAGGTTTCCTGTGACCTTGAGCAGCTAGCAGGTTGGAAGCAGAGCTGGCAGCTCAGAGCTTTGCAAAGGGGCTGCGGGCGACGAGGTCCTGGGGCTGCACTGCCTCTGCCCCCGTCCCCACACCCTGACCCACCAGCCTGCCTTGCTTCCCCTTGGCGTGTCCCACCTTCTCACCCCTTCCTTCCGTGGGCACTGTCTGAGCACCCCTCGCCTCATCAGGATGCCGGGTCCACGGGTGGGCGTTCTGCTGTGGCCACTGCCCTGTCCCCCCCCCCCAGCTCCTGGCTGCAGGGGCTCGGGGAGCAGCGGGTGGGTGCAGGTTTCCTCCCTCTCCCGCCGCAGCCACCGTCTCCCAGCGCCTGCTGCGCAGCCTCCCGTCCAGACCCACAGGTCTGCGTGCCCAGCACTATGCCAGGCCCCGGGGGGATGGGGAAACTGAGGCTGGATAGAACCCCAAGAGAAGAACGAGTCCAAGGTCACAGGGGTCATTGGTGGACGCACACGTCCATCCAGACCCTGGCACCTGCGCTCCCAGCCCAACCTCCCGGTTGCCAGCGGTGCCCACGCGCAACTGTGGCCCGCGCGGGAAAACCGAGGCGGGGGCCGTCAAACTCCCGCTCGTGGGCGGGGGAAACTGAGGCACCGCCCCTCGGGTTCCCGGGGCGCTTCCTTGGGAGCTGCGCGCCCTCCCCGGCCTCGGCCGAGGGGGGCTTCGCCCGCGCCCAGCGCGCACCGGAGCCGGGAGGGCGAGAAAAATGAGTTTTCCTGCCGCCCGGTGGCCGTGTCGATTGATCGGCGCGGGCGGGGGCCTCGCTCGCAGCTGCTGGCGCACAATTATCGGGAAAAAACTGGGGCGGCTGCTGCGGTGAAATTAGTTATCGATCCCTTGGCGGGGCCGCGGGGCTGCGCTCGGCACTGACGGCTGCGGACCCGGGCGGGCCCCACGGGGCGAGGGGTGGGGGGAGGGGGGAGGGGAGGGGGAGGGGGGAGGGGAGGGGGGAGGGGAGGGGGGAGGGGGAGGGGGAGGGGAGGGGAGGGGAGGGGGAGGGGAGGGGGAGGGCTCCCATTCATCCGGCCGAGGTATTGACCCACAGCTGACCCTGGGCCCCCCCACGCCCCCCCCACTCACCCTCCTCTCCCCAGCCTGGGCCCCTGCGCTGGTCGCAGTGCCCGAGGGCCTGGCACCGGGTGCCCCACAGGCACAGGGGTGCCTCGGGAACCCACCAGCTGGTAGGGAGGGACAAACATAACACGGGGTGGCTCCCACGGAGGGTGACACCGGGTGCTGGGGTGCGGGCCAGCTCTGTCCCCAGGAGACCAGGTTTGGAGCCCCCGCTGCCTGGGAACGTGGGAGGCCTCTCTGAGCCTCAGTTTCCTCATCTGTAAACCGGGGGGGTTCCTACGTCTTGCTTGGGAAAAGGAAGCAATGAGAGGGGTTATGAGAAGGGCCTTCGGCTGTCGCTGCCCCAAAGCGTGCTGGGGGTTTATTTTGTGTTTATACCACCGATTCTCCCCAGCAGTCCTTAGATGTGTCATGTCCCCATTTTATAGATGAGTAGACTAAGTTCAGAGAGGGGACATGCCTTGCCCACGGCCACACAGCTGTGTCCTCTGCACCCCGCACAGTTCCTGGCACAGAGTGGGTGCTTCTCAGCAGGCTGCTGACAAGCCACAGAGCCTGATCCCGAAGCGGGGGTCAGGCCAGGGACCCCGAGCCTGCCTGGCTCAGGGCTGCTTGGCTCTGCAGCCGCCAGGGAGAAGGGAAAGAGGAGGGGAGGGCCTCTCTTTTCCCACCACTAGGCTGGGGTGGAGGTGGGCGTCCAGGCCCGAGAGCAGGGATCTGAGTTCTGTTGCTGTCCTTCCAATCTCCAGCCTGTGACCTTGGGCAAGTCCCTTCCCTTCCACAAGGAAGGGTTGGCCCTTCTGTCCCCCAAGGCTCCTCAGGCTCACCCACCTTCTCTCTGCTGCCCCCTCCCGCCTGCCTGCCACAGCATCATTCATCTTTCCAGCACCTCTCCCTAGGGCACCCACTCTGTGCCAGGAACTGTGCAGGGTGCAGAGGACACAGCTGAGAACAAGACAGCCCCTGAGTCTGCCCTCTTGGGGCAAGATGGGTATTGAGCAAATCATTGCACAGCTATGTAGGACACCCTGGGAAGTTCAAGGGACTGTGACAGGATACGGCTGAGCCTGGGGGGGGGGGGGGTGTCTGCCGCTGGAGAAGACTTCCAGAGCAGATGACCTTCAAGCCGAGACTGAAAGTGGAGTGGGGGGGGGGGGTCAGAGGCAGGAGAGATCAGCCAACGCAGAGGGGACAGCAGGGGCCAAGGCTGGAGTCCAAAAGGAACTTGGAATGTTAGAGGAACTGGGAAGGGCCAGGGCGCTGGCGGGCAGGAGAGGGGCCGGAGGTCGGCCAGGCCAGGCCAGAGAGGGCTTGGGAGCTGTGAAGGGGGTTAGTCCCCCGAGAAGGGGAGTAGGCAAGGGCTTGAGCAGGGGAATGGCAGGGTGTACTCGGGCCTCGCAGCTGGAAGCCTGGGCCTGCAGAAATTCTGCATCGGAGGCCTGGCTCTGTTCTTAGCCTCTCAGCCTCAGTTTCCTCATCTGTAAAGTGGGGATAATGATTTCCACTGCTGTAGAGGCTGCGGGCTTTGGAGTCAGTCCTGGGTTTGAGTCTTCCCTTAAAGTTGGGGGACCTTGAGTAGTGTCAGCAAAGGCTCAATCAGAAGGGTGGGCAGCACAGAATCTTGGCATCTCTGTGCTCCCCCCCCGGCTTTCGTGGCTCCCCAAATGGGGCTCCGGAGGTGGTGCTCAAGATCTAAAACAGCCTTGTTTGTAGCACGCAGGTCCGTGTGAGGATGTGCATGTCTGTGCGCACGTCTTTGTATGTTTTGTTGTATGTACATTGTGTGAGTACGAGCAGCTCTGTACACTCATGAATAACTACATGTTCCCAGGCACGTGTGCATTTATGTATATGGGCATCTTCAGTGCATTTTGTGCAGCTTGCGTGCGCCTGTGCATATCTGCTTGCACTTGGTTTCCAGTGCACACCTGTGTGTGGTGACCGGCTCTGGATGCTCCTGAGCACAGGAAACAGGCAGCTCTGGGTTCGTGGGTATGCATGAAATGGCCACGTGTGCACGTACATCTGCTGTGTATTTGCATTCTGGGTGTATACTGTGTGTGTGCACACCGGCATGGGTGGGTGTGGGGTGCACATGTGCAGACCCGCCTTTGTGTTTGCATGTGCATCCCGAGGCTGCTTGTCTGTGCCTGTGTCTGTGTTCGGTTCCACATACATTCTGAGCCCGCGTGCAGGTGCCCTGGCGTGTGTCGCCCCCCCTCGGGGGGCACAGCACACCATGTGTGGAGGGGTGCTTCCCCATGTTTCAGCAGTGCGCTCAGGACAGAGACGGGGTGGGCTTGGCTGCCGCTTCTCTACAGAGGATGCTGAAGAGGGAGGCAGAAGCGGCCAGGACCACCCAGCTACCCCCTGCACCCAGCTGGGTCCAGCGAGATGGCCTCCAGGGCTGGCTAGGGGCGGGGCAGGGACAGCAGGTGGCCTTGCTGAGCAGGCAGAGGCCTCCCCAGACCCCTCGCCAAGGGAGGCTCTCCTGAGCCGAGCTTAGAGCATGCCACCGCCTGCTGTGTCCACGCTCGGGCCTCCCACCTGCGCCCAGGCCTCTGCTCAGAGATGGGCCCGGGGGCAGGCTGTGGGGCTCGGCTCCCTGGCTTCCTCTCCACCTGGGGCTGCGGCTGGGCCAGGGCTTTCCTGGGAGCTGCCTGGGGAGGCAGGATTCAGCACGCCCTCCCCCCAGCTGCCCACCCGGAGTGCAGAAAACCAGCTCTCTGGCTCTCTCTCTCTCCATGATTCCTCACCAAGCCTCTGATGCCCTTCCAGCCACCACAGCCTCTGCGCGACCTCCACCCAACCCCCGCAGCCCCTGTGGTCCTGGCGCCCCAGTTCCTAGGGTCACCTACTCCCCGGGCCCAACTTTCCTGTTCAGGACTTCAGGGCCTCCAAGAGTCCACCTCTCCCCATTTAGAGTGTCCCTTCCGGGCACTACAGGGTGACATGCTGTCCTCTTACTTTTTCCATTCTGACATCCTCAGGGACCTCGGCTTGGCCCCTGCGCCGTGGTCCGCCCTGGCCTGGCCGTTGCTGGCAGGCGGCACCTCCCAGTTCTGAAATTCAGCCATCCCGCCAACTCCTTGCCTCCAGCCCCGGTAGCCCTTACTCTGGACATTGCCACCCTCTTCCGAACCCTTTGTCCCCCTAGGTGCCACCCCTCCCCGGGACTCCTCATGCCTGGCACTTTCTGCACAATATCCTGAGACGTTCCTCCCCCAGGGTCAAGCCATTCTCAGCAGACTTCCCCTCCGAGCGACAGCATGTCCACATTAGACCAGCTTCTCACCAGGGCCCCTCCACCCAGGCACCGCTCTCCGCCAGGCTCCCGCTCCCTCCCTGCCCCCGCCCTGCCCAGGCTCCCGTGGGCACAGCTCTCGGCTTTGCCTGGTCTGCCCCTGCCCTCAGCTCTCCCCAGCAGCGCCCACCACATCCGAGGCCTCCAGGCCACTGCCCTTGGAATGCCAGGCCTCTCACTGTCGCTGCCCCTGGACACGTCCACTGTGTCCTGCAGCCCACACGGGTCCCCACCCCAAACCCATCCCACCTGCTGCCCCTCCAGGACAGTGGTCCCAGCCGCGGTCTCCTGGGCTAGAAGCTGGGACGTCGCCCTTGCACGCTCGTTTTCCGTCACCTTCCACGCCCCGTCGGTCACCAAGCATCTGTGCTTGGGGTTCACTGAGCTGCTTGGATCCAGGTTTCATTAAGCTTGAAAAACTTCCAGGCATTATTATTTCTTTTAAATATGTTTTCATTGACTTCAGAGAGAGGAAGGAGAGGGAGAGGTAGAAACACCAGTGATGAGAGTCATCGATCCTGCCTCCTGCACGCCCCCTGCTGGGGATCGAGCCGGAAACCTGAGCAGGGGCCCTGATCTCCTAGATCCCGGGTGGATCGATGCTCAGCCAGAGCCACGCCGGCAGGCCCAGGCATTATTGTTTTTCACTGGTGTTTCTGTTCTTCCCTCCTGTCCTGTGGGACTCCAGTCATCCATGCATTATGCTGCTTGGAATTATCCAGCAGCTCACTGGTGCGCAGGCGGCCGCTCTAACCACTGAGAGACACCGCCAGGCCCCCCATGTTCTCACTGGGACACTGAGCAGCCGGCGGTGTGGCAGCCCATCCCCCTCCGCGGCGGGAGCTGCTCCAAGGCCCTGGCAGAGGTGACTGTTTCCACTGAAACTAGACAAAACCCCACTGGGGACAGTTCACGCCTATCCCCACCTGTCTGGGTTTGCGCCAGAATCCTGGGGCTGGACCCACACAGCAGCCTCAGACGGGCTGGCGAGGGGAGGAGTGAGCAGGTGCAGGTCCCCTCCCCTCCCTGCCCCCTCGAGGCGATGGCAGCCCATGGTCTCAGTCTTGGCCTCCCTGGGCTGCCTCAACCACTGTGGGGTGGGGGGAGCCCGGGGCCCAAACCCAGGGGGGCCCAGCATTAGGGTCCCCATCAGGCTGGGGAGAAGGTGGGCTTCTGGCTGCTGGTGGGGGCAGCTGGACCTCGAGGGTAGGTGTTGGGGGGCTGGGGTGGAAACTGAAACCCCAGCCTGGGGCTACGCTGACAGAGGTGGAAGCTCAGGGGAGCCTCCGCCGGCCCTGCACTCCCAACAAAGGCCCAGCCCCAGAGCAGGGGGTGTGTTTGTTCAGTTCTGGGGCTGGGGAGGGGGGGCAGGAAGCAGAATTTCAAAGCGGTTTCACCCTTTGTTACCCCTCCCGGCTCCACCCCCCCCCCAGACTGCATTCCAGAGCCGGAGGGGTCCTGCCCTGGGAGAAATCCGCTGAACCGGATCCGGTTACAGCCTAGTTGCAGTCCTAGGGGCTGGGCTGTCCCAGCCTGACACGGAATGTTCCGTGAAGCTGGTCTTTGGGGCCCCCCCTCCACCCGGTCCCCACCCTGAGACCCCCTCAGGCCCTTGGGGGGGGGGGGACCTGCCCAGGGCTCAGCAGGTGATGGGCGGGTGGGTGTGGGTGGGTGTGGGTGGGTTCCCCTCAGCAGGGGCCCGGGTCTCGGGTTTCTGCCCGAGCTCTGACCTCAGATGGAGCCAGCAGGGGGACTCCTGACTGGATGACGTGGGTGGGTGAGTGGGATTCTCTTTCCCAACAGGACCAGCTGCATTAATCCTGTTTCCAGTACTTTCTTGGGGTGTATTTTACATACTATCAAGTGCCCTAGTCTTCTGTGTACGACTCAGGGATTTCTTGTGTCACTGTCCCCCAAGCAAGACACTGGGCATTGCCATCACTCCAGAGAGTTTCCTCCCGCCCCTTCCCACTCGTGCCCCACCCCGAGGACCACAGCCTGGCCTCTACCTTGGGACAGGTCTGTCTTCACCCAGCTGCAGCCAGGGCAGGCGCTCTTCCGTGCCTGCACCTCACTCAGCACCATATGCCATCCGCGTCACTAGCTGTCCTTCTCATTGCTCAGCTGTATGTCCTGGTTTATCCCTTCTCCTGCCACTGGCCACCCAGGCCTTTCTGGTCTCGGACTCTGACGAATGAAGCTGCTCTGAGCATCCCCGTACCTGTCTTTTGTGGAGAGGGAAGGACTGACGCGGCGCTTGTGCCCCTTCCTCCATTCTCAACCAGGAGCGCAGAGACACAGGGCCTTTGCACGTGCTCCTCCCTCTGCCCTATGCTCTAATCCCTGTCCTGCGCGACTGGTTCCTTATCATCAAGGAGGCTGCGACTTAAATGTCATTTTCCTAGAGAACACCTCCCCCCCCCACCTGGTCTAACAACATTCCAGCCCTTCGTGCCAGGTTTATTCTTTGGTTTTGTTGTTTCTGTGGCACTGAGGCCACCCAGGGTGGTGCCCAGGCAGAGGCAGGGAGGGTGTGGAGGGGCTCTGCCCGAATTCCTGGGTGCCTTCCGGAAGGCTGGCCAGCTTCTGCAGGAGGGGGCAGGGAGAAGGGATGGGACAGCCCCTCCCCTACCCCACCGCCCAAAGCTCTGGGGGTACAGAGGGGTCAGTGACATCGTTGGCTCATTCAAATGTGAATAATACCTTAGATAGCAAAAGGGATGTTGCAGATTTGATGACATTAAGGGCGCATCTCTAGGGCTGAGATGTTTAACCTTTCTGAATCACTGACTTCTTTGAGAAACTCATGAAACCTCTGGATCCGTCCCCAGACAAATGCGCCCAAAATGTGCGTATAATATCAGGGATTTCAGGGGGCCCCTCCCCCCAGGTCATCCATGAAGCTCAGCGGAAGACCAGCGTGTGGGTGGCGGGCCCGCGGCTCCCGGGCGGCGGGGAGGGTGCTGCAGGAGGCAGCCGCGCCCCCGAGCTCGCCCCGCAGCCCGGCGCGCACAGGGGAGCGCGCGCCTCTCCGCCCCCCTCGCCGGTCTCCAGGGGGAGGGAAGGAAGCGAGCGGAGGCCGTCGGGGGAGGGGAGAGCGGGAAACGGCCGGAGAGGGCAGGAGAAGATGCGAGAACCGGAGGCGGCGCGCTGGAGGGGCCGCGCGGCCGAGGGGCGCGCGGGGCGGCCGGGGAACAAAGAGCGCGCGCGGCGCCCCGGCGCCGGGAGCCGGGCTGCGGGCCGCCCCGCTGTCAGCGCTGATGGACGGGCCGCCTTCCAGCTCCGAGCCCGTTCCTGGCAGCCGGGCGCGCGGCTTCCCGGCGGGGGCGGGCCCGCAGAAAGGTTACATTTGCACAAAGTGCCTGCGCGGCGGCCGGGGGCTGCGGGAGGGGCGGCGGCGGGGAGCGGGGAGCGGGGAGAGGAGAGGCCCGCTGCTGGGTAATGGAAACATTCCTCTGGGGGCCGCGCCGAGAAACAGCTCAGGTTACCCGCCAGCCACACACGCGGCTCCTCCGAGGGGCGCCCCAGCCCCTGCCTGCGCCCACGCGGCGCGCCCCAGCCAGTGCCCCCCAGCCGGAGCGGCCAGGCCGTGCGCCCCGGCTCCTGCACCCAGCGCGTGGCTGCAGCTGGAGTCCTCACCTGTGCGCTCCAGCCCTTGCACCCAGTCCGTGCGCCCCAGAGCCTGCACCCAGCCGGTGCACCCCAGCCCGAGCATCTCTGTTCTGAGCACCGGAGCCAGTGGCCTCTAGGGCGTCGCCTCGCCTCCGCAGCTCCCTGCTGCGCCTCTGAAGGCAGGTGAAAGGGTCCCCGCTTTCCCAAATCCTAGTGGTCCGGGCCTCCCGGTGATCTTCCTCTCCCCCAGAAGGCTGGTGTATGGCTGGAGCCCAGCCGGGCAGTGAGGGCTGACAGGATGGGTCGAGTCTGCTCCGACTGGGAAAGAGGGGCCTGCCACTTGAGTCTGTTATTCCTCTCCTGGCGGTTGGCGGGTCTGCCCAGCCCTCCAAGCATTGGGCTGTTGCCCCTGGCACCCAGTTACCTGGTGTGAGCAGTGTTCTTCCACAGCTTTGCATTGTGCCATTCCTCTGCTCCCAGACCATCTATGGCTCCCTATTACTGCCTCTGCGTTCTAGTTTACACCCTTGGGTCCTGTCCAGCAGGGAGGTAGGTGTGATGTCAAAACTCTCCAGCACCTGGGGGGGTCAAAGGGCTTCTGACCAGAAACATGTGGCTACCTTGTGAGGCCCCCCCACACCCCACTGAATTGAGTATGTCAGCAAACTATTCATTCCAAGCCCAGACTAAACGGGAAGTGGCCCCTGCCCTCAGGGAACTCGGCCCTGGCAGGTGGAGTGGAGGCTGACCAGTGAGGAGGTTGAGAGCTCAACCCTGGAGTCCAGTAGCTCTGGGTTTAAACTCTGCTCCTCTACTTCCTGGCTACTTGGGCAAGTTACTCTCTGACCCTCGGTTTGCCGGGCTGTGAGATGGGGATAGAATAGCAGTAAGAGTCACCTCATTGAGTTTGGCTGGGTGGATTTAAGGAGACGGCGCCAGTCGCTCCTGGCACAGTGCACGGTGCCTCTCACTCGATGGGACGTGCTATGACTATAAGGTCTGGAAAGAAGTCACAGTCACTGGAGCCCGGGCATGACGGGAGAGTCTCAGCCAAGGAGCCTGAGCACAGGGCTCGGAGGGCAGGATGACCTGGGGCGGGGCTAGTGGTGGACCATGGCACCCACTGCAGGTGCAAACCCATCTAAAGGCCCACAGCATGACTTCCCCAAGGCGCACACACGCGTGAACTAGCCAAGGTCAAGGCTGCAGCTCCTTTAACTGGGCCCCGGGGAGCCTGACCCCTTTATTCCGGGGCTGTAACACTGGAGAGCGCCGCCCTCCACTGAGCTGAAACAGGGTGCTCTATGGACCAGCGAGGAGCGGGCAGGACCCGCCGCTGTTGTTTGTCCCGGGAGGCTGGCCACTGTGAGCCCAGCAGGGACAGACCCCAGGGGAGGGACAAACCAGGGAGGGCCGGCCGGGGGCCCGTCATGTAGGTCCCCTCCAGAAATTAATCAGGCCCTTGCAGAAGCTTTGGGCCCATGGGGCCCTAGGCGTCTCAGAACCTGGTCCAAGAGCAAGTGGAAAGGCACCGGGGGGTCAAGAACACCCTGTGCTCACTGCTGCCTGGTGTCACTTGCCCAGGGCCTCGGGAACTGGCCTGCAATCAAAGGGGGTTCTGGCTCTGTGTGAGCTGGTGACTCACTCCAGGCCAACGTGGTCGCCTCTGCCCCAGAGCCCTCAGCCAACCACAAAGCGACAGGTGGCGTTGACCGAGCACTGGCACGCGCCAGGAGCTCGCAGGTATGGGCTCCCGGCGGCCCCGGGAGCAGGGACCCGTCAGGCGTGTTCTTTACAGATGAGGAGACTGAAGGTCAGAGAGCTCAAGCCGAATGTCACAGTCGGTCACTGTGAAGCTGGCACCGAAGCCGGCCCAGCCCGAGCCCAAGGTCTGCGCTCTTCTTACCTAAGCTTCCCTCATGTACGTTTAAGTAGGTCTTGCTTTAGAGTTAATGCACTTAAGACTGTCTGTTTTTCTATGTCTTTTTCGTTCCATTCTACAGATTTTATTCTGTAGCGCTTTTTCCTCAGTGCCAAGAATTTCCTAAGTCCCGCTGTGACTCCCGCGGGTGGCTTTGAGGGGCTCAGTAAACAGCCTCCCTTCTCCCTCCTGCGCTGAGCTGAGAGAAGACAAAGGGGGGCATCATCTTTTTATTTAAACTGGGAAAGCGGAGGACGGAGGACGCGGGTAGAGTGGCGGCCGAGCGGGCTTCCTAGGACCGAGGACGGCGATTTGGCCGCCTGACCTGTGGTCACCGTGATGCTGCGGGCGGGGGTGGGGGACTCTCTCCCTCACACAGACACGCACACGCACACACACACAGACACACGCACACACACAGACACATGCACACACGCACACACACATATGCGCGCGCACACACACACACACACACCCAGGTCAGGCGTGTTGCACGCATTGGCTCCCTCCTGGTGGAAGGAAACCTCGGGAGTGGGCGAGAGACGTTCCTACAGTTCCTGGGGAGCTCCTGGGCCAGGAGCGTGCGCTTCCCTTTGCAAAGATACAGCCGTCGTGGTCTTGAATCCGCCTTTGTGCCGTCACCTTCTAATTCCACTGCCGTGGGGTAGAGAACGTGGCCTGCTCCCCACCCGCCCAGCACTTTGTCCAAGCCTTGGGCCCAGCATTTTGTATGGGCCTTGGGTCCGACCCAGCTCGCCGGCTGTCAGTGCTGGTGTTCGCCGGGGGCCTGGAGCCGGGCTGGGCTGCCATCGCAAAGTGCCACGGGGCGGGCGGCCCAAACGACAGAACCGCCTTTCTCCCGGTTCTGGAGGCTGGAAGCGCAAGGCCAAGGCCGTCCCTTCGGGCCTGTCTCAGGGGCGTGCCCCCTGCAGCCTCCCTGTGCCCAGCTGCCTGCGCAGGGCCCCGTCGGAGGGGAGCAGGCCCACCGGCCAGCCTGGCTGTAACTTAGCCCCTTTCCAGGCTGTCCCCAGTCGCAGCCCCATTTGAGGCCTGAGGTCAGGGCTGCGCCGTAGGGGTGGGCGCCGTGAGCCGGCCGCCTGCTCCCTGCTGCCAGAGATGCTGGGGGGCAGCCAGGCCCCCGTGGACCCGCCGCGTCGGGGCCGCTCCGTCTCAGATCTTCTACAGCTTCTTCAAATCCTCTCTGCTCCGTCTGTTAGTTTCTTCCGGGGAGTGTTAAAACCCCCCATTCCTTTTGTGGATTTCTCAGTTTTTTTTAAGTAATTCTTCCAGTTCTTGCTTTACTTATTTCAAGGCTATATAGTTAGGTACAAAAAGCATCTTTTTGGGGGGACCATTACTTTACTCATCCTATAGGGTCCCTCTTTATCTCTGTCAGTAGTTCTTGGCCTTGGCTGTACTTCATTGGATGTTAATATTACTGTATCAGCTTTCTTTTTTTTTTAAATATATCTTTATTGATTTCAGAGAGAGGAAAGGAGAGGGGGAGAGAGTGCTAGAATGATGAGAGAGTCATTGATCGGCTGCAGCCCACAACCCGGGCATGTGCCCTGACCGGGAATCGAACCCTGATCGCCTGGATCCTAGGTCGATGCTTAACTGCTGAACCACACCCTGCCGGGCTCAGCTTTCTTTTGGTTAGCATTTACCTAGTATATGTTTTTCCATTATTTCATTTTCAGTTTTTCCCTTTTCTTTCGCTCTATAGCGTTTTCCTACCCAGCATGATATTGTATTTTGCTTTGTTAGTTTTGATCCAATACAACATACCCTGTCTTTTAAGAGGCAAATGAAATTAATTTACTTTACGATGACTGTTGATGTATTTAGACTTCCTCCTACCATCCAATTTTGTTTTTCTACTTACCTTGCCTTTTAAAATGATTTCTCATGTTCTGTCGTCTGTTGAATTTATAACTTTCTTTACTCAAGTTTTTTCTTTGATAATTTGGAAACTATAGCTGTACTTCTGTTGTTCATTGTTTAATGGTTACCCTTGAATTTTTAATATTGATACCTAGAAATATATTTTCCTAACCATGTCTAAAGCAGTGCTGTCCAATGGAAATATAATGTTAGTCACATGTCTTATTTTAAATTTTCTAGTAATCACATTATAAAGTAAAAAGAAAACACACCACAGGTGAAATTAATTTTAATATGTTCTAGTCAACATATCAAAAATAGTACTTTCAAAATGTAATCAATATAAACTGTTAATAAAATAGCTTCTGTTTTCTGTGCCGAACCTTCATTTCCGTGTATTTTCTCCTGGCACTTCTTGGGCTGCTTCACTGTGAGGACGCCTGGCCTTTTACACGTCTTGAAAACGCTCCGCTATTACCTCTTCGCATATTGCTCTCTTTTCATTCCTTCTATATCATACTTCTGGAAGTTTCTATGAAATGTCCGTTTGACCTTCTAACGTTATTTTCCATTTCTCTTAACTTCTCTTTCGTGTTTTCCGCCGCTTCTTCCACACGGCCTCCTACATGACTTCCGTCACCAGCCCGCTCTGTCCAGCCGGGGGCTCGCCCATCCCTCGAACTGTTCCGTCAGTGACTCTCGTTTTATACCCATTTGTTCTTGAGTCGCATCTGCTTGTTTTCTATGCCGTTTCTTCTTATCTGCTTGAGGACCTCAAGCATGTTTATTTCGAAGTGTTTCTGAGAGGGTTCCCTTATGTGAGCCTCATCTCCTGATTGTGGAGTTTGTTGGGTTGGTGGGCAGACTCTGAGATGCTCCCCCCGTTTATCTTAGGACATTTGTGCCTTTATGTGCCCGAGTGTGGGCAGGACCCACGACTTGCTTCTAGTCACTAGAACTCGGCAAAGGGCTGTAACTCCCGCGGTCGCATTTCGTTAGGGAAGACTCCGTCTTGCTCCAGGGTCTCTCCCTGCGTCTTCCGATCCGTGGCCACAGTGACCTTTATATTTACTCAGGTCATCTTTAATTTTCCCGCAGTGGCTGGGTATAGAAGTCTGAGTCTGAAGTGCCTTTTTCTCGGGACTTTGAAGGCATTTGCTCCCTTGTGGTCTGACGTCAGTGGTGCTACTGAGCAGTCCGACGCCACCCTGATTCTCAGCGGTGTGTCGCGTGACAGAGTTAATAATGATGTAGAATTTTAAAACCTGTTTTGTTTCCTGTATCTGGGAACTTGTATGATTTTTCGTTTGTTCTCGGTGACCTGAAATTTCAGGCGGATGTGTTTTCGTGTGTAAATATTTCCATCCATTTTGTTGGCTACCTGGTGGGCATTTTCCATCTGGAAACTCACACAATTAACTCAGAACAATTTCCTTGAAGGACACTCTTGATGATTTACGCCCCTCCGACTTTCTCTGTCTTTTGGGGGCTCACCTTATTTGGCTGTTAGACCTCCCAGGTTGACTCGCTAATTTCCATGTGTTTTCTCTGCTGTGCTTTGTCCCCTTTTGCTCTGCTTTCTGGGATGTTTTCTGATCTGCAGCCTTTCCTCCCAACCCCTCCGTGAAGCTCTTATGTTGTGCCGTCCGAGAGATCGTGTTGCGTCCTCAGAATGTTCCTTTTCAGTAACATCCTGTACTTGTTGAATGTGTGCTTCATTGTTTGGGACATTTTCTCTCTTTATCATCGTCATCTGTGTCCCCTGCAGGTAGTTTTTATCTCCTGTTTGTCCCTGAGGAGCTTGGGGGTGGGATCTTGGTTACTAACTGCTCTTTCAACTGTGGTTCAATCTGCTCTTTCGCCTCTGCCGTCGGAAGCACCTGGTCCTCACATCCTGAGCCTTTGGGGGATCGGGGGGTCTGTGTGTTCGAGACTCTCCTCACTGCCGGCTTAGGACTCAATGCTTTGCACCCACTGAGTCGGTTTCTACGCAACTGGTCTGCTTTCCAATGTCAGTATGATCCCATTTTCTTTGTCGTTGTAGCAGGTCTTTTCTGCCATGTTAAAGGAGTTTCCGGAGGGAGCAGGAATAAATATCTGTGTTTCATCTGCTGTCTCTAACCAGAAACCCTGGCTGTTCTTTTTTCATTATATTTAATTCTTTTTGATAGGTCCCAAAGCTTCTTAGCCGTTTCGATCATAGCCATTTTGTGGCCTCTGTCATTGAAGTTCCTGGGGATTGAGTGTGTGGGGGGTGGCATCCAGCGCAATCCTACTGCTGGTTTTGCCACAGACTCTTCCTTAAGCCCGCTGTTGTTTTGTGACTTTTTTCTTTGTGAGCTTGTCTGCAGGGACCTTTGTCTGTTGGAGCCCTGGGCAGCAGGGGGAGGGTCCTGGCCCTCTGATGAGTGTTGCATTTGTTTCTGCCCGGTGCCCGGGGGCATTTGCAGCCACTGACCCCTTTTTGTGTTAAGTTCTTGCTTTCAGCCTCCGGGGCACACCAGGTAGCAGGTAGTGTGAATTTAAATCCCAAACCCCTTGAGGCTGAGGCTGTGGTTACAGATTCCCAGGGCAGCCCTGTGTCCCCCCTATACTGGGGCCTGCAGATGAGCTTCTTGGGGAGCTGTCTGAGCAGACCTTTGGGGTGTTTGTTTGTTTTTTTATATTTCTCCACCTTTTCACGGAGAATATAGCTCTGGAGAGTGTGGCTTGGAGAGGGGTCTCATTTATAATTCCTGGCTTTGTGGAGCCCAAAGCCTTATTTCTGGTCCCCACGGGGGCTGTAAAGTCCAATCCCCGGGCCCCCGAGACCACCGCCGCCCTGGCCCTGCCGCCCAGCGCGACCAGCACCAGCCTCCTGGCTCCTGCTCTGCTTTTCAGCTCCTTCTTTGTTTTTGTCCCCGGGGAGTTCCCTTCCCTCCTTTCCTGCAAGCTCAGCCATGCATTTAAAAGGATGTTTGTTATATTTTAGCAACCATTTCCAAGCAGGATTTTGAGGCAGCGGGGCTTTCTGCCGGGTAGCTCACGGTCCTGCTGGAAATGGCAGCCGCGTGTTCTTTGTGTGTCTGATTCCCCGCAGCCAAGCGTCCGTGCAGGGTCCGAGAGCGCGGGGGACGTGGATCCAAAGGGCCGCGTGCCCGCCTAATCCGCGGGCTTCGCCAAGGCCAGAGCACAGCCGGCCAGGGCCCTCTGCCCCCCTGCTGTCTGGAGCAGGAGCCCAGGGAACATTCAGGGCCACCCTGGGCAGGACCCAACCTGCCGCGGGTACGCTGGGCGCCGTCTGATGTCCGGCCAGCCCGCCAGGCATCCTGCCCGCCAGCCACGCACCTGGCCGCCGGCTCCCCTCACCCCTCTTTGAACTTGAAGTTCCCGCTGCTGCCCAGGCAGGTGCCACCCCAGCCCGCTGCCAAGGCGCCACGGGCTGTTTTCTCGGGATCGGGCCTCCTGCCCCGGACTTGCCCTCTCGCCTTCCTCTCTGTGTCCAGTGTCCCCACTGCACGGCCGAGACACCCGGCGCGCCACGAATGCGTGTCTGGCGTGAACCAGCCAGCCCTCGGTCCCACAGACCCGGCTTGATTTGGGATTTGACAAAATTAAAGCAGCTGCTTTGCCTATGCCGCCGGGTCCCCAAACTCAGCCTCAACCTCCCCCCTCTGTGGCAGATCCCAGCCCTGTCACAGGTTCTGGAGGAGCAGAACCTCCCCTGGCATTTTAATAGGGAGGTGGCAGGTCACCTGGATTAAAATGGACTTTAGCTCCGCCGGGTGTGGCTCAGCGGTTGAGCGTCCACCTAGGATCCAAGAGATCGAGGTTCGATTCCCGGTCGGGGCACAGGCCTGGGCTGCGGGCTGGATCCCCAGTCGGGGCTGTGCAGGAGGCAGCCGATCAATGACTCTCTCATCATTGATGTTTCTCTCTCTCCCTCTCCCTTCCTCTCTCTGAAATCCATAAAGATATATTAAAAACACACACACACAAAAAAACCTTTTTTTTAAAAAAAAAAAGGACTCTAATGAGCTCCCCCCAGAGCTGTGCTGGGGGAGGGGGTGGGAGCAGTCCCCAGAGCAGTGACTTGGTCACTGACTCTTCCCGAGTTCCACCCCCTCCCCATCTCCCTCCCTGGTGGGTGGGGTTCCAGGCCCAAGTTTGGGAAAGAGAGATCTCTTTCCCAAGGGGAGCTGGGTGCATGTCTCCCCAAAGCTGTGGCCCCCAGCCACTTTGTCTGCCCCGGTAGAGGGATAGAATGAAGGTCACAGTGACCTTCTCAGGGTGAGTTTGCAGTACTGTCCGGATGATCTCTCTGAAGAAGATGCACTGGGAAGGGAACCTGGCCATGGTCAGGGGGTGGGGGTGAGGCTATTAGGGCTGCACTTCCCGGTCCGGCAGCCCCCAGCCACGTATCACTACTGAGCAAGCAGCTGACATGTGGCTGGTCTGAAGTCAGATGTGTCAAGCGTGAAATACACACCCAATTGCAAAGACTTGGCATGAAAAAAGTAAATATCTCATTAATAATTTTAAATATTTATGATATGTCAAATGATAATATTTTGGTTATATTAGATTAAATGCAAATATTGTTAGAATGAATTGCACCAGGTTTATTTATTTATTTTTTTTACTTGTTTTAATGAAGCTACCAAAAAATTTAAAATTACCTACATGGCTTACATTTTTGGCTTGTGTGCCATTGCCATTGGACAGCACTGGCCTAGAATGTGAGCCACATGACCCATACTTGGTGCCAGAGATTGTGCCAGTTCTGGGGGTGCAGTGGTGAGAGGGAGCCTCTGCCCTCTCATGGTCTGGAGGGAGGGAAGGCACCACCTTTGCAGAGAATTAGGAGACAGGCTCCAAGCCCTAGGGAACAGGGAGGGGGCTGCAGCCTGTTGGGTCTTGGAAAGCTTCCTGGAGGTGGTGCAATTGAACGTTCACCCCAAGGCCTCTGGGCCCCAGATGTGAGCTTCTGGCACAGACAGGACCTGGCTGAACCTCATAACTGGCTGCTTGGCAGAGAACATTGGCAAACCCAAGCTTTCTCTGGGCCATTTGCATATCATTTGCATCTATCTGCATATGTGGTGGCACAGCCTGGTCTCTTATGCATTTAAATTGCAAGTTATTTGTCTCTCTTTGAAAGCTCTCTTTTTTTTTTCCCATGGGGGGGGAGTGCTGGCTCCATTTTCCCTACTTGCCCTTATAATGCCAGACTGTTGAGTTTACCCAGCACGGTGCAAGGCTATAGATCTTGGGGTGCAGTATATATTTGCTTGTTATTCTGGCTTTCAGAGGACTTTATTATTGTTAAGGGACTCATGCCAGCCTCGTGCAGAAGGGAGTATTGGGCATGTGCACCCTGTGTTACAGATGGGGAAACTCAGGCAGAGATGTTGGTCTCTTACACATTTCAATTGCAGGACCATGGCTAGGCGTCAAGGCTTACAATTTCTGATTCCATGTTGAGAGAGTCCTTTATCTCTTTGTGAGGATGTGTGGAAGGTTGTCCAGAGAGGGGCAGGGACTTGCCCAAGGCCACACAGCTGGGCCAAGATGCAGCCTTGGCACCCACAGCTCTGCCTGAAGACAGTGAGCCTTTCTGTGAAGGTTCTGTGTTAGTGGCCTCTGCTGGTCCAGAGGGTACCCTCCCGGTAAATACCATGTGTACTGGGTCACTGTTTAATCTTGGTAAATGAATGTCACCCAACCCAGCCCATCCCATTCAATCAAGATCTGATTTAGCTCAGTCATGAACTGGCAGGAGGCACAATTTGGTCCATCCTAGAGGAGGTGGGTCCCTCTCTGCACTCAGCAGATGCACACTGACACATCTGAGAAAACTAAACTTGTGGGCATCAGCCTGTTTCTTAGGATGTATCAAGAGAGTGGGATGGGGACTTACTGAAGACCAACATTGGGTGTAGCTGACCATCACATCATTTGGGGATCTTGACTTGTAAGAACAGAAACTTGTAGCTCACTGCTAACAACAGCTCCCATTTATTGAGCAATTCCATGCAGGCATGGTGCTAGGCTTCTGCTTGGATTATTTCCATTTCTCATCCCGCACGACAGGGACTGTTATTCCTGTTATACAAGAGAGGACACCGAGGCTCAGTGAGATGAAGGATTTTGTTCAAGGCCAAACAGCAAAGTATCAGGGTCAAAGCTCAATATCAGAAGTGTCTGGCTCCAGACCCCAACTGAAGGACTTTGGTCCATATTACTTCCAATGTCAAATCTAAAACTAGACTTAACATGAGCACTAACTTATAAATCTTAGCAGCATAATGTAACAATTTGCAAAAAACAGACTTGCTGGTAGTGGAGGAGTAGCTTACATCAGATTAACTTTCTGCTGGTAACAATTATAAAATCTGTACAAAATATGTAAAACAGAATTACTTGGAACGTACTGGAGGGTGACCAAAAGCAGGCAGAAACTGGAGAGGATGTGACCCTTGGAACAAAGAAACCATACTGATGAGACTCATTTATCTGGTTTCTCCCCGAAGGCATTCTCTGGTTTATGTAGTACATGGGGGATAGAACTCAAGCAGAAAGTAGAAGCCTTAGTAGCTGACAAGTAGAAAATTAGAGCTCAGGGCCTCCAGAGCAGCTGGAAATTGAGAGAGAAAAATCCCAGAAAAGAGAGCCCCAGAGGGAGAAAACTCCCCTCAAATCCTTGGCTGACTCTGGCATGGGGCTTGACTCCAAGTAGCCCAAGGGGAAAACACAGCTGGAAGGCTGAAAATGCTGATTAGAGACTTCTGCAGCTGCTTGACACTGGGGAGACAGATTTTCTTGTTTAAATCTCACCAAGTAAGAGTGGTTTGGTAAACATATCAGGTTGTTCATTGAGATTCTGGGAGACCATGACTTAGGAGTAATGACAAAAACAAACCTTCCATAACCAAGTCAAACACCCAGCTTCCACAAGATTAAGGTGAGTGGCCAACAATGAAACCGAATAATATGCAAAATTCTTCAGAGGAAAATAACACAATTCTCTACATTGTATCATCAAAATGTCTAGCATAAAATTAAAAATTACTAGATATGGGAAGAAAGAGAAAAGTGACACATAGACAAGGTTTTTTTTTTTTAAAGTCAGTGAAACCGGTTCAAAGATAACCCTGATGTTGGACTTAGTAGACAGGCTTTTAAGTCATTATGATAAATTTGTTAAAGAATTTATAGGAAAAGACAATTATAACAAATAAAGACATGGGAAATTTTATGAGTACATTACTGCCAGAATAATGTACCACAAACTGGTGGTGTACAACAGAAATTTATTCTCTTGTCTTTCCAGAGGCTAGAAGTCTGAAATCCAGGTGTTGGCAGGGTTCGTTTCTTTTGAGAGTGCAGAAGAAAAATCTGTTCGATGCCTCTCTCCTATCTTCTGGTGATGTCTGGGAATGCTTGGCTTTCCTTGGCTTGTATGTGCATCACTCCATCTTTGCCTTCATCTTCACATGTTGTTTTCTCTGTGTCTCTCCTCTTCTTATAAGGACACCAGTCATATTGGATTAAGAACCCCCCCTTACTTTAGTATGAGCTCATCTTAACTAACTGAATCTGTAATGATACTATTTCCAAGTGAGGTCATATTCTGAAGTAATGGGGATTAGGACTTCAACACATCTTTCTGGAGGGATATATTTCAATCATAACAAGGGGAGATGTGGAAATGTAAAAAAAAAATTTTAAAGTCAGATCAACATCTAATCTGAAAAATACACTACCTGAAGTTATTCATTGGATAGGATTAAAAACCATACACACATCCATTGGATAGAATTAGACCTAATAAAAAGGACCAGTGACTTTAAAGACAGATCAATATAAATTGTCCACTCTGAAGCACAAAGAGAAAAATGACTGAGGAAAAAAATGTAGCCTGAGTAACCTGTGGGGCAGGAGTAAGTGGTCTTCACACACATGTAATTGGCATGAGGAGGAAAGAAAGATAATGGGGCAGGGAAAAAATGTGATGAAATAGTAGTTGAGAACGTTCCAAGTTTGATTGAAAAAAATAATCAAAGAAGCTCAACGACTCCTGACCAGGAGAACTACAGAGAAAACCATCCTTAGGCACATTATGGTCAGATTGCTGAAAACTAAAGATCAAGAGATAACCTGAGAAGCAGCTAAGAAACAAACCCAGACCGTTATGTGCAGAAAAATCCATGATGCAAAAGACAACAGACTTCTTGTGAAAGCAATGCAAGCCAGAGGGCAATGGAACAACACCTTAAAAGTGAATCTGTCAACTGAGAATGTTATCAGTGAAAATGTCTTTCCAAATGGAAAAATAAAAACATTCTTGAATAAATAAAACAGAGGCTTTGTTGCTAGTAGACCTGCATTATAAGAAGTGCTAAATAAAGGTCTATGGGCATAAGGGAAATCATACCAGATAGAATTTCAGGTTTATGGGGGGAAAAATAGCACCGGTAATGGTAAATATGTGAATAGATACAAAAGATTGTTTTCCTTGTATTAACTTCTTTAAAAAATTAATCAGCTCCTTAACACAAAAATAAGAGGGTGTTCTGTAACACATCTAAAAGGAAAATATGTGACCACAATAGCACAAAGGACAGGAGAAGATGAAATGGAATTCTATTTTGTAAAGTTCTTACAGAATCCATGAAGTGATGTGCTTTTATTGGAAGGTACACTGTGATAAATTAAGAATGCATATTGTAACACCTCTGAGAGCTACCAGAAGTCGAAAGAGATGTAGCTAAAAAGCAAAAACAGAACAGAATGTTTTTAAGTACTTGATTAATCCAACAGGAGGCAATTAAGGAGGAACAAAGGATCAAAGAAGAGAGGGGACAAATAGATAAGAAACAGCAAGACCACAGATGTAAACTCATCCGCAACAACAAATACATTAAATGTAAAGGGACTAGACACTCCCACTGAAAGGCGGAAATTGTCAGATTTGATTTGAAAAACAATCATGTCTGAGTTCTTGGTCTATAAGCGGCAGAATTAAGTGAGTTTCTGTGTCAAAGCTCTGAGCACAGTGCCTGGTCCACAGTGGGTGCTTCTTAAGTGAAGATACGAACTTATTTTACGAGCCCCAATTTCCTAGAAGCTGTCAGTGAACTTCCTGTCGGGAGGCCCCTGTTGGCCACCCACACAACATCCTGCTTGGCTGAGCATTCCTCCAACTGGCCTTTGTTGAGCACTGTGGGTTATTTGTTCACTTTTTGGGAGCAGGGAGCAACCCTCCTCCTTTACCAGCTCCAAAGCAGAAAGGGAAGGAAGATTAAAGCATAAATAAATAAACCCTCAACTCTGGGACAGAAGCTGAGCTTTCCCGAGGCTGGCTGGGGTCAGCAGCTTGTGGCCAGCATGGCTGCCTCATGGTGCCTAGCACCCTCTCCTTCCCAGCGGTCTGCCCACCAACCTCCAGTGCCCTAGTGCTGCCGGCGAGGTCTCTTTCCCGAGAGGAGCTCTCGCTCGGTGGTCTGGTAGGTCAGCTCCTTTCTTACCCTTGGCACCCAGTCCTGCCCGGTCAAGCCAGGGCACCCAGCCTTTGGTTAGCAGGTTGTGGGTGCAGGACAGTAAGACAGTGTTGTGGGGCTGGAAGAGGAGTGGCTGCATTGGGCTCCACCAGCCCAGAGAGGGCTGTCGGCACTGGTACCCCGTGTTCATTGGTGGTCTGTGTGCATAAGGAAAGGGGGACCAGTGGACCCTGACCTACACTCTTATGGGTCCTTCCCCTTGCCCCACATCTGGCCTCTTAGCTGAATTCGGAGCCTTGAGGACCAAAGTGCTGTCTCTAACGACTTCCCGACTGTCCAGTCCATTGGGCTCCCCCTCCTCCGATCCCCATCCCTAACCCCCCCACAGGAGAGTAACCTCTATCTCCGTTTCTAATACCATAGACGATTTTTGCCTGCTTTTGTCCTTTGCATAAACGATATCTTTGGCACACGACGTTTGTGCGTTTCGTGGTATTGTGTATAGCTGTAGACGGTCCATCCTCAGAGCTGCCCGAACGTCCACAGTGTAGAGTCCCCAGCTCGTTTGCCCGCCGCGCAGCTGCAGGGCTCCTGCGATCAGCTCATTTCAGGCTCTATGAGCAGCCCCGCTGCGGCTCTTCAGCTCCCGCCCTTGGATGAACACACCGATTCACTGTGTCACGCACGTGCCTGGGAGGAAGTGCCGGGCCACCTGACGCTCGCCTCCCGCAGGGGTTGTACCGGTTTCCATGCCAGCCACTGCCCGAGCGTTCAGGGGGCTCCGCGTGCTCTCCAGCACACAACACTGTCGGCCTTCACTTGGGCTTCCCCAGTGGCTGAAGTGGGAGCTCACTGCGGCCCTGGTGTGTTTCTCCTGACGAGTCACAAAATTGAGCACTTTCCATGCATTTGTCGGTCCTTTGGGTGCTCTCTTGTGAAATACTTCAAGTATTTTCTCTCATTTTTCTTCTGAGTTGTCTGCCTTCTTCTCATTCTTTAAAAGGCCAATCTGCCCTGGCTGGCATGGCTCAGTGGTTGAGCGTCGACTAGGATCCAGGAGATTGTGGTTCGATTCCCAGTCAGGGCACATGCCCGGGTCGCAGGCTCGATCCCCAGTAGGGGGCGAGCAGGAGGCAGCTGATCAATGACTTTAATCATTGATGTTTGTATCTCTCTCCCTCTCCCTTCCTCTCTCTGAAATCAATAAAGACGTATTAAAAAAAAATTTTTTTTTAAGTAAAAGGCCAATCTATTCTGCCCCACACTCAAAGCCACAGTGACTGGGCCATATTTGCACTGTAGCTGGTGACAGTGTTCCTAAAAATAGACATAATATGTCACATGCAAGTAATCTGATTTGAACTGATTTTGTATTTGATTGATCAGTTTGTCCTGGTTTTGTGGTACATGAGCCCCTTGTCTAAGAGCTACAAGGAGTTTATGGCTCATTTTGTGTTTGGACATGGTCAGGTAACACCACAGTAAAAATCATCTTAGGCAACAGTGAGGGCCCAGGAGGTCCCCCTGCCCCTCTTGGTGAGCACAAGATTTTCAAAACACAAAGCCAATCTGGTCACCTCCCAGCATAATGCACCTCCAGGGATCCCTTCTGCTGGGATGGAGAAGCCCCTTACCCAGGCCCTCTGGCCCCCCAGGCTCACCTGGCGCCTGCACCCGCTTCCCCACTGAAGCCCTTGCCTCTTTCTGGGCCAAGGCCTCACACCCATCATCTCTGGGCACAGGCTTCCAGTTCCTGCTGCTCCCTGCTTTGGACCAGCCTCTGCCCGTGGCCACCCCCTTTGTTTAGAGTTAACTCCTTACCCAGGCTGCATTCATTTGTCACTCGGAAGCCCCCACTGTGGCCCTGAAACTCACTGTCCCAGCTGAGCACTTCCTTTCCTCGCATCATCTCAGCTACAATATTAATGTATTATTTTTAATTTTAATCTTCATTTGAGGACATGTTTTTTCATTGATTGGAGAGAGAGGAAAGAGAAGGGGAGAGAGAGAGAGAGAGACATCGATTGGAGAGAGATACATTGGTTGGTTGCCTCCAGTACGTGCCCCAACCGGGGATTGAACCTGCAACCTGGGCACATGCTCTGATGGGAATCGAACTGTGACCTCCTGGTTCATGGGTCGATGCTCAACCACTGAGCCATGCCGGCCGGGCTGCTTACACTCCTGTGTGTGTGTGTAGTTCTATAGTTTTATCACAGGTTTGCATTTGCTCCACTGCAGTCAGAACCCAGACATGCCCATCACCACGAGGCTCCGCCTCTTGTTCTTTTATGGCCACCCCCCCATTTCTCCACCAGCTGTCCCTAATGTCCCTAATCGGTCCTCCGCCGCTAAAATGTTATTTCAAAAATGTTATCTGTTGTTCCCATTGTACAGCTGAGCAAAGTGAGCCCCTGACACTCCAGAGCCAGCACTCTGGGTGCCACAGCTCCCTCCCACAGTGGGGAGCATTTTCTTCAGAGAGGAGGGCTCTGGGGGTAAGTGGGCTGGGGGGCAGGATGCCGTGGCCCCTTGAGCCTTCCTCAGCCCTGCTGTGACCCAGCCTGCCCTCTGTGTGTGTGTGTGGGGGGGGGGGGGTTCCTTCCATCGCTCCCAGCCCCTCCCCTGGGCTATCTCTTCCCTGCACAGTGAGAAGGTGACTGGGGGCTGCTGGATTCAAACCCGCTGGCTTGAGGCCCTGCTTGGCCACCGAGGAGCAAGGAGGCCCCATCCTGTGAACCTCAGGTCCCCCTGGGGAAAATGGGAAGGGAAGGATCGCACCCTGCAAATCGGTGAAGATGCAATGAGGGGACGTGTGAGGAGCAGTCAGCGAAGTGCCAGGCACAAGGCGCGGAGCGGAGCGGAGCTGAGCGGCCGGCGCAGCCGCCCGAGGCCCGCCGGGCGATGAATTATGTATGGCCTTCTGGCGGCCGCTCCTGCTCCCAGCGCCTCCCGGGCCTCCCGGGCCTCCGGGGCCTCCGCAGCGAGGGGCGCAGGTCCCCGGCGGGCGGGCAGCTCTCTGTCTCTCCTGCAGGGACCTGACCAACTTCTGGTGGCTGATATTTCTCAGTCCCCAGAATGCCCATTGCACAGGCTGAAGAGCCAAGGTCTGGGGTCAGCTCAGGAATGTGATGGTGGTGCTGACAGAGCAGCAACGCCAATAACAGCAATGGGGATGGACTTTTTTAACAACCAGCTGGGCTTCATGGTGCCTTTATGATGGCCCAGGCACATTTAATAGCCAGTTCATGCAACAAAGCTCCCAGTGGCCGCCTTGCGGGCACTGTCCCAGGTGCTGAAGGCAGGGGGGCAGCGAGCACCGTCCTGCCCTCATGGAGCGTGGGTTCCACGGAGGGAGAGCAGGCAGCGAATCAAGGAGTGATTGATTAGATTACGTGCCAGATGGTAGGGGCTGCAAAGAAAGAGAAAGGGGAGTGGGGTGGGGAGAGACGGGGCAATCAGGACAAGCCTCCCGGAGGAGGTGGCCTTTGAGCAGAGCCACGGTGCCCGGAGGGAAACGGGAAGGTGATCTCATGAGATGTCTGGGGAAGGAATATTCTAGAAAGGAGCAGCAAGTGCAAAGGGCTTGGGGCAGGACATGAGCCTGTGTCGGAGGCATTGCAGGCCGGCTGCTATCATGGGAGGCACCAACTCCAGGGCAACCCTGTGCGCAGCCCCACTTTCACGATGAGAAAACTGAGTCAGAGGTTATTTGTGATCTTTGTTTATATGCTTTGCTGCAGATGGATCTGTGTCTGGTTACAGGGCTGCCCCACACCTCGCTGGGGGTGCTGGGAAAGATGCAGGATGTGTCTTTCTACAACTGGAAAGGTTTCGAGCTCTGGTACCATCTGCCCGGGGGTTTGGGGTCAGGGATGATCCAGGTCTTCCCCACTCGTGCTGCGGGCCATCTCCACTGCCTTGGATCACGGGCTGCTCCTGTTTCCCTCCCTTAGCAGCCTGTCACCTCCCAGGAGCAGATCAGGGGTACATTTCAGTCTACATGCGGGAGGTGCTGTCTCTGCTCGCCCAGCTCCCAAAGGGGCCACGGCCAAGGTGGCAGGCACAGGGCTCATCCACGTAAGGGGTGTTGGGGCCCAGTGGGCTTGGCTGTGGGACGCCTGCACGGATGGCCTGGGTGAGGAACGAACGGTGAGCATTCAGATTTAGGGCCCCTCCCCTTGGCTCCCAGAGGCCCTGGGTCCCTGGCATCTTCCTGATCCCCCTGCTGACTTGCCACCACTCCAGGCCGTGGTCTCATGGGGCGAGAACCCCACATTGGCCTCTGTCTCTCCCAGCCTGGCCGGGCTGTGTGCCCGGGAGGTGCTCAGGGAAACCTGGAGGGGAAAGTGAGAGATGGCATGGCAGTTATGAGCATCTACTCCGTGCCAAGCCCATGACACCGAGCTAGCTCACCATTTGGCCGCACTCAGCACCCTGGCTGTTCTCTTTCAATCTGTACAATGGGCACAGGCCTCAGTCCTATCCAGCAGTCCTGTGGGGATAAAGGAAGAGTTCATGTCTGGTGCTCATCTCAGCTCCAGGTATTCAGTAAGCACTTAATTGTTCCTATCCCTGCTCATTATTGGGGTTCTGGAGCCAGCCTCTGAGGCTTCAAATCTCGGCTCCTCCACTTGCTGGCTCTGACTTTGGACGAGTTACTCAATCTCTCTGGGCCTCAGAGTCCTCATCTGTAAAATGGGACAAATCATAGACTTTCTTTTCCCTCCCTCCCTCCCTCCCTCCCTCCCTCCCTCCCTCCCTCCCTCCCTCCCTCCCAGGGCTGTTGGAAGGATTAAATAAATGAGTATGTGGACAATTTGCACAGTGGTTGGAGCCAGAAAAGGGCTGAGCAAACACTGGATGTTATCATTACTGTCTCGGGCTCACCCAAGCGCCTCAATTCTGACACCAGGGAGGAGACTCCAGCTTCTGCGGAAATGTCCAGAGTTGCTGATCTGAGTTGGGGCAGGAAGGGATCTTAGAACTTATGAAAATTGACCTTCCACCCCTGAGTCTCCGGAAACCACTCCATCCACATCTGATGGTCATTGTCACCAGGAAGTTCTTCCTCGCAGCTACCCTAAATCCTTCCGAGGCTGATTTCTCAGTTCCCATCCAGGCCTGGGTAGAAAGAATCCCACTGTTTCCCAGCTCGGCCCAGAATCCAGTGAGGTGAGCAGCCTCCAGCTCCTGGGATGGGGGGGTGCTGGTCTCAGTCTCCCCTAAAGTCTCCCAGCCAGAGAGCCAAATGCAAAAATACCTCTGTGCCTGCATTTCAGGCCTTGGGGATGGACGTGGCGAGTGTGCGCCTGCGGGTGGGAGGGGGAGAGGGAGAGAGAGACGTGAGGGTCTGAGCTGGAGGAGGCAGGACCAGGGACAGGCAGCCAAGAGGGGAAGGGTTGTGGGAAAGGGAGGGTGCGGGGCAGGGCGGCAGGGCTGGGAAAGGGAGCCGGGGAGGCCAGGAGCACCAGAGAGGGAGGCCTCATACCAGACACTGTCTAGACGCAGCAATTATTGTCAGCTCGGAACACCCAGGCTCTGCCGGCTCAGCTGAAAGGGAGCTTAACAAAGAGCTGAGAGAGGAAGAAAGCGGGAGAAAAGCGCCCGTGGAGCCGGCTCCGTGCCTGTGGGGCTCTTTCTCTGCCTGGTGACCCCCCTTTGTGCTCCACAGAGATGCCCCGTCAGGCCAGGGTCGTGTGTGGGTTTGGGGGTGGGAGGGTAGGCTGTCCTGCGGGGGGATGCATTTTGCACTTGGGTTTCATGATGCGGAGGTTAGTGGCAGTGGGAACGGAGGAGAGCAGGCCTGAGAATTGGACCCCCCCCCCCCCCCGTCCCCCACCTTCCTGCTGTGTGGCGCCGCCGGTTATCAATTTCTCTGAGCTTGGTTTTCTCATCTGCAAAATAGGCACAAAAACACCCGGCCATGGCGAGAGGCCGCTCCTCCAGCCCTGAAGGGCGGCAGCCCACACCCCTTACTGCCGGGGACACCTCAGGGCCCCAAGTGACCTGGGACGGGCACTTCCCTTTGAAGGCCGTGACCTCCACCCTTTCTCTGCCTCTGCTGTTGCGATCACCATTTCGCAGATGGAGAAGCTGGGCACACAAAGGCCAGAGCCACTCGCCAGAGCTCCCAGCTAGCTGGCAATGGCTTCGGACTCAAGTCTGTCTCTGAATCTTAACCATGACTTTCTGATGTGTATCCAACCTGGGGGTGGGAGGGCTAATGGGAAGGGGCAGGACTGAGGGGGAAGCCACGAGCCTGCAGGTAGGGTCAGAGCTGCTGTCTGGAACCAGGCCTCACTGAGCCACTGGGCCCTGGTGTTAAGGGCAGCTCCGGGCTGAGCAGACCAGCTGTCCCGTCCTGGGGAAGGACAGACTGGGCCCTGAGAGGGGAGTGGGCATGGTGACTCGAGGATGCTGCAGGAGGCCTCCTCAGCTCCCTGCAGTACTTACTGGTACAGACATTGCCCTCCAGCCAATAACCCGGCACCCCCCCAGCCCAGCTCCTTGGGGAGGGGTCAGATGCTGGTCCTGGGTTCCAGAGTCACAGGGTGGGCACTGAAAGGGGTAGTGCTGAGCTGACAGAGTGATGGCTGGAGGCTGTGGCCTCTTCCAACCATCATCCCCTGGTCTGGCCTGGTCAGGACCTTCCTTGTTTCTAGAGGGGTTGGATTTGACCCCTGGGTCCTGCCTCAAGTGAAGGGCAGGATACTCTGTGCAAGGGGCACACACACACACACACTCAGTGACACGCTCACACCTGCAGCTGCCCCCCAGCTGGGCCCCTGACACTCCACAGTCAGGCAAATCCCCTCTCTAGCCTCGGGGTGCCTGCCCCAGCCACCCATGTGCTGAGGGCCCCCACTGCATCCGGCACCGGGAAGTACCCTCCTGTCCCCGCACCTGCAGCTCAGCACTGACTGCAGGTCCAGCTCAGACCCCTTTGCCCGCAGTCAAGGCCCATCGTGACCAGACTCAGCCCCTCTTTTTGGAAGATCTCACGGTACCGCGGGCGAGATCCCTTTGCCCTGCTCTTCTCTGTGCCTTGCTCAAGCTGTTCCCTCTGCCTGTCACACCCCCACCCCCGTGTCCCAACACCAACGCCTGACCTGTCAAATGGCTCCCCTTGGCTACCCTGGGCCTCCCTTGTTTTGAAAACTAGAGCCTGGCCCCTCCCTGGCCTCCTTCACTCATGGCCCCCTCCCCCCAATACCATGACACAGACTCCTGTCCTCTGCACCTCCCAAATCCTGTCCAAGGCCAGCCTCCCGTCCACCTCAGAGGCTACAGCTCTGCGCCAGTCTGCCTTCACTCTCCTGGGAACTCGGTACCCCTCCCTGCACCCACTCTAGTCCCCACAGTCCTGAGTGAGCTTCTCAGAGCCCGTCTCCTCTCTCTCTGCCCTAGAAACTTCCAAAGCTTCCAGCTGCCTCTGGGACAAGGGCCACAGTCCTGGGCCACACTCATTCTCTCTCAGGCTCCCAGGTCCGTAACCGGGGACCTCATCCCCACAGTCCTGGCCCGTCCAACAGTCACTCTGCGCCTAGTCAGCCATCCCGGTCCCCAGGCATCGCTCCCAGGGAGCCTTCCTATAACCCCTGCAGAGGTCAGGTCTGGGACCAGCCTTCCCAGCGCCCTGCGCGGGCCCCTCCCAGCCCGATGCCCTTGTCATTGTTTAATGCATTATTCATAATGGTCTGCGCAGCCTCTGCCTCCCCTGCAGGACTGTGAGCCCCATGTGGGCCGCTGTCTTGTTTGTCACTGTGTCCCCAGCACCCTCCTTTAGGCCCCTCTCCGGGTTTGCATTTTAGCCTGGCTCCACCCTAAGGCAGGGGAAAGGGGGCCCTAGGTCCCCTCTGCCCTCCCCTCCAGGACCCCATCCCCACGGGGGCCTGCCTTGCTCCCCGCAGTGGTCCCCACACAGGCAAGGACACGTCTGTGTGCTGCCTGTCAGCTGGACAGCACCCTAGGACAGGGCTGTGGCTGCCCTGTGCCCCCCACCCCACCCCCCTCTTCAAGCCCCAGTGCCTTGCAGAGCCCTGGGCTGGTGGTGCCCAGCAGGGCACAGTTCTCAGCCCAGGCACAGGAAGGCCTGGTGGGCAGCCTGAGGTGGGTCCAGCAGGAGGGCTTCACAGAGGGGTGCAGGGAGGGGCTGAGGAGGGTGGCAGTCGCCTTCCAGAGAGCCCTGCCAGCTGCCTTCCCAACGCCAACTGCCCTGCCTCTCCTTCCCCTCCCCTCCACTGAGCCTCAGCGGGTCCCCTCCCCCCCTCCCCTCCCCCTCCCCCCCCTCCTCTCCTCCTCTCCCCGAGTCCCTCTCCCTCGCCTCCTTCCTTTCTTCTTCCTGGGTTAAAAATAATCAACTTTCTGGGAAGCAGCAGCTCCTGCCGCGCCGCCCTCCCCACGCTCGGGAGCCCCTGAGAATAGCTTTCTGCGGTTCTCGGCTCCAGCCCCCTCCCCCGCGCTGACTAATAAGCCGCCGCGGCCGCAGAGCCAGCGCGGCCCGAGCGCCCGCAAAGCGCCGCGGGTCCGGACAGCGGCCGGCGCGCAGCGCCCGTCGGCGGCGCGGGGGGCCCGGGTCCCCGCCGCTCCCGGGCCCGAAGCTCCGAGCCGCGCGTGTCGGGGCCCCGTCGGTGCTGACGGCCGGGTGAACCCTGCCCTCTGCCCCCCACACCAGCTCGGGGCTTGGGGGCAGGGCAGGGACGTCTGGGGGGCGTCGGGCGCGCACACCCAAGGCCCGCGGAGAGGCTGCGGGGTCGCGGGCGCGCCTGGGCCGGGGGCGCGCCTGGCCCACCCCGCCCCACCCCGCCCCACCCCGGGGGGCGCTGGGCACCGCCCGCGGAGGGCCAGGACGCGCCCTAACGCGCGGGCCAGGGGCAGGGAGGGACCCAAAGCTGCCCGGGGACCCCAGGGCGCGCGCCGCTGGTCTGGCCGCAGCGCTCTCCCTCCCCCACCGTGCAGAAGGGGAAACTAAGGCCCGGAGGAGGCAGGAGGCCTCGGGGTTCCCGCCGCGGACGGGCGCCTGACCGGGGAGGGGGGGCTGCGGCTGTAAGCGGGGGACCCCAAGGTCAAAGGTGAGGAGTGGGAGGGGAGGGAAGGAGCGCGCGCGCCCCGCGGGTCCCCGGGCTCCGCCCACTCGGCGCGGCCCGGGCATTACCTCATCGCGGCGCACGCCCATTGGCTGGCTCCCCGCAGGCCGCCCAATGCGGCGCAGCTGGTAACCCTTTCGGCCCCGCGCTCGGCCGGCCGCTGCCCCACGTGGCCAGGGCCGCGGAGACCCGGCGAGCGGAGCGCCCCGTGGTCCGAGCCCTGGGTCAGCCGCGGGCGTGGGCCTCGCCCCGCTGCAGGCTGTGCGACCTTGAGCCAGCGGCCCCGCCTCTCCGAGCCTTGTTTTCTCGGCCGTGAAAAGCAGTGAGCGATGTACCCCTGCCCGCCCGCGTTCCTTCCCGCGCCCGCGGGCTCCCGTTCCACGTCGCCTCCTCGCCGCGAGGGGTACAGTGATGATTACGGGTTTTCAGAAGAGGAGAGCGGCTCAGAACAGCGAAGCCGCCTCCCAAGGTCACACAGCAAGGAAGTCACAGAGCTGGGATTCAACCCCAACAATGCAGACGCGCTCCTGCCGGCGGCTGCCTGCTTCTAGGAGCTTCTGGTCCTGCAAAAGGGACAAGACTCGCCCCCCCTGCCAGTCAGACCACCATGTGCCCCTGCAAACAAATAACACCTGGACAAGCTGGAGAGCCAGCGCCTCCGGGGAGGGAGGGCTTCCTGGAGGAGGGGGGGCTGCGGTTGAACTTTCAAAGGGGGAGGCAGGAGGACCCTCAGACAAAGACCAAGGGACTGGACGGACACTGAGGGCGCACGAGTGGGGTCAGGGAGCTCTGCGGGAAGCCTGCGGGATTCCCCTGGGCCAACCTGCTGGAAGCTGATAGGGCTCTGGAAGCCTGCTCCTCTGGGTAGCACTTGGGGGCAGAAGCACAGTGGAGGCCCACACGCCTCATGTCTCAGTATTTACAAGTTATAAATCAAACTAACACACTGCTAAATAAAATATGTTCTGTCCTCTGTCCTTGACAAACACACCTTCCTAAGGACAAGCACACTGGGAAGGCTGGGTTTGTATTCAGAGGTCTGGGCTCCACGCAGGAAGTGGCACCATGGAGAGAGGTGACCCGCCTGAAGCTTCCCACTCGCCGCTCTTTCTTTCCATCCTTTGCGGTGAGAGGGTTTTGTGTGCTCAGGTGTGGACACTCCAGCCTGTGTGCATAAACTCTGTACCCTCCCCTGCAAACAGCCACCTCTTGGCCACCCCTAAGGCTTAGGGCTCCCCAAACAAACAGGCAGCTGGGACCATGCTCAGGAGGAAGGACCCAGGAAATGGATGGGGGCCATTGAGCAGGGAATTCTAGGGTCCCAGGTGTGCAGATCATGGATCTAGCTGGGCATGTCTGTCCCCTTAGCAGCAAGGATCCCTGGCCCCATGAGGAAGGACACAGAGAGAGAGGGGCCAGAGTGTGCCCTCTAACGCCTGGGACGCAGGTCCAAGGGTGCTGCTGAGGTCTCTGGTCCTGCTGCAGCTGGGGGAGCCCAAACTGCAAGCAAGATCTCCCTTCCTCCTTGAGCTTGCTCCAGACCATCGCTTCTAGCCCTGTTCTTGAACCCTGGCCAGATCCTAGGCTCCATCCCCAACTCCTCCTTCCCAACCTCCAGCCCAGCACTTACCAAGACCTGAGGTGTGTCACATCTAAAGAAGTCAGCCCCCTCCACCCTCTGCTCACTGCCCTTGCCACTATCCAGACCGGGCTCCCAGATCACACTCCCACCCACCCCTCTGTCCAATTTTCGTCCCCCCCCCCCCCCAGTTGGCCAGACAGATCTTTCTAAAATGCCTAACCGCACCCTTCCCTCTCTCAGCACCCCTGGCTCTCGGGGCTCTTGGCGCATCATTTCCAAGCTCCAGATGTCTGGCTCCCCTCAGCCTCTGCTCCCCTCGCCTAGCCTTTGGTTCTGAGCTCCGGCCATCTGCACCTTCTCTCCAGCCCTGGACAGCCACATGTCCTTCCTGCTCCAGGGTCTGCATGCGTGTCATTCCCTCCGCCTAGAACAGTGCTTTCTGCTCTTCACCTTGCCAATCTCAGCTTAAGTGTCCCCTCCCCAGGGGACCCTCCCTGAACCCCTGGGCCAGCAGAAACCACACCATGATGAGCTAACTATAGCTCTGGAGTTACCTGTTTCAGGCGTTTCCCACCTGGACTGTGAGCCCCTGGAGGGCAGGCTGGGTCAGTCTCATTTGCTGCTGTGGGCGGAGTGCCGGGCCCAGAACAGGTGACACCGAAGGTTCACTGGACGGATGGGTCTGCACTGGACTGGAAATCAAGAAGGGGAACGGTTAATATTTAATGCATGCTTACTGTGTTCAGGACCCTCTCTAAGCACGGTGTGTGTAGCCATGTGCTCATTTCTCACGACTACCTTTGAAACAGGGACTATTACTCTCCCATTTCCACAGAATGAGGACACTGAGGCACAGGAGGGTCCAGAGGCTCAGGCTCACAGCCGGCAAGCAACAGGCAAGATTTGAACCCGGGCAGTTCCAAATACCATGATGGGGGTGGGGGCAAGATTAGAGGCCCTGAACGCAGCCGGCATCGTTCAGTGGTTGAGCGCCAACCCATGAACCAGGAGGTCAGGGTTTGAGTCCCGGTCAGGGCAGATGCTTGGATTTCGGGCTGGATCCCCAGCAGGGGGCGTGTGGGAGGCAGCCGATCAATGACTCTCCCTCTCTCTTCTCTCTGAAATCAATAAAATATATATATATATTTAAATATGTCTTTATTGATTTCAGAGAGAGGAAGGGAGAGGGAGAGAGAGAGAGAAACATCAGTGATGAGAAAGTCATCATTGCCCCCGACTGGGGATGGAGCCCACAACCCGGGCCTGTGCACTGACCAGACACCGAACTGCAATCTCCTCAATCCTAGGTCGGTGCTCAACTGCTGAGCCATGCCCTGTGGGGCAAAAAAAAAATATTTAAAAAAATGCAGCCTGGCTGGGCGTGGCTCAGTGGTTGAGTGTCAACCCATGAACCAAGAGGTCAGGGCTCTATTCCTGGTCAGGGCACAAGCCTGGGTTTCCAGCTTGATCCCCAGCAGGGGGTGTGCAGGAGGCAGCTGATCAATGGCTCTCATCATTGATGTTTCTATCTCTCCCCCCTCCCTTCCTCTCTCTGAAATCGATAAAAACATATTAAGAAAAAAAAGATTAGAGGCATTGAGCCAGGAGAAGGGGCCCCAATGCAGCCTCGATGTGTGCTGTGTGGTCTCCGTGTGAATGTGTATGTGTGTATTGGGTGGTCAGAGTATTAGGATGTGTATATTGAATGGTTAGTGTAACATACGTGTCGGGGGGTCTGCGGTCCATGGCACATGGAGCACGTGAGTGTGCACACGAGGGTTTGTCAGTGATCTCTGTAATGGGTGCATCTCCGCCTGTGTGTGGTGTGATCTGTGTGATGTGGGGGAGTGAGTGCTGGTGTGTGTGTGTGTTGTGGTGAGTGGTAACTGGAACACTCCCCAGGGGAAGAGCTAAGGAGAGGTGGAGGAGATGTTAACCAGGAAAATGGAAGAGGGGAGAGAGTGTTCTGGTCAGAGGGGAGAGAACAGCCCTTGCAAAGGCCTGGAGGCAAGAAGAGGCAGCCTGGAGCACTGGAGGACTTGAAAGAGCTGCAGGAAGACTGGGGGTGGGAGGGAGAGGCAGGGATGGGGGGGAAGCAGGACAGGCCTTTCTCCGTTGGCTGGAGGGTGTGTGGGGACAGGGGGAGCGGAGTTGCTGAGAGGGACTGATTCACGCCTACCAGGTGGGAGGGGAGGTCCCGGACCAGGGCAGGTGCGGGGTGGAACACAGCATCCGGAGGCTGCGTGGTCTGGGACTCCAGACCAAGCCTAGTCCCTGCTCAGCCCGACAGCAGCGGCTGAAAGGTTCTTAGTTTCCCATCTGTAAACTGAGTCCCGAAATGGTGTGCGAACGGCCCAAGGGAGAGGCTGGGAATTGCAGATGCTTTGACGCATCTCTCTGGGCGGCTCTGGTAAAGGACCAGGCAGGCATTTGCTACCAAGTTTTCCTAGCACCCCAAGAGGCTGGCGGCTCCGAGGACGGCAGGCCCTGGTGCCGAGCTGTTCCCGCACTGGCCTCCGGGCACAGAAAGGTGAGGGGCCGCCGTGGTGGGCAGAGGAGTCAGGATTTGAGCCCAGGCGATGGGACTCCGATGTGATGGCAGTTGCTACAGTCCTCACGCTGCCGCGTGTCTTTCCTCATCTCGTCTTCTAGCCTCATAAATTCCGCGTGGTTATTACACTGGATCATCGCTCCT
This sequence comes from Miniopterus natalensis, assembly GCF_054644295.1. Taxonomy (NCBI): domain Eukaryota; kingdom Metazoa; phylum Chordata; class Mammalia; order Chiroptera; family Miniopteridae; genus Miniopterus; species Miniopterus natalensis. The sequence continues at coordinate 72,774,717 of NC_142092.1, forward strand.
GCTTCAGAGAAGGGAAAAGTGGCCAGAGCACCTATGGCCCGGCCAGGACTCAAACCAGGATGGTCCTGGCCCCTTGCTCCCGAGCTCTCCACCCCCGTGTATGACCCGTGGCGGGTTTTCTCAGCCTAGGCCCTAGAGGGTCCTGGCACAGGGAGGGTGACACTGTGTGGCTCTTACCAAGAAGACCTTGGAACCGGGGACCCAGCTCTGCTGCGCCCCTGCTGTGTGACCTCGGGCTAGTTCCTTAACGTCGCTGGGCCTGGGACTGCGCCTGGGAAGACGTGCCCCGCCCCGTGGCAGGCGCGGAAAGTGAAGTGCAGAGCGCAGAGAGGGTTTGCCCAAGGTCAAGCCATGCGCGCCGCGGCGGGTTTCCACCTGGCACCCCAGGGTGTGCCCTTCCCGGCCCCCCGGAGCGCGGCCCGGCCGGCGGCCCCACGCGGTTCCCGGCCCCGCCCGTTTGACGTCAGGCGGGGCCACGGGGCCGGCTGGGCACAAACAGCCGGCGCGGCCGGCGGGGGCGGCGATGACTCAGGGTCCCGAGACGGGCCGGGAGCGGAAAGTTTTGTGCCGATGACATCACCGGGCCGCGAGGGCGGGAGGGGCCGGCTCCGGGAACCGCGGCCTGGCGCGCGGCCCGGGCTGGGGCGGCCGCGCCGGAAAGCGCCCCCAGCCTCGAACCCCCAACCCCCAGCCCCCAGCCCGGGCCCCGGAGCCGCGATCGCCCGAGAAGCGGGCTCCCCCCGCGCCCGCGCAGACGCCGAGCTCCCCGCGCTCCGGAGGCGCCGCATCCATCCTGCTGCGTCCCTGCATTTTAATTACCGCCACATTAATATTCATGAGCCGGGACTCGAGGGGACCGCGGGCTGTCGCTTCCCTCGCCCGCGCGCGCACCCGCACCCCTCTTCCCGGGCTGAGCCCCGGATTGTCGCCCCGCCCGCGCCGAGAGCCGGCGCGCAGCAGACCTGGGGCGCCGAGAGCGCGCAGGAGCGTGCGCGGGCCTGGCGCCCGGGGCGGGGCGACGGCGCGGGCTGGGGCCGGGAAGCAGGGGGCTGAGTGTGGGTGCGGGACGTGCCTGTGGGTGGGTGGGCCTATTGGCCCGTGTGCCTGCTTGTGCAAACGTGTGTGCCTGCGTCCTGCGCCTGGGTGCACACCTGCGCCCCTGCGAGTGTGGGTCTGTGTGCACTCTGCACGCGTGTGTGTCTGTGTCTGCCGTCGGGGTCAGCAGGGCCTGACTGCACAAGTGGAAACTGAGGCCTGGAGAGAGGCGGGCCTGCGCAGTCATCCAAGGAGTGCCAGTGGCACCCGTGAGCCAGTGGCACAGTGGCACCCAAGCCCAGGGCCCGGCTGGTGGGCCCTCCCCCCTCCGCGCGCTCTGCTCTCCTGCACTGTTGTTTATAACATGGGTGGATGGACGGCAGAGCCGGCGCCCGCACCCGACCCTCCCCCAAACCTGAGCAGCAGGCAATGCTGTCAGGCCCCTTTGCAGATGCCCAAACTGAGCGGCAACTGGCCCAGTTAGCGAGAGGTAGAGCCGGAGCCCAGAAACGTCTGAGTCAACTGCACGTGCTTCCCCCTTGTGGGGAGCCCCCACGGAGTGATGGGGGGGACCTGGAAGTGCCTCAGGGCCCCAGCAATGCCCGCGCCAGGCATCAGAGGGGGTGTTTCACCAGAAGCAGGGCTCCCTGTCTGCTTCCCTCGCAGGGGGAGCAGCTCTGCTGTGCCTCTCGCACCCCCACCCCCGAAGCCTGTCTTCGGCCACCCTGCACATCAGGGGTCCGCCGAGGCTGGCGGTTGTGCTGCACAAAGGAGCAGGCAGATGGCAGGGCTCCCGGCCCTCCTCCCTGGGCTGGCGTCGGGCGACCTCTCATCCACTCATTGGTTCGGCCGGCACACGCCTAAGTACCTACTGTGTGCCAGTCCCTGTTCCTGGCACTGGGGATTCTCTGAGTTATGAGGAGCCCTGGCCACTACGTTCCTGATTCTGGTCACACACACACCCCCCCGCCGGGGGTTCCAAAAGGGTTCTTTTCATCTCTACCTCTGCGCGTGCCCACCAGAGCCAGGGGGCGAGGGGCACCTGTGCACGAAAGACAGCCTGCCACCCCCAGCCTTGCCACAGAGGTCGGTGTGGGCGCTGGCGGTGAGAGGCCGGGAGGGCGCTGGGTCCCCTCTGGCCGGTGGACAGCCGGCCTCGCGCGGCGCAGCCCGGATCTCTGCTCTCCTGGAACCTGGCCTCCGCCTCCAAGCCGAGCAGTCCCAGGGGCTGGTCATCCACCTTTCCCTGCGTGAGCCAAGGCCATCCTCCCTCCTCCCTCCTCCCTCGCACGTCCCTCCGGCCCCAGGCTGCCAGAACAAGCTGACCGTGCCCTCCTCTCAGCCCACGCGGGGCTGGGCTGGAACTGGGGGGGTCCCCGCCTGCCGCCCCTCCAGCCTTTTCTCCCCACAGGCGCTCAGATAAGGGGATGGGAGGTGCAGTGCAGGGCTCCGGACAAGAAGAAATGGTTCCCCGCGCCTCGCGGGTCCAGCAGGAGCTCGCCGTGGGGGTGGGGGAGGTGGGGGGGAGAGGCAGCCAGGCACAGGGAATTGCCTAGGGGTGACTGCAGCCCCCCTCCAAGAACCAGAGGCAGGAGCTCAGGGACACTGGCAGGCTGATCTCCTGCAGGCCTGAGGCAGTGCAGCTTTCTGCTGAGGACTCGGGCGCACCCATCCTGGGCAAAAATCCCACTGCCCCTCAGGGTAAAAGCTTGGGGAGGCCACTGAGCCCCCATTCTCCATCTGTCACATGCCCAAGGCAACACTCTTTTTTGCTTGATTATAATCAGATTAAGAGACACTGTCCAGCCCGGCAGGCGTGGCTCAGCGGTTGAGTATCGACCAATGATCCAGGAGGTCACAGGTTCAACTCCCTGACAAGCCAGGTTGCGGGCTCGATCCCCATTAGGGGGCGAGCAGGAGGCAGCTGATCAACGACTCTCTCATGATTGATGTTTCTCTCTCTCTCCCTCTCTCTGAAATCAATAAAGATATATATACACATACATACACAGTCCATAAAGCTCCTGGTACAGTGCCTGGTCTCCTACACAGAACAAGTCTGTCCTCAAGGACACAGGAACGCCCCTGGGTAACTGTCCCCAGACAGTCATTAGCCCAGAACAGGGTTTAAAGGCCAGCCTACGGCCCACAGCCTAGGCAGTGGGGAGGAGTTTGGCGAGGACAGACTTCTTGGGAAGAGTAAGAGACAGGCTGAACCCATCTCCTGTCCGGGACGGCTAAGGCTCAAGGTAAGAGGAGCGTCTCAAAGACCCCAGAGACCTACTGGCTGTGAGATCTCTGGTCACACCAACAGCGGGACCGCCAGCAGTCAGAGAGGCTCCGGGCCCACCACTCCTGGCTCACTCCTGCCACAGCCTCCCCCAGCTCTCTGCCTCCCGGCTCCTCACTTTCCTTCGAAAATTTCCTTCTTTTTTTTTTTTTTAAATGTACAAGGTAAAAAAAATATATTTTTGCAAGAAAGCACTATAAAAGTCCATGCAATGCTTCCTGACCCTGTCCTTAGTTTTTGTGTGTTTCCAGGACATTCCTCTGCTCACAGAACTGTCTTTCTAAACCTCCCTTAGGATGATGCCCACCTTTGCTCAAAGACCTTCGACAGCTCCCCATTTCTATAGAGCAAAGGCCTGACAGCCCAACCCCAGCCCCAGCCTCAGCCACACCACTCCCGCTCCTCTCCCCACCCCCCTCCCTGGAGCACGTTAGCTCCTCCATGCCACCACAGCTTTGCCCTGGCTGTGCCAGCCTCCAGGAATGACCCTGTGCCCTCCACTAAAATTCCTCGGCATTGCTCAAGACCAGCCTTCCCTGTTCCCTGGCCCGGGTGCCTCCTCTCCCAGCTCCTGCCCGGGTATCCACCACCACACTGAACCCCACCCCTCCCCTGGCGCCCCCCATGTCGCTGTTAATGTTCTATGTGGTACTTTTCACATCTAACTTCCACGAGGGTCTCACTGCAGCCTTGTGTTCTCACTCCATTATGAGCTTCTCGAAGTCTGGCCGTGTGTCCTTATTTTTGTTTCCACCTACCTCGATGTCTTACACATAGTAGGTGCTTGACATGTTTTGTTTTAAAACATTCAACTTGCTGTTTCTTTAGGGATTTGGGCTCTAAGCCGGCCGACCAGTCTGAATCCTGACTCTCTCATTTCCTAGCTGTGTGTCCCTAAGGAAGTGAACTGACCTCTCTGAGCCTCAGTGACTTCCTCTGGAAAATAAAGTTACTAAAACCTCCCTCCAAGAGAAACATAAGTGTACATGAAGCACCCGGCGCTGCTGGCAGCAGGGAGCGCCTGACGCGTCCCACTTACTCATCAGCGTTACTGTTTTGTGTTTTCAGTCTCAAACTTGCCCAAGGTCACCTGTCCAGGTTGGGGCAGTGCTGGGACTCCACCCCCATCACCTCTCACTCCAATGCTCCTCTGATGAGTGAGGGTCACAGGCCAATGTTGCAGACAGAGACAACAAGGTCCAGAGCTGCTCGCCCAGGGTCACACGGCCCTGTGGGCTAAGCAAGAGCCAGCCCGTCTGCCAGGTCTCCGGGACACGTAGGACAGGGACTCCGCGGCCCAGTGAGACCCACCATCCTAACTGGGGGCCGCTGCTCCTCCTGATGGCCAAGGGATCAGCTAAGTGGGCCCCTTGAAGGCCTGGTGACCCCTACAACCGGGACAGTCACTAAAGTAAACAGCCCACCACTTATGGGGTGTGAGAAGCTGTGCTAGGTGCTCAGTAACCGTTTCCTCATCTTCTGGGGGTGCTCTCAGACTCTCAGGGTACAGGGCTTGCTAAAGGAGGGCACAGCCAGCAAAGCTGCGGCCACAACCCCTCCACTGACCACGAGGGACAAGGGCTCTGCTGGAACCTGGAGGTTAGATGCTCCCCAAGACCTGCGGTGCTCCTTGGCACCCCACAACATCTGGGGGTGCCTCCCCAGCCCTAGCCCCGCAGAGCCTGCCCAACTTCATCTCTGAGCCGCACCCAAATGCTTCCCGGCTTTGCCAGGGAGACTGGAAATTTCTGCTCAGCGGCCTCTGGGGTGATTTCAACACTGCTCAGCGGGGGGTTGGGGGAGGAGCCAGGCTGCTCTGCATTCTGCTTAGGGGGGAACAAGGAGGGGGCCCTGCTAAGCCCCTGAGTCCCTCAGAAATAACAATAACAACCAGCTCCAACAACAGTGACAGGTACTGAGTGCTTAGTGTGTGCCAGGCCCTGTGCTAAGTCAAGACAAGCCGGGCCTCACAGAATCTTCCAGCACCCAGGCGAAGCTGGCTCTGTTACTCACCCATCCCAGGGCTGAGTGAGAGGGGCCCAGAGTGGTCAAGGCAGCCACCCGGGGCCACACAGTCAGGAGCCAGGCATGACACCCAGAGTCTGGTGGATCCAGGTCACTAACAGGCTGGGAGCAAGCAGCGCTGGACAGGGCAGGTGGTAGCTGGGGTGGGGAAGCGCTGGGGGCCCCTAAAGGAAACTGAGGCACACCGAAATCAACCACGGCTTGACCAGAAGTTCTGCAGCCCAGGGGAAGGCATGTTTAGAACTGGGGTCCCTGTTACCATCTAGAAGTGTCCTCCTGGGGGACTGAGTCCCCCTGGAGACCTCAAGGGGTCTGGAAACTCCTCTCTACTAGGGGGCCTGGTGAGCCTGTAACTCCAGCCGCCTCCCACCCCGCCTGGCTCTGGGGCTGGGCTTTGGCGCTGCGAGGTCAGGTGGACGGGCGTGCTCACTGCCCACGGGAGGCTCCTGGCAAAGCACCCCGGTCACATTCGGCCAGTGGCTAAGGTGCCCCTGCTGTGTGCCTGGCTCTGGGCTCCCAGGGCTGTCACCAGGTCCTAAGGAGCAACTGAGGGAGAGGGGGGCATGGGGAGTTTCAGGCAAAAGGATGGAGGTGGCTCAGGCCCCCCACCTGTTAAATGGGCGTGGCGATCCCTACCCTCCAGGGCCGTTGAGGATTCAGCGAGCACCTGGGGGGCACAGGGGCGACCCCGGGCCCCGCTCCCCGCCCCCCCCCGCCCCCCCCCCCCCCCCCCGCGCAGTCCCCCGCCCCGGCCGAGGGCGCAGCGCGCAGGGCGCGGCGGCGGCGCGGGCCCAGGCGCCCGGTTCAGCGGAAAGGAATGTCTTGCTCGGCGGGGGAGGCCGCGGCCCCGGAGCCGCGTAAACCCGCCGCCCTCCCCGGGCCTCATTTATTGCGGCTCTAAAGCCGGCTCGTTCCGCCCGCCGGCCGCGGCCCGACCCCCCCGCCCCCGCCGCCTCCCTCCCCCGCCCGGCCGCCACCGTCAGACCCTCGCCAACGTTCGCCCAAAGTTGGGGAGCGTCTCCAAATGGGGGTACGCCTGCCCCTGCCCCCGGAACCCCCCGCCCAGTCCCCGAGCTGCCCGGAGCGCCCTCCCTGCCCCCCCTTCCCCCTCCCCGCGCCGCCCGCGCGCCCCTCCTCTCCTCGCCCCTCCCCGCTCCCCCCTCCATAACTCAAAAGCCTGTCAAGCCGGTTCCAGACTCCTGGCGCCGGGCTCCGCTCCAGGAAAGAAAAAAGGGAAAGAGCCGGCGCGAGGGAGCGAGAGGGCGAGAGAAAGGCCCACGGAGCGGAGCCGTGCGCCGCGGGCGCGCACAGCACAGTGTCCCCGTCCCCCCGCGCGCCGCCCGCGCCGGAGCGGGGAAGCCCCGCGCCCTGGGGGGCAGAGCGCGCGCGCCACGCAGATCCATTATTTATGGTCGAATCAATTATTCAGCTGCCCCGGGGCGCGGCGGGGGCGGGGAAGGCGGCTGCGGAGACCACCCCGCCCGAGGTCACCGCTCTCCCGCGGGGGTCGGGAGGCGTCCGCAAGCCTGGGGGTCCTGTTGTGCGAAAGCTGCTTCGGGGTGGGCTCCGGGAGGAGCGCGGGGGAACCTACGGAAGCGGGAGAGTCGGCTCAGAAACCTCCCAATTAGACGGGGAAGGTGTGGGGGGCAGGAGGCCTGGTTGGAGAGAGCTGTGGGAGGTGGGGGCGTGGGAAGAGCCTGGCCTGTGAATTCTTTCCTTCCTTCCTTCCTTCATTCCCACGTTTACTGCTAGCCCACTACAGGCCACTGTGCCCACAGCAGCCTAGAGGTAGTAGAAGAGGTTTGAGAGCTGGAATGAGGCGTTAGAGCAGGGTCCAAACCCTGGTTTGTTTTGCATCTTCCCCTGCTGTGTGCCCCTGGGGCACCGACTAGCCCTCTCTGAGCTTCCATTCCCTTCTCTCCAGGATGGAGATGAGGGAAGTGATGGGAGGATTCAGTGAAATGAGACACTTGAGAAGGGCCTGGCACAGAGTGGGGGCTGGGAGGAGGGTCCTCTCCTCACATCTAAGGGAACATGCCAGGCCCCAGTATCCCCCCTCCCCCAACCCCTTTCAGCTGTGGGTCCTGGGTAACCGGTATCCTCCCTATATTTACACATTTGAAGGTCATTATCGAAGCCAAGTCAACCCCAAAGCTGCTGCCTGGAGCCCTCACTTCTGGCTGGCTTCTCACCAACCAGCTTTCAAAGGCTAGTACCTAAGGCAGCCAGAGGAGTCAGCCTGAGGCTCCACCTAATCCTCTTACTCCCCACCTCGCTTCCCTTCTCCCCAGCCTCTTTCCTACCCCATATCCTCTATTCTGCTTCCTGTCTGGGCTACAGAGATTTGGAGCCCTGAGGTCATGGCGATCTGGAGCTGTCAGAATACGAGTGGGGCTCAGCTCTCAGGAGATCCGGGCACTCCCGGGACAAACTCCACCACGGTCCAGGGTGCCTGTGTGTGCTTCCAAGGCTCAGAAGCTAAGGAGGCTTCTGTTTTCAGACACGGGTTTGCCAAGGGGTTTGTTGTCTTCTCACCAAATCCTGCAACAGCTGTGTTAGGGACGTGGCACCGGGAATGAGAAGGCTGGGTTGGAACGCGGTGTGCAGCTCCCCTGACCTCAGGAGTGTAACTTGCAGGGGTCCTGTGAGAACATCCCGAGATGAGAGCTCACACACAAGCTTGTACGTGGCCTGGAGATAACAAGCACACTACAGTCACAGCAGGCACCTCGGACAGGCTAAGATGTGCAACAAAATTAGGCAACAGACCCCAAAGAAATCTAATCAAGTGGGCCTCTTCTCCCTGGCATCTTTGGAGCCAGCTGCAAATGATGCGTTTGGTAGGAGGATTTGATGTATTTGCTTAGGCCAATCTCTGCCTTTTCTCTGTCCACAGTTCCGCTACAAAAGGAAGGGGGCCAGCAGGAGGAGAGAACCAGGGCTGGCGGGGCTCCCCGGGCTTATTTGCAGGGCTGGATCGCCCTGCTTTTCCTGAGCCAGCACTCAGTGCAAACACAGCCTAACTCCTCTTACAGGAGGGTGGCCAAAGTATCGGAGAGATTTCAGGTGGGAGGAACTGATTTAGTGGCCATTACTCCTGGTACCTGAGGGGGGCTAGCTGAGACCGAGGGAGAGGACATGTTCTGGGAGGATCCAGAAAGCAAAACCAGGAGGCCACCCAGAGAGATCCGTTTGGCCTCACAAGAGAAACTAATAGGGCAGCCTAATAGGTAGTGAGTTCCCCACGTGGGAAGGTATTTAAAGACAGGCAGTGTGTGTGTGTGTGTGTGTGTGTGTGTGTGTGTGTGTGTGTGTGTGTGTGTGTGATTGGCGGAGGCAACTTTGAGAGTTTTTCCAATGTTGGAACTTGAGAATTTCTACTCCTGCCCTGGCCAGTTTGGCTCAGTGGTTAGAGCATTGGCCCACAGGCTGAAGGGTTGCAGGTTTGATTCCTGTCAAGGGCAAAGGGCAGGTACCTCAGTTGCAGTCTCGATTCCCACCTGGTGGGAGGCAATCAATCGATGTATCTCTCTCACATCAATGTTTCTCTCTGTCTCTCCCCCTCCCTCCACTCTGTCTAAAAAAAAAAAATCAATGAATCCCAGCCAGTGTGGGTCAGTGGTTGAGCATTGACCTATGAACCAGGAGGCCATGGCTCAATTCCCGGTCAGGGCGCATGCCCGGGGTTGTGGGCTCGATCCCCAGTAGGGGGCGTGCAGGAGGCAGCCGATCAATGACTCTCATCATTGATGTTTCTCTCTCTCTCTCCCTCTCCTTTCCTCTCTCTGAAATCAATAACAACATATTAAAAATAACATTTTAAAAATTTAGTGCTAGCATGATACTATGAAAACATTACTAAAGGGGCAAGGAGACCTGTCACGTGTCGAGCAGTCACTGTGTGCCAGGTGCAAGGTCACAGGTGGACACCACCTCCCCCTGCCCACTCTTTCCCGTGGGTTTTGTGGGACCAAGGAGATGGTCCCCTGCCCATTCCTTCCAATGGCAAACTGGAAAAGGCATAGATCCCCTCTCTTGTGCCCCATTGGTCAGAACTGATCACATGGCAACACTGGCTGCAAAGGAGACTGGGAAATGTAGTATTTAGCTCAGCAGCGTGTGCCTTCCTAAAGCTCAGGTGGGGGGTATTCTGTTACTTAAGGGGCGATGGCAGAATGCATGCGGGGCAACAGCCAGCAGCCTCTGCAGGGTGGATTCAGGGAGCTACCGCGGGGAGGCACTCAGCTCCGGGCACAGGGCTGGCGCTCAGGAGGTCACACTGTGATCATCGGGACCACAGGTGAGTCTTGTACACTTTCCCAAGTGATACAGGAACCAGCTGAGGCCAGAGCGTGGGCTCCTTGGCTGCTTCCTGGGGCCTCCATTCCACGCCCTGCAGCCTGTAGGTCAGGGGAGGGGAACGTCCGGCCCGTGGGCCGAAAGCCTTTGGTCTGGTGCTACCGAGGCAACCGCAGGTGGACTCAAAAGTCAATAAATCTAGGAGCTTTCCTCATAGCTAATTTTTAAATGGATCATCTTACACGGCCCAAAAATGATGTTATAAATATCCAAATGGCCCTTGGCAGAAAAAAGCTTCCCCACCCCTGCTGTAGGTGGTAAGAAACATGTGGAAACAGCACCCCCAGCCTGCCCTCTTAGGGCCCACACCCGGCTACGGAGGATCTCGGGCCTCCTCTCTGCTTTCAGAGGGAAAACAGGCAAGTGGCCTTGTCTTTGGGGCGTGGGGCCCACAAGGAGAGAAGGGTGACACCAGGGATCATGCATCCCGGCCCACAGCTGCCTCCATGGAGCAGGGACCCCTCTGCCACCCCGCACAGGAAGCCAGGTCCCCCTTGTCGTGCCCAGGCTCTCAGACGCTGGTCAGAAGACAGGCGGGCGTCTTGGTGCTCCAGCTGATTAGGGCTCGGAAATGCCCCCTCCCTAGATGCCCTCTCTGGGTCCACAGCCCCTCCTGGCCCAAGGAGAGCTGGTGGGGACACAGGACCGAGGAACATGACTTCCAGTGGGTCCAGCTCAGCCCCAGCCACGGGGGGTGGGGGGTCCGTTCTCCTGCAGACACTGGGCTCAGGGTCAGGAGCTGAGACCCCAGATCGGAGACCCTGGCTCTGCCTCTCTGCAGCCGTGTGAGCCGGTCTCTCCAATTAGAATGGGGGGTGACAAGGACAGGTGTGTCTCCATCTTGTAAAGATTTATAAAGCAACCCAGGCGTGTGCCCGTGGAGGGAAGGGGCTCCATGAGCAGTGCCTGCTCGGAGCCGGATTACAGCTTATTTTCTGTCACACATTCTGCAGCCCTGGACTGCCCGCCACCTGTCCCCAGCTCCCTGCCGGTGACGCCCGCCTCCCGCCCAGCAATCTGCACACTAAGCCTTTTCTCAGGTCCCCAGACCCGGCAGGTCCCCTGCATGTGCCCGCGGTACGCTCCAGCTTTCTCCTTCCCAGCACTTTCCAGGATGAATTCATTATCTGGGCGGGGCGCTGCCCTCTGGATGGGAGCCCCCGGGCAGCGGGCACTGCGATGCTGTCATTCACGGGGGTTGCCCTAGTGCCCGGCACAGGGCGTGGCACAGGGCAGATTCCAGCAATTGCTCGTGGAAGGAAGGAACGGGGAAATGAGTGAACAGATGGATAAGCGATAAGGCATTTTGCCACCAGCCTGAGGGTGTTTAAGAGCAGAGTTTCCAGATGTGGAAAGACTCGGGTTTGAATCTCGATTGTCATTGACTCGCTGGCTGAGAGGGAGGAAGACCCTTCTTCTTCTTGAGCCTCAGTTTCCTCATCTGTAAAATGACTCAACACTTCCGCAGAGAGTGGCAAGGAGTCGCTGGGACAGTGGGGAAATGATGCCAAGGTATTGAGCACCCAGCACGGAGCAATTGCTCAGTAAGTGCCTGCGAAAATAACAGTCGTAGTTGTTAATATTCTTCTTGAAACAGCCAGGAGGCTTTGCTCTGCAATTTTATGTCAAAATCTCCCCGACTGACCCACAATTCTCGACTACTGGAAAGGTCAGGAATGGCTGATAAAAGCATTCACTCACTCACTCACTCACCCACTCACCCACCCACAATGATTCGCACACAGTTCCTGAGTGTCCTCTGGGTGCTGGGCCCCAGGGCTGCATGCTGGTGGTTGGGGGCAGAGAGGAGGGTCCTGCACCAAGGACAAAACCTCCAAGTCCATCGTCTGTGCACAGGAAGTGGTGCAGACCCTCTGCCTGCATCCTGTCACCCCCCGCCCCCCATGGCTGGTCCATCTGTGCTCTTTTCCTGTGTCTCTTTCTCCCTGGCCTGGGTGGGGACTCGGCGCCCCCACCCCACCTGCAGCCATTTCCTGCCCTTCTGTCATCTGCTTCCTTTTGTCAAGACACTGAACAGTTGGCCACCCAGTGGGCTGGGCCTGGAGCTGGGGCCAAAGTGGGCTTCTCTTGGGATGCGGCTCTGGGAGGCAGCCGGCTTCTGGCCTCATTCATGCATGCATTCATTCATTCATCCATTCATGCATGCATGCATTCATTCATTCATCCATTCATCCATTCATAGGCTCCAGGCCTGTGCTGGGCCCACAGAGTGACAAGACAGTCCTATCCCTGCCCTCATGGAGCTCCCAGACCAAGGGATAACTCTCAGCAAGGGGATTCGCCCCAGAAACCCCCACAGCAGGAGTGATCCGAGGACCCCGGCCAGGAGCACTGGGCTAGGAGGCCGGGCTCAGGTGGTCACCTTGACTCCAGAGCCTCGGTTCCACGTCTGTAGAAGGGGTGACCGGGAAGAGTGCTGGACTCTACACCCCCTAAGCTCTCCCCAGCTTGCAGGCCGTCAGAGGTCCAGGGAGCACCCGGGCCTTCCTAGAGCGAACCTCCTGACACAGGGCACTCGCGCTGACTCTCAGCAGGGCCTGTGGGGTGTCCCGTGATGGGGCCCTCTGCGCCGCTCTTGCTGCCTCCATTTCCCCCACAGGGACCCTTCCTGGGGATTCTGGGAGATGCCATGCTCCCACCAGCCTCAGGGGCTTTGAACATGCACACGCCTTTCTTCGTCACGTTACAGTTGCAGGGTGCCTATCTGTCACCCCAGAGGAGGCAGTTAGGGCTTGTTTCTCCCTCGGTTACGCAGGGAGTGGGAGGCCTGGCACAGAGCAGGGCTCCCCTTCTCGTCGGGAAGGCAGGACTGAGTGGGGACAATCTAAAACAGCGCACATCTCACAGTCCAGCAAGGGTGGGCCCCGGGCTTGCTCGGGACGGAGCTGAGCGATTAACTGAGTTTGTACCGGTGCATCCTCGCAGCCCTCCGGAGGTCACCGCTGTCATCCTTCCATAGTCCCAGGAGAGGCTTGGAGAGGTGAGGTGACCCACCCAGGGCCACTCAGCCAGCGAGAGGCAGGGCAGCGTTTTTTCACTTTATTGGGGTACATTGGACGCTCAGTAACTGTGCTCATTTAAACGGTGCAATTTGATGAGCTTGGGCATAGGTGTACCCCCCAAACCATCACTCCCACTCTGGCAGTGAATACAGCCACCAGCCCTCAGAAGTTTCCTTGTGCCCCTTTGTGACGCCTCCTGCCCCCCCATGTCCCCGGACAGCCACCGGGCTGCTTTCTGTCCCATGGGTCAGCTTGCACTTTCTAGAACGTTCCATGCGGGGAGTCACAGTATGCGTCCTGTCGCCTGGCTCCTCCCGCTGGGCACCACGACCTCGCGCGTGCTCGGTGCCGCTGCATCGCTGCTGCGCTTCTCGCTGCTGAGCGGGTCCCGGGGCAGGGGACGCACAACCCGCGGAGGGCACGCAGGCTTTTCCCGGTCCTGCCCGGCACAGAGCTGCCCTGAGCACCGTGCAAAGTCTGCGCGGGGCTGGGTTTCATGTCTCCGGCATAAATACCTGGGAGGGGCGGCCGGGCCCTGTCGTCTGTGTTTGTTTCCCTTGTTAAAAAGCTGCCCAGCATTTTTCAAGGTGGCTGAGCCGCGCGTTCACACCTGCAGGGCGGGAGGGGCCCACGGGAGGGGGCCGGGAGTCCAGGCCCAGGGGCTCCCAAGCCGCACCCTCACTGCCAAGGCTCACCTCCTCACTCCTGGCCTGTGCGTCCCTCACGCCTGCCCTGTGCGTCCCTCACGCCTGCCCTGTGCGTCCCTCACTCCTGCCCTGTGCGTCCCTCACTCCTGCCCTGTGCGTCCCTCACTCCTGCCCTGTGCGTCCCTCACGCCTGCCCTGTGCGTCCCTCACTCCTGCCCTGTGCGTCCCTCACGCCTGCCCTGTGCGTCCCTCACTCCTGGCCTGTGTGTCCCTCACTCCTGGCCTGTGTGTCCCTCACTCCTGCCCTGTGCGTCCCTCACGCCTGCCCTGTGCGTCCCTCACTCCTGGCCTGTGTGTCCCTCACTCCTGGCCCTGTGCGTCCCTCACTCCTGGCCCTGTGCGTCCCTCACTCCTGCCCTGTGCGTCCCTCACGCCTGCCCTGTGCGTCCCTCACTCCTGGCCTGGGCGTCCCTCACGCCTGCCCTGTGCGTCCCTCACTCCTGGCCTGTGCGTCCCTCACTCCTGGCCTGTGCGTCCCTCACTCCTGGCCCTGTGTGTCCCTCACTCCTGGCCTGTGTGTCCCTCACTCCTGGCCTGTGTGTCCCTCACTCCTGGCCTGTGTGTCCCTCACTCCTGGCCCTGTGCGTCCCTCACTCCTGGCCCTGTGTGTCCCTCACTCCTGGCCCTGTGTGTCCCTCACTCCTGGCCCTGTGTGTCCCTCACTGCTGGCCTGTGTGTCCCTCACTCCTGGCCTGTGTGTCCCTCACTCCTGCCCTGTGTGTCCCTCACTCCTGGCCCTGTGTGTCCCTCACTCCTGCCCTGTGTGTCCCTCACTCCTGGCCTGTGTGTCCCTCACTCCTGGCCCTGTGCGTCCCTCACTGCCAAGCCCCAAGCCCTCGCTCCTGGCCCGGTCTCCCAGCCAACCGCTGCCTGGGCTGCTGGCAGAAGGAGCCAACATGCAGCCAGGGGCCGGCTGCACCCACCCCCACCCATCCCACCCACAGGAGCAGGCGCCTCCCTCCACTGCCTCGCGGCCCCCTCCCCTCTGGTCCTGGCTCCCTCTCCGAGCAGAGTGCCGCCTTCCCAGGGGCCCAGCAGCTCTGGAGGGCAGGATGGGCGCAGGGCGGGCCAGCGTGCCCAGGGACAGCTGACGGACCTTGTGTGGACCCTGGTCTCTGGCTGGGGTCTCCCAGGCCAGCGACAGGCTTCTGCAGGGGGCTGAAGGGGCTGAGGGTTTTACTGGGCTCCTTGCAGAGCTGGTGAGAGAGGTGAGTGTGCGAGTGTGCGTGTGTGTGCATGTGTGTGTGCATGTGTGTGTGTGTCTATGCGTGTGTGTGTGCATGTGTGCGCGTGTGTGTCTATGCGTGTGTGTGTGCATGTGTGTGTGTATGTGCATGTGTGTGTCTCCCTGCAGCTCTGAGAGGAGAAAGGAAGCCCCATCAGAACCCTGGCAAAGGGGTGAGCCAGAGCCGGACCCAGAGAAGCAGAGAGAGAGAGAGGGAGAGAGATTGGGGAGCAGCCCAGCCCTGGGGGGGGACCTCCCTTTCCTGACCCGGGGAGGTGGGCAGGAGGCGGGGAGGGTGCGAGAGGGGCGCAGAAATTCTTCATTAAAAATGAAGCCCGGGAGCCGGCCGGCGGCGGCCGAGGAGCCGGCAGCCCAGCCGCCCTCTCGCAGGAGCAGAGGCCCCGCCGGCTCCGGCTCGGCTCCGGCTCCAGCCGCCCGCGGCCGACCTCACGTGTCCTCAAAGCCAGCCTGTCCCTCTTCCCCCGCCGGTTGCTACAGCAACTGAGCTGGAGTAATCAGCTGCACGGTGACCTTTCTTCCCCGGGAGAGAGGGAGAGGGAGGGAGGGAGGGAGAGGGAGGGCGGGCGGGCGGGGGGAGGAGAGGAGGGGGAGAGGTTGGAGGGAAAGGATGGCGGGCCTGGGGAAGATGGGGGAAGGGCAGGAGGGAGGCTGAGCTGGTCAGAGCTGTGCTAATGCTGCAGCTGGGTCTGGGGCTCTGCAGGGAGGAGCTGGCAGCCGGGAGGCAGAGCGAGAAGGGGCGGCACTGTGCCTGCGGGGAGGGAGGAGGTTCGGAGCTGGGGGATGTGGAGGGTGCTGACCCGGACAGATCCCTGCCCAGACACCCCTCCACCTGTCCCCCACCCCTCGGGCGCTGCCCTCCCAGGTCTTCAGGGATTATCTGTGCTCTCTAGCTCAAAAGATGCCCTCTCTGAGCACTCTCCATTCGCCCATTCCCCAGATGGGAAAAGTGAGGCCAGGAAGTGTCTAGTTTCAGACTCAGGCCCTCGGCCTCTTTGACACCCCTTCCTTCCTCCCTCCCCCCAGCTACTTCTCACTGGGAGGCAAAGAGGGCCCAGGACCAGGTCAGAGGTGAGTCCTGGTCCATTCCCGGCTCTCCTACTTCCCTGCTCTCTCGCCTCAGTTTCCCTGGTCGGAAAGCCAAGATGCCCAGGGTCAGGTGTACGCTGCCCAGGGAGGCATCCCTTGGTAGAAGGTCCCTGGAGCCTCTCCCACCCAGGGATTGATTTGAAATTCTCAAAACACAGCAGAAGCGAGGTGGGGGAGACCTGAGAGGTTGGGGCTGCTGGAGGAGCGTGGGGAAGCGGGTGGACACAGATGGGAGACAGGGCCCCGGAGGGAGCCCTAGGGAGTAGGGGCGCCACTGCTGCAGGGTTGGAGCCCTCCTGGTACCTGGCATCTTGCCCTCCCACCCATGGGCTTCTCCCTCCAGAGCTAGCGCCAGGCCCATCACCCACCTGGCTCTGGGAACCCCCCAGCCTCCTGTTTACAAGGCAGCAGCCTCTGAGTCACAGCCTCACCCACCGACTGCCGACTGCCGAGGGGGAGGGATGGCAGATGGTAGAGGCGAGTGTCAACCCAAGTCTGCTGCAGTGGGGGAAGGGGAGGAGGGAACCCAGGGCTGGAGGGGCCCTGGCACTGTTACTGCCCCAGCGTCCAGAGTCCCTACTCCTCCCCCCAGGCACCTCTCCCAAGCCCGGGTCACTCAGGTCTGAGGGGGCGCCTGACCCAACAACCCAGGCACTGGGGCTTCCCCAGCAACCAACCCATGGACACTGTGGGTCCCCTTTGGGTCTTCAAGACAAGGCGTTGGGGTTCCCTTGGGGTGGGACGACAGGAGCAGACTCTCACGGCTCCAGCTCATAGCCTGGACTCCCCCTAGGACCAGGACCAGGACCAGGACCAGGCCAGGCCAGGGGCTAGCAGGGAAGAGCAGCAGGAGGGAGGGGCCTCAGCTGGAGTGCCAAGGGAGCCAGGTTGGCATTTTTATCCTGGCTTCTCACAAGGTCCCCTCCAGAACCTCCGGACCTTCAGCGGGGCGGGGGGGGGGGGAGGGTGCCTGCCTTGCCTTGCTAGGAGGCCAGCAGACCTCCTCAGGCCCAGGCCACATCTTTTACAAACAAGGAAACCAAGACTCGGAGGGGAGGTGACCTGTCCGGGGTCAGCCAGCTGACAGGAAGCGCTGCCAGGCCCAGGGCTGCCCTGGAGGAGGTACATGTGAAGCCACAAAGCAGCCACACAGAGCTGGCCGCAGGGATGGCTGCCCTGGCTGTGACCTGGCCTCTACGCCTGGTGCCTGACCCCCGAACTTCCGTGATCCAGAGCCCTGCGTGCACCAGGCCTTCTTCATAAGGGGACAGGGACGATGGATGGATCTACAAGACAATAGCAGTCACTGACTCACCACGGAGGTGATAGCAGGGATGGCTGTGCCTCCCTGAGCCCAGCCCTGGGCCCACGCTGGGTCCAGCACCCACCCATGTTTCATCACAGAGCCTCCTGGGCGCCCTGGGAGGTGGGTGCTGCTATTACCCCAGTTTTCAGATGGGAAAGTGAGGCTCAGACAGATGCAGAGACTTGCCTCAGGTCAAACCCTGAGTGCCAGAGCTGGGGTCAGAGCCCACGTCTTGATCTCGGAGACGGTCCCTGTCCCCAGCCTGTATCTGCCTGGCTTGGCCATACTCAGGGACGTGGGTGTCACCCATGGTGGACTTGGCTGTGAACAAAATTCTCTTAGCCCCTATTAGAAGATATTGATGGAAACTGCACAGGAGGTTCCTGTGAGCATGGGAAAGGGGAAGCTTGTCACAAGACAGTCGCACTCGCATCCCAGGGATCTTTCTGATCCCTGGGTAGTTGGGGGCAGGGACCATTGTGCCTCATTAGACAGATAAAGAAGCTGAAGTTCAAGAAGACCAGGTGACTTACAAGTCCCATAGGCCAGGTGACTTACAAATCCCATGGGGCATTTGGGTTAAAATCAGGGCAAAGGTAGGATTCTCTGATCCCCAACCAGTGTACTCTCTGCCGTATTTCACTGCTGCCTCCACCCACCTACTCACCCCATCCACCTGTCCTCCCACCCATCCGTCAGCCCATCTACCCACGCATCCGTGGATCCATCTACCCAGCTCACCCTTCCATCTTCCCATCCATCCATCCATCCATCCATCTACCTATCCATCCACCCACCCACCCACCCACCTACCCACCCACCCACCCACCCATCCACCCATCCATCTATCCATCCATCCATCCATCCATCCATCCATCCATCCATCCATCCACCCACCCATCCATCCACCTATCATCCATCCATCCATCCATCCATCCATCCATCCACCCACCCATCCATCCACCTATCATCCATCCATCCATCCATCCATCCATCCATCCACCCACCCACCCATCCATCCATCCATCCACTCACCCACCCACCCACCCATCCATCCATCCATCCATCCATCCATCCATCCATCCATCCATCCATCCACCCACCTATACACTCACTCATTTGCCTATCCATGAACCCATTGACCCATCCATCTTCCCATGCACACATCTCTCTCCTCATTTACCCACCTACTCATCGATCATCCATCCGTCCGTCCGTCCGTCCGTCCGTCCATCCATCCATCCATCCATCCATCCATCCATCCATCCATCCATCCATCCACCCACCTATACACTCACTCATTTGCCTATCCATGAACCCATTGACCCATCCATCTTCCCATGCACACATCTCTCTCCTCATTTACCCACCTACTCATCGATCATCCATCCGTCCGTCCGTCCGTCCGTCCATCCATCCATCCATCCATCCATCCATCCATCCATCCATCCATCCACCCATCTACTTATTTATCCACTCACCCAGTCATCTAGCCATCGCCCATCCAAACTCCACCCACCCACCCATGTATCCACCTGTCCACCTACCTCTCACCCACCATCCATTCATCCATTCACTTTATTTTTATTCTCTAACCATCCTGGGCCTTGTTCCCACAGCTTTTAGTGAGCTGGGTGCTGATTCTGCCCTCGGTGGAAGGGTACCAACACCCCCCTCCCGCCCCCGTTCAGCGCCCCAGTTCCAACTGGTCCCATCAAGCCTGTGCCGCCAGCGCAGGGTTTGGGCTGCCCTCCCCGCTGCCTGGCTCCACTCAGGCGGGACCTGGACTCAAGGTGCTTCCTCTCCTTTTCTGAGTCGCCTCCCCTCCCCGTTTGGGTATTTCAGTCACAAGAGAGAGGCCTCAAAAAATGTGAATGAAGACCAGGCCACAGGTACGAAGATCACTCTCACAGCCTTACACTCTACAAAGGACACGGATCTCGGGGGACTGGGACCGTGCCATGGGCACCAGAGGCTGCCACGGCATTGGCTGCGACCCACCGGCCCAGGGACCCAGGTCTAGCAGGACAATCGGGACCAGAACGGGACCAGGAACTGAGCGGCCCCTGCTCCTGCCTCCCCCCTGCTGTGTGGCTGCAGCTGGACCTGGAACTGCCCAGTCCCCACCGGAGGGCGGCCTGAGGACCGGAGGGAAATGGAAGGTCAGGGCCCTCACCAACTTCAGGGGCGGTCTTGGAGAGGTCAGCCGGGCTCAGACTTTGAGGCAGACCTCCTCGTATTTCTACAGCTTTCCAGAAAGGTCTTTTGATTCTGCTAGGACCAGCTAGCCGTCATTCATTCCTTCAGCGCCAGCTGTGTACTGGGACCTGCGAAAGACTCCGGGGACCTAGAAATCAATAAAGATATTTTCTGCCCTTGAGAAACCTGCTGACACTTGGCTTGGAACAGAAATCGCAGTCATGTGGCTTGGGTGCTGGTTCGGGCGCAGACTCAGTCCTGGGAGACCCAAGGACCCTCAACGGTGCCTGGCTGGGTGGGAGAGGAGGGTCCCAGGGGAAGGGCACGCTCAGGATCTAGAGAGAGGCAGAGGGGGTGTGGAGAGGGGCCCTCAGGGCAAGGCCACAGGGGCAGGGGAGGGGAAAGGGCGAGAGAGGAAGGGGACCGACGCCCTTGAGTGCTTCCTGTGTCAGGACTGCATCCCCCGTCAGCCTCCTCATCTCATGAGTCCGCCCAACAGCTTGACAGGGCAGCATCCTGTTCCCTTGCACGTTTTGCTGATAAAGCCGAGGCTCAGAAAGGGCCGGCACCTTTCCCAAAGCCACACAGCGCCCACGTGGTAGAGCCGGGACCCCAGCCCGGGCCTGAGGTCCGACTCCAGGTGAGGGTAGGAGGGGAGCAGCCCATCAGCATTTGGTCCTTCGGGCAACTTAGGAGCTCACGCATTCACGCAACTAACAGATATTACAAATAGCGATTCACTGCTCCTCGGTCAGGCCCCTGCTGGGCTCAAGGGCGAAGCAGTGACAAGAGGGGCCCCTCCCTGCCCGCCTGGGGCTCCCTGGTAGGGGGAGGCGATGGGGATACACCTCGAGTCCCGGCAAAGCCCTGCTTCACTCAGGCTTAAAAATAAACCCAGGTGCTGTCCAGGCCCAAAGAGTGGGGGCCACGGACTCCCAGAGCCCGGCTGGGGGGCGGCGGGCGGAGCTGTCAGCTCGGAGCGGGCGCCTCTCATCAGCATGGGCCCCGGCTTCCTGCTTAAAGATCGCCTCGGGCGTCCTCGTAAAGATGCTAACGCTGCAGCTGACATTTGGGAGCTCCTGGCAGGCGATCAAACCTGAGCTGAGACTCGGCGCTGCCGGGTGGGGGCGGCGCCAGGCAGCAGGGACCCGGCTGGTGGGGCCCCGGGCACCTTCCCTGGCTAGGGACCCCTGTCAGCCCCCCCCCCCCCCGTCAGCCAATCCCCCCCCACACCCCGGCCGCGTACCCGGCTCAGGGCTGGGAGAAGGGTGCAGAAGTCAAGGAAGGAAGTGGAGGGACAGTGGACACGGGGAGACCTGGACTCTTAGCTCATCCCTGAGTTCCGGGCTTTGTCAATAATCAGATCAATCGGCAAAATGAGGAGAAAAAAAACATAGGGTGGAGAGCTGTGGAAGAGAGAAGCTAGAGAAGGGTCCCCGTGCCAATGGCACCGCTGGCTGCAGTGCCCAGGGCTGGGTCCCTCCTGGCGGGGCGGAGGGAGGAGGGTGTTCTGAGGAGGCTGGGGGGGGATTTGAGAGAGAAAGATCCCCACCCCGCCTCTGCCTGGGACACTCTTGCCTTCCACAGACTTCCACAGGCCTGAGCCAACCCCGTCTCCTTTCCCTTTCTTTATATCCAGTCTCCCTTCCACCCACCCACCCATCACTATCCACCAACCTCCACCACCCACCTACCCATCCGTCTGTCCTGCCTTCTACCTAACCAGTTCACCCTCTGCTCACCGCCCATCTAACTAGTCAACCAATCACCCCCCTCATCCATCCATCCATCCATCCATCCATCCATCCATCCATCCACCCACCCACCCACCCACCCACCCATCCATCCATCCATCCATCCATCCATCCATCCATCCATCCATCCATCCATCCATCATCTACTCAGCCAGCCGTCCCCCACCCATTCACCCGTCTCCATCCATTCACCTCCCGCAATCTCAACACACCTCACCCGTTCATCCATTCCTGCCGCATTTATCCAAACACCATTTTTTCAGCAAGGAGAGGGCCGCCAGCCCACTTTTAGGGCCCAAGAAAGGCTTCCGGGAGGAAGACCATCTAAGCAGAGACATGGAGAATGGGTAGGAAGGATCCAGGCACCCACTAAAATGTGGCAGGGAGACCAGTCCCCAAAGACACGGGGGGGGGGGGCAAGAGACAAAGGCCTCTCGGCGAAGGACAGGTCACATTCCCGTTGTAGCTCGAGGGGGAGGAGCTCAGCAGAGAGCCAGGGAGAGACCCACTGAGGCTGGAGTGGGCAGCGGGGTCAGGGCACGAAGCTGGGACAACTTGCCTGGCATGGAGCCGGGCACGCGGGATGGCGGGAGAGAAGTGTAGGAAACGGAAGGCCAAGTCTTGGTCCTGCCACGACCCCTCCCAATTAGCCCCATCCTGGTCCTCAGCCCCCCCCCCAATTCCCGGTGTCCCCGTAGTTAGGTCCCCACAGCCCCGCCCTCAGGGCGGCTTCTCTGGGTCAGGCCCGGGCCTCGTCCTTCTTGGTGTCCTGTCCATGATACTTGGCCAGAGCCCCCAAAATATTCAAGTGATAAAAAATATGTATCCTTGGCCACTGCCGCCGCCACTGGGACTGACAACTGGGCCACCGTGGAGGGCAAGGCCGGGCAGAGCGACGGAGGGGGAGGGCACCGCAGGGGGACCCGGGAGCAGCGCGGCCGGGCCGGCGAGGTGACCGAAAGTGCTCGGCGGAGACCTGAGCTGCGGTGCAAGCGACAAAGACCTGCCTGAGTGCTCGCCTGGATTTGGGGGCGTCGCGGGCCGCGCAGTGCCAGCAGACCCGGCCCCCGGAAGGCCTAGAGGGTCTGGGTGTGTGCCTCCCAGAGACGCTGCTCGCGTCGGAAAGGTTCTGGGACTGAAGGAACACGAGCCGGGAGGCGAACTGATAGACCCAAAGGGCCGAAGCTTTCAAAGGGAAGGACCCCCCGCCCCCGGGAAGGGTTTCGCGGTGGACTGAGCCCAGACACTTCTGGAGAACAAATTAAAGAACATTTGGAGCCTTTGGAGAGGCTGGAAATAATGAACGTCCCACGGATACAAAACCAAATGAAAAAAGGGGTTTTTGTTCTATCACAGGTGCGGATGAGGGGCCAGTGAAGGACTTGTGGGAAAGCAGATGTCATCAGACTGGTTCTGGAAGCGTGAGATCAAAGCCACCCAGCCCTGAGAGGTGTAGAAGCAGCGACCGCCGCAGCGGGAGGGAGCAGAGGTGCCCGCCGGGCGGTGCCAGGGGCCTGGCGAGGTCGGGCCAAAGCTGGGACCAAGGGTTGAATAACTATTATGACCGAGGATGTGGGCTTTACAGCGGTGCCTATGGTGGGGTCAGGACTCCGTCGCCATGGCAGCTACGACTGGACCGGGCACAACCATGGGAACTATGGATAGGGACCGAGATGCGCGGACCATAGCGGCCAGGGCGAGGCGTCCGGACCGGGTGGCCGTCACCAAGACCATTACCAGCCGAACTAAAGGACACACCGGAGAGGACAGGAGGGGACTGCTGAAGCCACCCCGCCGGCGGGACGACGCTGGACACGGGTCTCGGTTGCTCTAAGACGATAATTTTGTAAAAGACCTTCTAGTGTACAGGACGCGCCTGGGTCCCCCCGGACACGGCTGCCCCTTAGTTGCCTTTGTTTTTCACTTGTCTTTCGCTGTCTGCGTTACGGTTCAATGTGGGTTTGTGTTCATGACAATTTCATTTGTATGATTTCAGGTTGAACCTCAAACAAATGCTTCCTTGTGTGATTGTTAAAAAAATATGCATCCTCCCCCCAAATCCCTCCTTTCTTCCTCTTGGGGGGGCCCCTTTCGTACGCCCCATCACCCTGCCCGGAAACCAGGGTGTCGTCCTTACCCCCCGCTCTCTCCCTGGTGCCCCCGCCAGGTTCAGTCCAACACGGGGACCCGTGAGCCCCCTTGAGCCTGTCCCAGCGTGGGCCAGAGCCGCGGCCTCCGCGAGGCGCTCCCCCTCCAGGCCGCTCCCGCCCGAGCCACGCCCAAACCTCACGCTCCACCACTCCCCTCGAGTCCCCTACGGAAGCCTCCGTGGCTCCCTACTGCCCTTGGAGAAGGTCCCCAACCCCTGCCATTGCCTGTAAGACCCTTCCCGAGTGGCCGACGCTAACGTCGCTGGGCTCCGGTTCCTCCCCCTTGGACAGGAGGCCCATCAGGTGGTTGCCGCCCAGGCCGGGTCTCCAAGGCCGCGGGCCCGGCTCCGGCCACCGGACCAAACGCCGAAAACGTCCTGAGTCTTCCTCTCCCACTCGTCCCTGCTCTTGACTCCACGGGGACCCCACAGGCTGTCTGAGCCAGGGACCAAGCCCACGCTCTCAACGCCACAGCCGGCGCCTGGCCGGCCCTCGGGTGGAAGAAAGTCTTGCTAAGAGCTACAAGAATACCCGAGTTTACCCCCGACCCTCCCTCCCCGCTCTGACCATTTCCATTTGTTATTTGTGCCTCAAACCAAAGCCAACTGCTTGGCGTCTTCTCTGCCTACAAAACATTTTTATTGATTTTATGGCTACGGGAATGTTCTCTCTGTCTTCACATTCGCAGGGAAGAGAGAGCCCTGGCCCTGACTCAGAGCTGGATGCTAGCTGGAGGCGTCCTCTCTGTGGCAGGCTCCGGGGACAGGGTTTATCTGTTTGTTCCGTGACCTTGAGCGGGAGCTGAGGCAGCCGGAAAGAGGAGAGACGGAGCTGGGAGGGGAGGAGGGGGAGCCGGAGCCGCGGCCCCAGGACCGGCGCTGCCCGCGGGACCAGCCAGGTGATGGGAGACGAGAGGAGAGGGAGGGACGGGACACACTGCCTGCATGGCCACGGCCACGGCCACGGCCACGGCCGCCTCATTGAACTCGGTCCTCTGAGGTCCCCGGGCTGCACCGGTTCCCCTGGAAACTGAACAGACCGAGTATTCAGAGCTGGAAGGAGATGTCAATGCCCAGGTAGAAACTAAACCGCCACCCACGTGGGGTGGGCCAACCGTGGCTGATACAGACCCGGCGCTAGGTGGAGAGACTCGGTCCAGGCGCCTGGCCTTGTCCGTGGGGACCCTGCAGAGAGGGACGGTGGCACCTACAGGAGCAAGCAATGAAGAGGTAGAGAAAAGCAGCCGTCCTCAGAAGGGGTCCCCCCCGCCCCCCCCCCCAGGCGGGCCAAGATTTAAGCCGAGCATTTATCGAGCACCCTCCCTTTGCCGACGTCCAGCCTCTCGAGCCAGCCGTGTCCCCTCCGACTGAGCTGGAGGCACCCTTAGAGCAGGGGCTGTTTGCTTCCTCCCACATAACCTCCTTTTTAATACGAGAGCAAAACACGCTTATTGTCGGAAAACACAGACAAGCCCCATGGAGAAGACGAAGCTGCTTTTCGTTCCATCTCTCTGGACCTTCGGGCGGACCCCCCCCTCCCGCTCCCGGGCGCGAGCCTCTCCCCGGGCCTCGTGCACATCCGACGGGTGACCATGACTCTCCGTCCGATCGTTTGCTGATTTATTACCCGTTAATTCCAAACGCGTCCCCGGGACCCTCGGCGGGGAACCGTGTAGTGGTGCCTTAAATTCTTCGGGGTGCGGAGAGAGGTACAGAAACCTGGGCAGCGCAGGGGGACCCCAAATAAAAGCCCGGGGTCCGCGTTCCCCACGGCTCACGCTACCCGAGTGACTTGATCACCAGCACTCAGGAGAAATTTAGGTGAGTTTTCTCTGAATTTACTAGTCTCCCAAAGGACCTCAGGGGAGTCTGAGTCAAGCCCTGTCCTGCCGCCCAGGCCCCTCAGTACAAGCTCCGGATGTTGGCATGTGCCCGAGCCCTAAGCCCTTCAACGCCCATCTGCGGGGCCTTCCTGTCGCCCTCTCCTGCTTCCCAGGCGCTCGTCCTGACCTGCACTCAGCGGCCAAGCCCTTCTCTGCGCCTCCTGCCCCACGAGCTCCGTGGCCGCATCGACGAGGACCCAACCCGAGGGCCCCCCTTGGGGGCCGAGCAGCTTGCTGTGGCTGTTCCTCGAAAGCCTTGCAGACGCACCTCCCCAGACGTCGCGCCGGGCGCCCCGAGCTCGCGCAGGAGGCTTGACAAAGCGGGTGACGGCCACACCCCGACACGACACACCCCGGACCGAGGCCGGGTCTGAGCCGACTCTGCCGCCAAGAGCCTTTCTTAGTCGCATTGTTTTTTTCTTAAGTCTAGAATGTTCTTTTTAGTTTTTTGTTTGTTTGTTTTTTTGTGAACCTTCACTTGAGGAAATTTTTTTCATTGATTTTTTTTTTTTTTTAGAGAGAGTGGGGGGGGGACAGAGACAGAAACATCCATGTGAGAGACACATCGATTGGTTGCCTCCCACATGCGCCTCAACAGCGGCCGGGGATCGAGCCTGCAGCCCAGGTACATGCCCTGGGCTGGAATCGAACCCAGGACCCTGCAGTCCTCCGGCCGACTGAGCCAAACTGGCCAGGGCTAGGATATTCCTTCTTGACGGTGTGCGAGTCACCCATTTTGAAGAGTCTCTAGAGAAAGTTTAAAATTCACAATTAGACGTCTCAATCGTACGTTTCTGGGGACACAGACCCGGTTAAATTTGAAATTCATATCTGCTCTGAGATCACGCCACGTGTTCCAAAACGCCAGTATGTCAGAAGTGTTACTAAAATGTCATTTGTAACTCAGGTTTTGCAGAATCAACCGACCGCCAGAGGGTCAGGGACTGTGTCTGTTTTGCCCAGTGTCATGCAAAGAGCAGGCTGTTCCCCAAACGGCCCCGGGCTCTCCCTCTAGGTCCTCGGCGAGACACCTGGCTCCACTGGGGACGGGGTGCTGGTGCCACTTAGCTTCCGGCAGGCCGGCCAGGTGGCCTCTTGATGACCTGGGGCACGCCCACGGCTCCTGGCCCTCGGGCACTGGGCTCCGAGCCTCACCCATTCCTCCCTGTTTGGATAGAGATGAGCAGTATTTACATTTTCCTGCCCTGCGAACCCCAGATGCCTGGGTTTCCCCTCCCCTCTCATCCCTGCTGCGGGCGGGCTAAGTCCCCTTGGCGCTCATTTGCCGCAGTGTTTTGTGAAATGCAGTATGTGGGTTTGCTAGGCCTGTTGTAACGAAGTACAACCGAAATGTGTTGTTTCAAAGTTCTGGAGACGCGGAGGTTCAAAATCCAGGTGTCAGCAGGCTGGCCCCTTCTGCAGGAAAGACTGCCCCCCCCCCCATGGCTGGTAGATGGCTGTCTCCTTCCTGTGTCTTCACCCCGCCTCCCCTCCGTACCTGTGTGCGCGTCAATTTCCTCTTCTGACAAGGCCCCAGCCTCATGGGATTAGGGTCCACCCTGATGACCTTGTTTTACCTTAATTACCTCTTCAAGGACCCCATTTCCAAATACAGTCACATGCTGAGGTCCTGGAGGTTAGGGCTGCAACATATGAATGGGGGGGGGGCGTGATTCAACTCCAAACATGCAGCGAGTAGTAACTAAGACATGCTGGGCATTTCTACCTCCCATGCTCTTCGGCGAAAGCCAGGCGCGCAGTGTAGAAACAGCTTCGCCAGCTGCCGTGGGCAAGAAGCTTCCCAGCTGTTTCCCCCTAGATGACGTAGGTCACCATCTCTTCCACCTTCAGTAACGGTTCCCTTGTCTCCTGGTGCCCGCTTCTAGAGCCAACGCCTCATCTGTGTCAGTGTAGCCACTACTGCTAGGTACTAATTTCTGTATTGGTCAGGTTTTGCTCGGTTACGCTGCATAACACGCATTCCCTAGAAATCAGGAGATTATCACAGCCCGGGTTATTTTCGTTCAGGTTTCATGTTTGCTTGCCACTCTGCTTCACACGCCGTCTTCATCTGGGGGTCCAGGCCGAAGCGGCAAGTCTCCATCTAGAATGCGGCCGCCAGAGAGAAAAGAGCCAGAGAACTGGATGGCTTTGAACTTTCTGCAGGGCACTGGTATGTGGTCACTTCTGCCCGCATTTCCTTAGTCAGATGGCCGAGCTGACGTCAGGGGACGTGCCAGTATGCTCTGCCCATCGGGAGGTGTTGTGCGTCCCTGACCCCAGGCCACAGCTGTTAACACTGGCTAAGATTTACTACGCGTGGGGCTTGGCGCCAGCAACCTCACATCACTAGCTCCATTCCTCTTCCCAGCCCCATTGATATAAGAAAACTGAGGCTCTGAGAGGGGAAGAAACTTGTCTCGTATTATAAACAGGGTTTATGAACATACTTTGAAAAACCCTAAGGGTTTACCCGCATATCAGGTCTCACTCCTGGTACATCTCTTCTCAGCAGCCGTGGGAAGAAAATGCTTGAGGAAGAGCTTGCTCAGGGGCGAGGCCACGGGGACGCAACGCTCTTGGTGGGGTGGGGACTTGTGAGCCAGCTGCAAACCCTGCCACGGTGTCGGAAGACTCTGTTCCTTGGGGAGCCCATACCCCATCTTTCAGCTCAGCTCCGCCTCAGCCCGTGAGTCTAGGATTCCGCCGGAGCTGTGCATGGCTATGGGAGGGCAGGGAGGTACGTAAATAAATACCACTCCCCTCGGAGGAAGGGAGAGACGGAGTCTGCTCTGTCCCAGGAGCCGGGTGGTGTGTCTGTGCCGACCACCCACTCGCTGGGCAGAAGCCCCTCCTGCCCTAAGTGCCTCTGGGGGCCTGAGCACTTTCCGGTCTGTTTGTTTGTTTCTTTGAGGGAGGGAAGGAGGCACTTGTGTGGTCTTATTATCCTTGTTTTACAGATGGGGAGACCGAGGCCCAGAGAAGTTAAAGCGACTTTGCACAGCCAGTGGTGATGGACCCAGGACCCAAACGTGGCTGGGAAGGTGGCAGTGAGGCCAGAACACGAGCCTCACCCCTGCTGACTTAGGCTCCATCTGTGGGCCTGAGGCTTGGGGTCCCCCGCTGGCTCTTGGAGGCAATTTGGAGGGAAGGAGGCAGCAACCAGGGGCCACGGAGGGTGCAGAAGGGCGAGAGGACCGAGCTTGCCACTGACGCCCCTTCACCTTTGGAACACAGTCCACACCCAGCTCTTCAGGGAAGGGAGGCAGGGAGGACTGGGCAGCTCGACAGGGTCCTGTCCTCAAGGTTTCAGTACCCCTGGGCCCCCAGGTGGCCAGGTGAGGGGCTTCCCCTGTGGGGATGAGGGCAGGGACCTTGGGACCCTGGTTTCCTCAGGCCATTTCCCAAACTAGCCGCGGTCCAAGCAGGGCCCCAAGCAGCCTCTCCCTACGCGAGGGGATGGAGTTTCCCACAGCCACCTGCCTGCTCCCAGTGCAGCGGCCCCTCTGACGTCAGTCACCCGCACCCAGCCCCTGGCCCACTGTCCAGCGCTGTCCAGAGCCCCTCGTCCTCAGTGCCTGCATCAAGCACATGCCCGGTACGTATACAGCCAACTCCCCTGTTCTGATTCTGCCAGGGTGTGACCTCAGCCATGTCATTCTCAGCTGCCAGGCTTCTTTCTCTATCTGTGCAGGAAGGGGGCTCTCCCGGGGGTATCCTAGCTGCCCCTGCCGGTCCAAAACCCAGTGCAGAAGCCGGGAAGGACTGGTGGGGATCCCTGGGTCTGGGGAAAATTTGGGAGCCAGGGCCCCTTTTGGAGTGACAGAGGAAAGTCCCACAGACAACCCTCGGAACCCTCAATCCAGCGGCCCTGGCCAAGTGGGGCCCCCGCCTCCATCCCTCGGCCACCCAGCCACCCGGAGCCCTGTTGAACCAGACTCGGGCCCCACGCCCTCCAGAATCACGCAGACACCCTAGCTCCTGGCTGGAGCAGCCCCCACCCCAGCCGATGCCCAAAGCTCCTTGAAAAATCTTACTCTGGCATTCCTGCCCCGACACCCAGCCCCAACTCTGCGCGGTGAGCGGAGCGCGAGGGGGGAGGAGAGAGCGGAGGGCCCGGCAGGCAGGCTCGAGAGGGAGAAATGCAAATGGCTTCCACTCTCCTTTCTTTTAAATGCTGAAACCAGCCTTGACAGCCTCTGAAAATAAATGGCACCGACTCGCTGGGATTTCAAATTCCGTGATTAAGGGCTGAAGCAAATACTTTTTCCCTCCCTCCCTCCCTCCCTGCCTCCCTCCCTCCCCCCGCCCCCGCCCTCCCTCGGTGGGCTGATAGAGCGGCGCGGGCCGGGGACAGCTTTTTGCGAGCCTGCCAGGAGCTCTGATAGCAGCCTCCCGCCGCCCGCAGCACTTCTGCTCCGGTTCCTGGGCTGTTTATCAGGCTCGCTCACACTGCGGCAGCCGGGAAAGCAGCTTTAAATCCCCTCCCGAGCCCCCGCGGGCCCCCTCCCCGCGCCTGCCCCCACGCACACACGTGGACACAAAACACACATGCACATATGCATAAAGGCACACGTATGCACGGTGCACACAAATGTACATGCACACACACCCCCGAACACACATGCACATGGCACGATGCACACACACGTGCACGTGGCACGATGCACACACATGCACATGCACACACACACATGCACATGGCACGATGCACACACATGCACATGGCACGATGCACACACACACATGCACATGGCACGATGCACACACATGCACACGGCACGATGCACACACACACACACGCACATGTGCACACACACACTCGCCCAGCCCAGCTGGACCTCTGCCTGTTCTCCAACCAAAGTTGGGAGGGTGAGAGGAAGAGAGAGAACAGGAGGGAATGCAGAGGGGAGGGGAGGGGGCAGGAGGAGAGGGGCCTCCCCAGGGCTCACAGTCTGCAGGGGCTGCTTCCCATCACCAGGGCCCCGCTCCTTTACGGCTAACTGCCCCCCACCCCCATCGCGGGGTGGCGGCCTCAGTCTTCTTCCCGCCCAGATTCTGCCGGCACCTCTGGGTTGCACTTTCTCAGGGTGCCAGGCAGAGTTGGGGGCCAGCGCCTTGGATCTTCAGAGAGGAGGCTGCTCCCCTTTTATGGCCTGAAAGCTGTGACTCACGGGAATCGCAGCTGCGAAGAGGGACAGTCAGGACTCCAGTCTGGCGGCTCTGGAGGTCGGGGGTGGGACAGACGCCCCTCCCCTAGTTCTGCAAAGGCCACCTCTGCTCACAGACAACACCCCGAGTGACTCCCCAGCTGCCTGGCTGTTGGGTTCACCCTGTGGTCTAGACGCTGCCGATGGACGGTGACAACAGGTGTGCTCAGGTGCCGGCCAGAGGGGGCTCCACTCCCCAGGCTGGTCGCTCCTGGGGAGCTGACAAATGGCGTGAGGTGTGAAGCAAAGCCCCCCTTGGGGTGCCCGCTGGCTATGTCACCAGCTCCCAGCAACAGGAAAGGTGGGCACAGCCTTCCCGGGCAGCCTTTGGGAAGGCACCCATGGAGGGCCCTGGCATGGCACATGGGCACTGGGCTTGTGGCAATGCCAGGGAGAGGGAAGCTGCTGGTCTCCAGGCCGGCTCTGTGGAGGTGGAGCACCCCCACCCTCACTCCCCTCCGCACCCCTGAAGCCTGTGCCTCCGAGGAGACGCCTCCACCGGCAGGCAGGCAGGGTGGGGCTTACGAAGCGCAGCAGGGACGTGGAGACGCTGACCCTGCTTGCAGAGCCCAGTGCTCTACGCCACAAACATGCCTTGCGGAGCCCTCACTGCAAACAGGCCCATTTTACAGATGGGGACAAGCTGAGGCTCAGGGGGGGAAGTGACTCGCCCAAGGCCTCCTGGCTGGGAAAAGGCAGAGTCAGGATTTAAACCGGCATTCTGCCCTCAAGGCGGAGACATCATGGAATCTCATTTCTTCTTTATGTGCAAAGTTATTAGGCCGAACTGTAGGAAAGTGCTGATATTCAGCCATTTTGCCCTGTAGAATCTTCAAAATCGTGCAGTTTAACTTGAGAGCAGGGCTAGTCCATCAGTTCACTGCCTGGTCGATATGGCTCCAAAGCCAAGCAGTGCCAAGGACCAGCCGGGCGGTCCCCCCCGCCATGGACTGAAGCGCTGCTGCTCTGTGTGCTCCACGGCGCCCTGGCCCAGCTGAGGGTGGGAGCTTCAAGGAGGGTTGGCCTCCGTGCAGAGACGGGGATTCTGGAACCCAGAGAGGCTACAGTCCCAAAGCCACACAGCAGGGTGGCGTTAGACCCGCCTGCAGTCTGTCCCTCCCTTACACCGCCTGGGTACAGAGACTGAGACTCTCGGGGTCATGTCGCCAGATTTAACAAATAAAATACAGCCCGGCTGGGAGTGGCTCAGCGGTTGAGCATCGACCTAGGATCCAGGCGATCGGGGTTCGATTCCCGGTCAGGGCACATGCCCGGTTGCGGGCTTGATCAATGACTCATCATTGATGTTTCTATCTCTCTCTCCCTCTCCTTTCCTCTCTCTGAAATCAATAAAGATATATTTAAAAAAAAAACAACAACAAATAAAATACAGACACCAAGCTAAATGTACATCTTGAATAAGCAGTGAGTGACACTGTAGTTTAAGAATGTTCCATGCAAGTACTTACAGTACAAATGTATTCACCGCTTACCTGAGGTTCCCATTGAACTGGCTGCCCCGTATTCCACCCCGCAGGCAGCTCTGCCTGGGGTTCCACTTCTGAAAACAGGCAGGGACAGCACTGGTCTCCTGGAAGGTGGGGCCCGCCTGGATGGATGAAGGAGCCTGAGCCTGAGCCTGAGCCTGAGCCTGAGCCGGAGCCTGAGCCTGAGCCTGAGCCTGAGCCTGAGCCTGAGCCTGAGCCTGAGGTGAGCTTCCCTTGCAGCTACAGGAGGCATGTGACCCAGGTCCAGCCAATGAGATGAAGGCAGGAGATCCTGGGCAAGGCTCCCCTTCTTGAATTAAAAGGCGGAGATTTCAAGGAAAATAGACTTCCCCCTGCCCCTCTTCTACCTGCCTGGAATGTGAGTGTGACGGCCAGAGGTGGAGCAGCCCTCTTATGACCATGAGACGCAACCACGAGCCAGGTGCTTGGTGCCGGCAAACCTCTCCCAGGTCTTACAGCGTAAGAGTCAGTGTTTAAATGCTCCTTCGTTCAAAGATCAAGCCCTTCACACCGTTCGTGTTTTAAAGTGTAATTTATTTCATCAAATGAAGTGATAGTTAATGATGGGATTTTTAGTGTGTGTTTTTGTTTTGTTTAATAGCCTTTCCTAGCAAAGTTAAAAACTGGCATCACCTTGTCAGCCCTCCAAGGTGTTTTTGTTTTTTTTTTAAATTGTATTGGTCTCTTAAACCCAAAAGCTTAGGGAATGTGCCCAAGAATCCCTCAGCCCACGCATACACACGGGTGCAGCTGGGAGGAGAAGCAGAGGGGGGCGGCCCCTGTGAGGGCTGTGGCTGGCCCAGGGGCTGCCGTTCCAGGCACCTGCTCTTTGGACCCCAAGGGCCTGGTATTGGGAGCAGTTCCCAGCCTGCTCTGTGCCTCCTGCCGCCCCCTCCGCACCCCAAGGAGGTGAGGTATCCCCAGAGGAGGGGGAGCAGCTCGTCAGCTCCCCAGCCAGGAAGGTGCGCCCCAGCGGCCCCTGTGTTCTGGAGGCCAGCGGGGCCTGTTCTGGGCCCGGGCCAGTGGGCCGTGTGCATAGCTGCTCCAAGGCCAGGTGGCCTGGCGGGTTCCAGGCGGGAACAGCCACACTGAGCCCAGCAAACCCCCAAGGCGGCCAGGGGACGGAGGGACTCCTGGGAGAGTCCAGTCCAGCCCCGCTCCCCCAGGGCCCTGCAAAAGGCCCGGGAACCCTGCCCACCCCCATTCCCCGTGGGGGAGAGGACCCGGGAGAGAGCGAGGCAGAGGCAGGTCTGAGAAACTGCTCAGCCAGGGAGATGAAAGGCAGCGCTACACTCCCCGCATGTTAACCGCGCGGCTCCCAGCCCGGCCCTAATGAGGCGCAGGAGGGAGGGAGGCGGGCAGAGGCAGCGGGTCTGCCAGGTCTCCACCGTGCCACCGCCCGGACCGGCCTGTCCCTCACAGGCCCCCAGGGCGTTTCCCCAGAGCCCCGGCTGAGGCTTGCCTCACTCTAGTGATGCAGACGGGAATGCACGCGAGGACGGACCCCGAGAGGGAAACCCACGGGCACATCTGTGGGCCGTGCCCACGGCCACGCATCGCGCCCAGAAGGTGCTGGGGCTGCTCCAGCGAGACCGGCTCGCCCCGCCCCAGCCCCCAGGTATGGAAACACAGCTGGGCCGCGGCTCTGGCTCTCCTCCTGGGGCGAGGCTGCACCAACCACGGGGCGCAGGGCTGGGTGTCACAGCCTCACCCTCCTCCACGCGGGCCCCAGCTCCAGCCCAGCCGGCTGTGACAGACAGCGGAGGGGGTCAGCGGCCGCTCTGCCTGGCATCGCACAGCGCTCAGATCCTAGCTCTGGTTTGCCAGTTAGAGAAATGGCCTAATTCCTTCCAGAAGTTTCCAAGGTTTCCATGCCCACACGGCTCCTGGGAGACACACACACACACACACACACACACGTCTCAC
Source organism: Miniopterus natalensis (assembly GCF_054644295.1). Taxonomy (NCBI): domain Eukaryota; kingdom Metazoa; phylum Chordata; class Mammalia; order Chiroptera; family Miniopteridae; genus Miniopterus; species Miniopterus natalensis. The sequence goes on from NC_142092.1 coordinate 72,808,423, forward strand.
CATTCAGGGAAGCATGGTTCCACTTGCATGAGAGAGAATTTATCTTATTTTTAAAGAAGTTGAGGCCACTTGGCAATCAGAGCCCTTGTGGCTGGAGCAGGGAGGATCCTGGGAAGGGGTGTTAATCAGGCGCCCTAAGGACATGCAAATCAGGAGAGAGCTCAAGTGATTAGGGGGTGATGAGTCTGGGGGGGCAGCCAAGGGGCCTCCATGGAGGCTGGGGGGTGAACCGTGAGCTAGTGGAGGCCACAGGAGAGACAACCACACAACAGGGGCTACAGGGCCCTGACGGTTCCCCCGCTGGCTCCCTGGCTCCCCTTCGGCCGCAGAGCTTGGGGCTGCTCTGGCGGGACCCCCTGCCTGGCCTGGGTGGGCCCCTCTTCCTCCTGACCAGGGGCTGGCACTCTGGGAGAGACAGGCCTGGGCAGGGACTATGGTGTGGGCAACCGGGCAGCATCTACAACCTGCAAGATGTCCCCACCCCGTGGGGACCCGGGTTCCACGTCTGGCCTGAGGAAACAGGCCCGTGTACGCACGCACAGGACGCCAGCGTGGGGACGCGAGCTTTCACGGAAACCTGGGATCGGCAGCGCAGTAGGGGACTGCTCGAGGGGGAAGGGGCATGTTTACAATGGATTTCCCTGTCCCCCCCAAAACGATGACTTAGTGCGGGGAGAGGGCACAACACGCTGTTCAGGGACCGGGGAAAGCCGGCGGCAAAACACTGGGTGGCGAAGCCTGTCTCGGAAAAATAATAATAAAAGCTATACCTAGAAATATCTGGAAGGAAGGGTAGTCACAGAAATGTCAACAAAGCTGCTACGGCGGGGTAGACGTCAGGCTATTGCTATTTCCCCTTTTGTATTAACTTTTATCACAATGGGCCTATATTATACATATAATCAATAAAGCTGTTTTATTCTCTTTTTAAGAAAACTGCGCCGCTGCTTGACCTCGCATCTCCCCCGACCCATTTAATAGGAAATAAAATATCTGGGTAGGCGACGAGAGTGACAACCACCAGCCTTGTCCAGGGTCGGATCTGCGAGCCCCTCTCTGCCACCCAGGGAACAGGAGGCCCGTTCCTGCCACACACCGACTACGCCTGTCCAGTGTAGACACGGCTCCTGTGCAATTCCAAGTCGCTCCTCCTTAAGCCCCGCCAAAGGCACCCAGGATCAGAGCTGTTCCTCTAACACGGCGCGCAGAGTATGTGCCGGGTGCACCCCCCGCAAGGCCGCCCCAGTCCCGCACGTTAGCATCTCTGCAATGAAACGCCCACAAGTCCGCATTGGGGGGGCGGATAACACCATAAATAGCTTCCCATCGTCTGAGGTCTGACTTGGCCTCCGAATGAATCGGCCACCATCTTACCGCGGTCTGGACTCCGGGTTTCAGACCTTTCATTAGCCCCAGAATTCCCGTCAAGGGCCAGGGGCCAGAGCAGGCCGGGCTGGGCCTGCCGCCTGCTCCTCCCGCCCGGTGCCCCCAGCAGAGGGCCGGCGACAGGGGCCAGCGGCCGGCGCTGCCTCTCGGGCCCCCGCTTGGTTTAATGCTCTGTTTCGCCATCTTGAAGTTCTAACACATTTTGGACAAGGGGCCCCTATTTTTCCTGTTGCATGGGACCCTGCAAATCCCGTGGCCAGTCCTGCCAGCATCCGGCACGAGGCCTGGCACGAGGCGGTCGCTCAGTACGCCTGGTTGAATGAATGAATGAATGAACGTCACCCTGTCCCACTCAGCTTTGCCCCTCCCTTTTCCCACGAGCGTGGGGAACCGACGGTCATCGGTGTCCTGAATGGCCTGCTCACTGGACAGCTTGACATCCATGGAGATTCAAAATCCGAGGGGGGGGCACCTGTGTTTCTAACGTGCACCCCGAATGACTCAGACACCCAAGACATTGAGAACCAATCTTATGTTTGTTTTGAGGGCAACCCTGCTCTCTGTCCCCCCTTTTCTAGCTGTGTGACCTTAAGCAGGTCGCCAAACCCCTCTGAACTTCCTACAGCGGGCAAGGGGTCAACGACCACCCTGAAGCCCACCGGGTCAGTTGTCTGGGGACAAGCCCCCTCCTGCCCTTATCAGGGAGCTCCCTGGGGGCGCGGAGTCCTGTCTGCTGAGTCTGCCTCGTTCCCTGAGAATCCCGGGCTCCCAGCTTGCGGGGAGCAGGCGGGCGAGGGGCTCGGTGTGCGGAGAGGGCCGCGGGAGAGCGAGGAGGGCAGGCAGGGGGCTTTGTGGGCGTAGGCGGGACACACAGTAGGCGCCACACAAGCGGAGCCATTGTTAGCGGACCCACAGCCTCCTCCCGGGCTGCGGCACGGCAGATGAGCCCCGCTGGGGCCGGGAGGCTGGGGGCTGGAGGCTGCGGCAGGGAGGCAGGCAGGGCTGCGGGACGGAGTCCAAGCACGTCCCGATACCAATTAAGGCGGCTCTGCGCAGGGGGGCTCGGCGGCATTTATCAGCCCGCCCGGGCGGGGCTGGCAAGCTGTCCTCCGGCTGACGGATTAGACAGCGGACAATTAGGTTTCAGGCAGGCTCGCTGGCTCCCTCTCTCACACACACACACACACACACACACCCCTTTCTCCATCAGTCTCAACCCCAGCGACACAGCCCAGCTGAGTCCCTGCCCAGCCCCCAGTGGTGGGCACAAAATACAGAGGCCCCACCCCCCCAAGGAGAATAACCGGGGACCCCTCAGCTCTATAGCCCGGAGGACCACGGCTCAAGACCCCACAGTCTGCACCCCCAAGCATCCCTTCCAGTTGGACCAGGGGTGGGGGGGCTCCTGAGGCCCAGAGTGCAGGCGAGTCCACAATGACTGTTTTACAGCTGAGTGGGGACAAACCTGAGTCACCCGGGGACCCTCTTCCTTCCCTAGAAACTGCCTCCCCTTGGGCCCATGGGCCCCAATACAAGGAATGTGTGAGCAAAGACAGGGACTTTGAAGGACTTTCTAAGCCCAGAGGAAAAGTCTGCAGGATTCTAGAACGTTCTTACCGCAGACGCTCTGGGATGAGTCCGGAACACTGGAAGGGACGGGTGACCCAAATCCTTCCTTGGGGAAGGCGATTTGGGAGGATGCTGGGGCAGCTCCCACCCACAGCTGCAGGCCACGTCCCCTGTCCTAACAGTGTCCCCGGCCACTCCCTTGGGTCTTGGGCACTGGTCACCAGTGGCAGGACCTTCCCGCTAAGATGATCTCAGGTACCTGTCTGAGCTCATCGGTGTCCCTGGACTGTCCACACTGGCAAATGGCATCATCGTCTCCCCAAGGCCCAGTCCAGAAACCGGGCTTTGTCCTGGTCTCCCCACCTGCCGACCTCCACGGCTGGAGCCTCCAACCTGGCCCGCGTTGCCCAGCCAGCTCTCACGCCCGCCTCTTCTCAGTCCCAAGGCCACCAGCCTGGCCCAAGCCACCATCTCCCACCTGGGTCCTCCACCGGCCCCATTCCTGGGCCTTCCTCTTCCGCTCTGTCCCGGCCACACAGATGTCACCTAGAGTGCCCTTCAGTCACCCAACTCCCTGCTTTGAGGAGTCTTCTCACCCCCAGCACCCTCGGGAGCGGGTCTCAGCCTCCCACCTCCCAGCCTCCGTGCCTCCTTCGCGCTGAGCCCTCCGTGATGATCTCGCTCATTTATTTGGTCCCTTGGTTGATGTCTGCTCCCGTCTCTCCCACTGGAATGTACTTCGGGGGCCTGGGCTAGGGACCAGCTGTTTTGTTTACCCTCTTAGCACCTGTCACAGCTTCAAGGGGCAAAGCAGAATGCCGCCCTGGTCCCCCTGACTTTACCCAGTGAAACCTGCAGCAGTCCTTTGACAACACTGAGGATTTTTTTCATAACGTAGAAGAGGGCAGGGAATCACCATGTCCACAGAAAAACAAACTCCATCTGTTGCACTTGCTCAGGTGAAGCTTCTGCTCCCCAATCCTAGGAAAGCGCCTGCGCTCTGAGTCCAGCCACGCCCTGCACAGTTGTCATCTCACCGAATCCTCAGTAGCGCGTGAAGCTCAGAGAGGTTAGGTGACATGCTCGAGCTCACACAGCCTGCCCCCAGCTTAGCCACGGCAATCTCCTGCCTTTAAAGTCCAAGTGCTTTCCGCGCCCTCAAGGTCAAAGCCAAGGTCTGTGGGTCTTCTCCCCTGGCTGAGCAGCGAGCTACAGCGAGCTAAAGAACACTGGGTTCACTGTGTAACCTCGGACATGCCTCTTTCCCTGTCTGGGCCTCAGCTTTCTCATGTGCAAAGTGGGAGGGCTGGACTCACTACTCCCCTGGACTCATCCAGCTTGAGCATCCTGCAGGGGCCCAGGGTGTGGGCCTGGGGGCTGGGAGCAGAGCATCCAGCCAGATGGCAGCAACAGGACTGGGAGACCTGGCTGCCTCCAAGTGAATGGCAGGAAGTGGCTTAGTGGCCAGACAGGGACACAGTGAGAGCAGTGGGGACAAGGGCCCAGCCAAGCGGTCACAGAGCACCCTCCTGGCCACCCTGCACTGTAGCCAGCTCACAGGACAGCGGGTGGAGCGTCCTCTCTGACCCCAGCAGCTCTTGCAGGACCTGGGCGCACTGCCCACCCAGCCCCTCCTCCCCATTCCTCCCCCGTCCCCGAGATCAGTCATGTGCCCAGGCCAGGGGTCTGCCCAGGCAGGGAGGGGCTGGGATGGCAGGCTGTGGGGGTCCCTCAAGCCTCCCCTCACCCTGAGCTCTAACCTGAAGGCCCTGGCATTTCACAGAAGCTCCTGCGGTGCGAATCCTCAGACAAGAGCCGAGGCCTCCTGTTTCCCTCCGTAAGGAAGGGGCGTAGGAGCAGGAGCAGGAGTGAACTCACTGCTCGGGGACAGATGGCTCCAATCCTTCGACCCACTCTAAGGAGTGCTCACTGTGTGGCAGGCACGGTGCTGGGCACCAAGGGTGAGAAAACAAACATGCCTCAGCCCTCTCTCATGCCCGAGTCACACCGACGCAGGAGACTAAGCGGGGAGGTCAGCGTGAGCACCACACGGGGACAGCTGCCACTTGCCGTGTGAGCACAGAACGCCGGATGCACAAGGACGCTGAGCACCTGCCCAAGGTCAGCAGAGAGCTTGGCTGAGGGGGTCTGCAGAGCCCAGCCCCGGGGCTTTCTCCACATCACTCTCCTGGCATCCTGGCAGCGAGGTGTTCAGTTAGTGTCCCTTAGGAGCATGAGGCCCTTGGAGGGAGGGACCCTCAGCACCTAACGCAAGGTTTGGATCTAGATGGGCGTTTATTAAAAGATGGATGGATGGATGGATGGATGGATGGATGGATGGATGGATGGGAGGGAGGGAGAAAGGGAGGTCGGTGGGTGGATGGATGGGAGGGAGGGAGGGCGGGAGGGAGGGAGGGAGGGAGGTGGATGGATGGGAGGGAGGGAGGGAGGGAGGAAGGAAGGTAGGTTGGTGGGCGGATGGATGGAGGGAAGAGTATATGGAGTGAGTGGTGAGTGACTGGCCCCTACACCAGGAGGCATCCTGACAGGTGAGCAGGCAGTTCACCGCATGGCCCCTCCCCCAGCATGTCATTAGGGCACATCTGCTGCGCCTGGCCCCTGGCCCCTGCCCCCCCCACCGGAAGGTACAAACCCCTCTGCGCCTCTGCGGCTTTATTAAGGACCTATTAACTCAGTGTCTGCCAGGCCTGGGTTGAGACGCAGATCCAGGCCGAGCTAACAGCCCAGAGGGGCACCAGTGAGGAGGGCCGGAGCCTAGGGTGACAGGGAGGGTTTTAGAGCCACTGGTCTGCCTGTTTAATCTCAGTTCCTCTGCTAATTGGCTGTGTGGCCTTGGGCAGCTCACTTCTCTATTTTCATTCTCAGTTTCCTTGCCTGTAAATAATGGAATAATGGGCTGCTGTGAGGATTCTGAGCTAACGCATTTGTCACCCAGCACAGAGAGAGCACCTGCTGTAACCAGTGCCACCCGAGGACCCTCAGGGAGCCAGGCAGGGCGGGGCCCTCAGGCACACCAGCCACCTGATCCTTGTGGGACAGGCAGGTGCTCTGACCATCCAGAATTTCCGGATGAGGAAACTGAGGCCAACAGGTTAAGTGCTTGGCCAAAGCCACAGGGCCAGGAAGTGACGGGTCGTGATTCAAATGTAGGCACTGGACGCCACAACCAGGCCATTTCTGCCTGGCCACTGAGAGGGAACAAAGCCGGGGTGGGTGGGGCTGGTGGGGCCTCTCCCACCAGCGCCTGGAGGGGATGGCACCGCAGAGCAGAGGGGAAGCTGGGACAGTAACGGAGATTTACGGCTTCCAGCACGATTAACTGCGCCATCTGGATGCCACGCGTCCACCTGGGTGTATCAGGGACCCCAACCCTTCCGTATGAGCAGCAGGGAGGCTCAAGGCGGCTGGGAGAGCTGTCGTGAGCTGCCAGGTTGACCGGCAGGGACTGTGTGGGGCTTACTTAGCTCTGCTCGAGCTCCCAACGTACCCCTGAGGTCCCCCCAGTCTCAGAAGAGTCCAGAATGATTGCATCCCAGGGTGCAAATGCAGAGGGAGGGGCTGTGGTCCCAGTCACAATACAGGTCAGAGGATGAGCAGGAAGAGTGGGCTGACAGTAACACAACCAGCATGACCGACGCTCTCAGGGGCTGATGCTCCAGCTTCTGACCACCTCTGCATTCTGAGCCACCTGGCAGCCTTGTGATCCCCAGCAAGGACTCCACCTGTCAGGCCGGGGCCTCCCATCTGTGAAGTTGGGGTCATCCTCGCACTCACCCCTCAGGGTGTTTTGAAGGCTAAATTAGACAAGGAAACCCACTGACCTCAGTGTGGTGCCTGGTGCCGTCAGTTCACCATTGGTGGTGGTTGTCATTAATGCCCCAACTGCCAGATGGGAAGACTGAGGCCCAAAGAAGGCAAGCAACTGGCCTCAGGTTGTATAGAAGGTTGGCAGCCGAGTCTGTGCCAAAGATGGTGGCCCTGCCTTGGGACACAGCCAGACTTAGAGTCTCAGGGCCCCAAGGCAGCAATCCTGGGTCACACCAGGGAGAGCGGCAAACCCCCTCTGGCTCCAATAATGGCCACTGTATTTTGCGCACCTACTCTGTGCCAGGCGCCTCGCTCCGAGCTTTTATGTAGCATTTCACAGACCATCACAATCTGAGAGGTGGGCACTGCACTGTCCTTACTGTCTAGACCCCAAGCTTTGGTGGGCCAAGCGGGGCTCCCCACCAGACTGTCTGGTTCCAAAGCCCTGGTTCTCAGCACATGCTATGGCCCTCAGGACAGAGGTGGGGCTTGTGTTGACTGTAACAACTGTTCCCAGCTCCCGCCTCCCCAAGAAAAGGGGTAAATAAGTTGCCAAGTTGGCCACGGTGGACCCCAAGTCTTCTAGACGGCAGATAAGCTTCCCCTTGAGAGCTGGGGCCCCTCTTCCACCGGTCACAAGGGGAGGGAGGAGGGAGGAGCAGCACCCAAGCCCCTCCCTCTCTCCTTGGCTTTGTGGAGGCTGAGTGGCCAGACCCTTCAGGCTGCACAAGGCCAGGCTGGGGGAGAGGCTGGGCGGTGGCTGGGGGTTAGCTTGGAAGCAGCGCTCCCCCTTCCCCGCACACGAGCTCCCTGCATTCCCATCTGGCCAGCCTGGGCTGGAAGTCTAAGTCTGCCTACAAAAACAAAAGCGTTTCCATGCTAGCAAACCCCAGAGACTGGGCTGCTATGCTCGCCTTCTCTCCGGCCGCTGCGGTCAGGGCAGAAGCCGGAAATGGCAGCTGTCCTGCCCAGGGGAGAGGGGGCCCCGAGGCCTGCGCCTGGGCCCTCTGTGGGGCCCATAGCCAGGGAGCAGCCTGGTGAGCCTGGTGTCCGAGGACACCCCCTCCCCCTGCCTGCTGCCAGCAGTGCCAGATGGGGAAGCTCTGGCTCAGGGCCTCCGCCCCAGCCCCGCAGGCCCCCTGACCTGCCCTCCTGGGACTTCCTGGCCTGTCCATCTGAGGTGACCCGTCCCCCTTCCCCACAGAAGCCCAGACCTCTGACCCTTATTTAAAACAGACCAAGCGAAATCTGGAAAGAAATCCTCCACAAAGAGCTTCAGAGATGATGGTGTCTCCCAACAACACAAACACAGGCGCACACAGGCATGCACACACGCTCACACGCCTGTGCGCCGCACACACGCAAGGCTGCAGCCAGGCTCCCACATGAACAAGTTGTGAGGAGCGACTTTTGCTTATTAAACATCTTCCCTCCGCTTTGGGGGGCGGGGGCTGTGCCCCAGGTGTCTGGTGAGCAGGGAGTGGAGAGGGCGCCTGGGGCTGGGCCGGATTCCACTTCTCTCTGTGCCCGGTGCAGGCCTGACTCTGGGAAGGAGACAGGGGTCCGTAAACGCAGGAGGGGGACCCCTGGGCATCACCGGGGAGAAGCGCCCCACGCGCTGGGAGGTCAGGCTCAGTGCGGGCGCAGGCGGCCACGGTCACCAAGGTCACCAAGGTCGGCGCCCCGCCCGGCCCGGGCCGAGGCTCCCAGGCTGGGCCTGGGGGAGCGCAGGGCGGCCGCCCACGTGCCCCGGCGTCCGGGACGCGGCCCTGCCCCTCGGCTCCCGCTTCCAGCGCCGGGAAACCGGCGAATCAGCGGGGGACCGAGGCGGGGCCGCTTCCCACAGGCACTCGACCAACAGTTTTGCTTTTTTTCTTTTTTTTTCCCTCCCCACCCAAGCGGGCGGTCCGGCAGCTTCGGGGTCCCGGCGGCGCGGAGACTGCGGCGGATACCCCCACGCCGCCCACGCGGGGCAGACGCGGGGCGCATGCGCGGGTCGGCACGCGGGAGGCCGGGGCCGCCCGCGCAGCCTCGCTCGGGCCGGTCTCCGTGGCAACGGGCTCGCGGGGGGAGGGGAGGGGGAGGGGCCGCGAGGCGCGGGCCGCGGCGGCTGCTATTTCTGCCGCTTCCTGTTCCTCGCGGCCACGTCGCCATGGCAACCGTGTTCCTCCGCGCGGCTGCTTCCCGGCCGGGCTGGCGCGCGTGACCCCGCCGCCCGCGCCCCCTTCCCCCCGCGTCCTCCCCGCGTGGACCCCGGCCCCAGCCCGCGCCCGGGGCCCCGCCCCCCCTCCCGCGCCGCGCTGCGGGGGCCTCCGCCCGGGGGGAGGGGGGAGGGGGATTGATGGGGACGCTTATTAAGAAACATTGTAACCGTTCCCGTGTTTATGACGTTGACCGGAGCGTTATTTACTGTTATTGTTTGCCGGGCGCGCCGGTGGCCTCCGGGGGCTCACCTTTCGGGGGGGCCCGGGGAAATCGCGGGGCTCCAAGGACGGGCAGAGGGAGCGGCGAGGGGTCGCCCGCGCCCCCGGCACCTGGGGTCCTGCTGCCCCCCCCCCAGCCCACCCAGCAGACCCCCGGGGGGAGACTGCAGAGCGCGGCGACTCGTGTGGAAGGAGGGGCAACGGCACGGAACCGGCACAGACTTCCCGCTCGGGGAGGCTCTGCCCGCGCGGGCCGGTGTCCCGGGGGCCGTGGAGGGACGAGCCGCTGCCGGTGGGAGCGCGAAACTAAACCAGAGAGACCAGAACGGGGCACCCCGCCTGAGCTACGCGCGCCGGGCGCGGGGAAGGGCTCCGGCCCCTCCTGCCCCCTGAGGCTGGGCCTACAGCAAACCTGCCACTTAGGCTCCTGTACCCCGAGGGGGTGGGCAGTGCCCCAGGGCCACCCGGCCAGGGTCCTCCAGCTCGAACCCCTGCCGGAGGAAAGCTGGCGAGCTGGAGCCAGGGCTGGACCAGGAGCCTTGGAAGACAGTGCGGCTCAGCTGGAGGTGGGCGCCGGGGAGATGAACCGGGCAGGTCTCCGCGCTGGTTGGCCTGGGTCCTGCTCCCCCCCCCCCCCCCCGCCATCCCCCAGCTGGGGGGGCGGGTTGTGGGAGGTGCGTCCAGGGGCTCAGATGCGCCTGGAGAACGCCCCCAGCCAAGCCCGTGCTGGGATGCTAATCGCACCCTGCTAATTCGAGGCAGCGACGCCGTCCTAACCCAGCTCCCCACTCCTGAACGTTATTAGCTGAATGCAAACAACTGCTGCCTGGGACCTGGGAGCCAGAGGGAAAAGGCCTCTGGAGTTCACACTGTAGAAAGGATTTTAAAAAATGTTTACACTTAGAAACAAACACTCCTAATGAACAGACGGGGTTTTGGAAACAACTTGCAGAGCGCCCCACCCCCAGCCTGTTTTGTGTTTCCCACCCTCCCAGCCCCTCTAAGGGGGATTTGGTCACCATGGCCTCGCCCAGTCTCTGGCTCGGATGATCCACAAGGGCTTCCCAGCCCAAGATTCATCTCTCCAGACTTTTCTGGAGGCCAGTGGATGGGCCAGTCTCTGGCTAAGGCCTTTGGGTCTCGGGCATCACAGCGAGACAAAGTTATCTTCCCCTCTGTTCCCAGCACCCACCAGCTCTCAGCTGCAGAACCTTCCCGGAATGCGAGAACCAAAAGTCTTGGGCTCCAAAGAAAGAGAGTACCCCCCCCCCACACACACACACACAGTCACCAGCCTTTTGCTGCAAGCTCTGTGACACGGGAAGGCACAGGGCAAGGTAGGGAACCAGCAGTGCCCTCCACTCCTCTGCCTCTAGCACTTACCCCATCGGCTGGCCTTCCAAGCAAAACTCCTCCCTGGCAGCAGGTTTAAAGAGTCGAATTGATGTGAGAGTTGTACCCCTGGGCAGCGTTTGAAGAAGACTGAGATGACTGGCGACACCCAGCATCGGAGAACTCCAGAGCTGGGAGGACCTTGGAGATTATCTAGACCAACTACACCTGCTCCCCCATTTCACAGGTGGGAAAACTGAGGCCCAGAGAAGGGAAGAGACCTGACTGAGATGAGCTCCTGGTTAGCGGCAGACCCTAGAGCAGGACCCAGGCACCATGCCTCCCATTCAGGGGCTCATTGCCCACTCTGATTCTTCTATGGCGTTATCTCTCTGAGCAGAAGTTCAGGAACCGGGGGCTGAGGGTAACTGGTGAGGCAGGAGGCATTGAAGTCAGACTGCCTGGGTTCAGATCCTCACTTCGGGTGAGAACTTGGACGAGCAAATTCTCTCTGAGCCTCAGTCCTCTTGTGTTGAGCGGGGGTAATAGTACCTGCCCTAAGTTCGTCTTAAGGAACAGGGAAGACAGTGCAGGAAAAGCACTGGACCAATGCCTGGTGCATACGAGGATTTAACTAATGTTGGCAATGCTGGTGATGCTGGTGGTGATGCTGGTTGCAGTGGCTTGAATGGTGCCGCCCCCTCCCCCTCCCCGCAAAAAAGATATGTTCGTGTCCTAATCCCCGGAACCTATGAACGGGACCTTATTTGGGAAAAGGGTCTTCGTCGATGTGATCACGTTAAGGATATTGCCACGAGGTCATCCATGACTGCCCAGGTTGAGACTCAGCGCCATCACAGGCGTCCTCACAGCAAACAGAAGAGAAGGCCGTGTGCAGACCGAGGCAGCGACCGGAGGGACGCGGCCACAAGCCAAGGAACGCCCGGAGCCCCCGGAAGCTGGAAGAGGCAGGGAGGATGCTTCCCAGGGTCTGGAGGGAACACGGCCCTGCCGACACCTTTACTTCCACCTTCTGGACTCCAGACTCTGAAAGAAGAATCGTGTTTTAGGCCACCAGGTGTGTGGTTATTTGTTACGCAGCCCCGAGAAATGAATACAGCGCGAGGCGGGGTTTGCTGCTGGGACAATGGTGGTGATGGTGGTGACGGGCAGTGAGGCGGTGGTGACGGTGGCCACGATAAAGGTAGCGATGGTGATGCTGACAGTGTCTGCGTGAGTTTCCTGGGCTCCCAAACGGAGCACCACAAACTGAGTGGTTTAAAACAAAGGAACTGGCCTGGCCGGCGTGGCTCAGCGGTTGAGCATCGACCTAGGATCCAGGAGATCTCGGTTCGATTCCCGGTCAGGGCACATGCCCGGGTTGCGGGCTCGATCCCCAGTCGGGGCGTGCAGCAGGCAGCCAATCAATGACTCTCTCATCACTGATGTTTCTCTCTCTCTCTCCCTTCCTCTCTCTGAAATCAATAAAGATATATTTTTTAAATAAATAAAAATATAACAAAGGAACTGCACTGTCTAGCTGTTCCTGAGACCAGAAATCCAAAATGAGGGGCCAGCAGGGCCGTGTCCCCTCTGAAGGCACAGGTGAAGGAACCGATTCAGGCTCCGTCGCGGCTCCTCGTGGCACAGGCGGCCCTTGTCTTACAAGCATCACTCACTGCTCCATCTCCGCGTGGTCTTTGCTCTGTGTGTGCCTGTCTCTGTGTCTACATTTCCCCTTCTTATAAGGACACCTGTCCTGTTGGATCAGGGCCACCCTAAAGACCTCATCTAAACTTGATTACCTCTGTAAAGACTCTATTTCCAAATAAGGTCACATTCTCAGGTGCTGGGGATTAGGACTTCAACATATTTTTTGAGGCGGACACAGTTCGCCCCATAACAGTGGTGACTGGAGATGGTGGTGACAGGGTGATGGTGCTGACAAAGACTGTGCAGGAGGGAGCTCCTTAGGGATCGGCGGTCAGCTCACAAGGCCCCGAGGGCCAGGAGCCTTGCCCGCCGTGAAGAGCTGGGCTGGAGCGTCCAGCTGCAGGAGCGAAGGAATGAGAAAGACGGTCCCAGGGCATCATCACCAAGCTAGTGTCACGAGAAGAGCCAGACACCCTCTGGAAGCTCTGTCATTTGCTGGTTGTGAAGCCTCAAGCGAACCCTTCATCCTCTTGGCTTCGAGCTGGACCTGGTGCCAAGGACCTGCTCTGCTCCGAGGAGCTGAGTCTGGGATCCCCACGCGCTGAAGTAGGAGCCCGGCCAGCCTCGGGCCTGGGAAGAGTGTCAGGGTGACTGGGCAGAGGAGGGAGGGCCAGGTACCCGGTGACAGCGCTCCTGCCGGCTCCGCCTCCGGCTCCTGCACCTCTCCTCAGGTGGAGACACTGCTCTTTTTGTAGGCGGCTAGGTCAGTGCTTATCTCCTGGCCCTTCCCAGCTGCCAGAAGCCTCCCTGAGGGCAGGGCCCGTGGGGTGCTCATCCACGGGGCCCTCAGAGCCTGGCCCCGCCCTCCACACTCGCCTGCCCTCCAAGAACAGCGTCCCTCCCTTCTCTGTCCATCTGGGCACAGTGGAGATAAGGTGAGGCGGGGGTGGCCACCTGTTTCTGGATGGGATCTTTCTCCGCCAGACCCCAGGGCCTCAAGGAAGAATGTGTGCAACAAGCTGGGTAGGACAGCAGCCAGCCTGGCCTCTGTCCTTCGGGAGCCCAAAGCACGAGCAGACTGAGCCAGGCCCCAGAAAGCCCGCGGGTGTCTGGCAGAAGGCAGGCAGGGCCAAGCCACTGGATCCCTTCTTAGACGTGATCGCGTTAACTCCCTCCGTCACCTGTCTTTTTCCAGCTCTCACGGACCAAGACTGAAAATAATAGCAGCACATTCATTCATTGGTCCAGGTGTGACAGTCACTGGGCACCTGCTCTGCCAGGTGCTGTCCTATGTGCCAGGAGACGGGACAGTAAGACCAAGGTCCTGCATTCATGCAGCTCACATTCGAGGGAAGAGAGAGAGACAAAGAACAAAGAAACAGCCGATTCCAGGATCCAGGGAGCAAGACAAACTTTAGAGGAGGGGCTGCACTGGAGACTGGACCCAGACTTGGGTGAAGTGAGGGAGTGAGCCCTGTGCAGAGCTGGGAGGAGAGGTTCAGGGCAGTAGGAGCAGCAGGTGCAAAGGCCCTGAGGCGCCCTGAGGGGAAGGCATCGAGGGCAGATCTGTGGAAGTCTCAGATTTTTCCTGGGTATGACTGAAGCCAATACAGGGGGTCAGGGAAGAGCCAGTCAAGGGCCAGTTTGTGTGTTTAAGGGCCTCTGGTTCCCGAGTGGAGCACAGACTACAGAGGCCAGAGGGAAGCTGGGAGAACAGGGAGAAGGGCTGATGGAGCCCAGGCATGAGATGGTGGTGGCCCAGTCGGGGACACCAGTAGTGGGGGAGATAAAAATGGCTGGATTTAGGGTGTATTTTAAGCAGAGGCATCAGGATTTGCCAAAGGATCGGATGTGGGTGTGGAGGAAAGAAAACCGGCAAGGATGACTGCAGTGTCAGGAGCGGTGGGAGGGGCCGTTTCCTGAGCTGGAGACTACAAGAGGAGTGGGGGTGGGGCGGGGACCAAGAGCTGGCATCTGGGCACGTTATGTCCAAAAAGCCTACTGGGTACTCACACACCGTGCACTTGGAGCTCTCAGATGCCGTCATTTAATCCACCCAGGGGTGGTTACACACCTATGCCAGGACAACCTATGAGGGAGACCCTACTATTACCCCCATTTTACAAATGAGGAAACTGAGGCACAGAGGCGAGGGTGGGAGCTGATGAAGGTACAAACCCAGGTAGTCTAATTCCAAAGCTCACCCTCTTGTTTAATTGTTCATTCATTCATTCACTCACTCATTCATTCACTGGCAGGTGCATTACACAGCAAGCCTTGCTCTGAGCACAGGTAAAGCCTAGATTCTATCAGGCCCTACAGGGGGCAGGCACCGGGCAGGCAGAGGGCGGGCACCGGGCAGGCAGAGGGCGGGCACCGGGCAGGCACCGGGCAGGCAGAGGGCGGGCAGAGGGCGGGCACCGGGCGGGCACCGGGCAGGCAGTATGAACAAGCCAGCCGGCCCACCCCACATGCAGCTGCCTTTCCAAGGAGGAGACAGGCCGGTGATGAGCAGAGAAACACGATGACAAGGTGCCCACAAACTGCTAAGTTCGAGGGGAGGGCACCGTGCCCACTCAGGGAGGGGCACATACTGTAGAGCGCTGGGCTGCCTTGGAGGAGGGAAACTCCTCAGAAGCAGCCAAGCCCGGAGCAGGGTGGCGTCCCCACCAGAGGGAAGGGACGTGCGTGGGATCTGTTGGTAGGGCAGTGGGGAAGGGAGAGGGCGCCGGGCATGGCCAGGGGGCCGAGCGCCCACAGAAACCAGCCACAGACACGAGGCGAGCAGGGTCAGAGGCAAGCGAAGTGGGTGAGCAAACCAAAGAGGGGAGCGAGGGCCCTCACCTCACCAGGCAAGTGGCCAGGGGGCTCCGAGAAGGACAGGACTGCCAAGGCTGATGGGAGTGCGGCTGGGACCCCAAGTAAGGTGGAACCTCCCTCCCCTCCCTCCCCTTTCCTCTATGTGTAGTAGGTCAGCACTCGAACCCAGGGCTGGCTCCAGGCTGTTCGAGCCCAGGCTGGGCTGCCTATGACCTTTGACCTTCGGGGCCACCCGGGCACAGCAGCATCCACCTTCCGGCACCAGGGTCTGATCACCCAGGAAGAGCCCGACTGAGCCCAGCAGCCCATGAGTCATTCCTCACCTCGCGCATTCATCAGCGATCGGTCAATCCTCCTGCACCCTACTCGGCAGAGGGAGTGAGACCAAGTCCCCTCCACGCAGGAGCTGAAGGTGACAAAGGAATGTGAAGTCAGGGAGAGGGAGGCCCAGGTGCCATGGGGAGGAGGAAAGTGGGCAGGTGCCTGGTGAGGAGGGAGTAGAGCGCCAAGGCTCCAGAACCTTTGCCACCCTCCCTGAGCTGCCCTCCCTGAGTCCCGCCCTCCCTCCCGTGGTCCGCTGCCAGGCTGGGGCAAAGCCAAGCCTCCAGGCAGAGCAGCCTCCCAATGCCCAGGGCCTGTGTCAGAGCTGGGGGGAGGGGGGGCGGAGAGCCCCAGCCACAGCTCAGCTCTGCTGCCCCCCATCTCCTGCCTAGGCACACAAAGGGCTGAGGGGGACAGGGCCCCTGCACCCCAGGCTTCACGCGGGCTGGAGGGCTGAGGGTAGGGCTGAGTATTTTTTAAAAAAACACATGCTCAGTAGATGAAACAGAACAGCTGCCCACAGCCGCCCCCATTTAAACCCTCGACACTCCCTGAGCTGAGCGTTTCCTCGGATCTCAGGGCAGCCTCACGCGCATGAGGGCTGAACTGTCATCAGCCCCATTTTATGGAGTAGGAAGCAGAGGCGCCACGGGTCCGATGACTTGCTTGGGTGGTAGAGCCGGGCCTCCAGCTCGGGGCGGTGTTGGCAGGATGACAGGTGCCCAGGCCGGGGCAGGCCAGGTACCTCACACAGAGGGCCCACCGGGTCCTCACAGCGGTCCTGGGGGCAGGCACTCTTGTCATCCTCATGCTACAGGCACAGAGACCGAGGCCCCAGAGACATCTGCCACCCCCAAAGTTGCAAAGTAACGAAAAGGGGTGAGACTCAAACCCAGGACCGTTGGGCTCCAGGGCCCAGGTGCCCATGCACCTAGGAGAACTGGAGGGGAGATTGGGGAACAAGGACCTGACAACTGGTGTGCAGGCCTTGTGTCCACATGGCGACTATAGAGCAGGGCGTGGGGGTCAGGCTCCCCCAGGACCTCCGGGGGAAGGGGCAGCCAGCTACTCTCTCCTCGCATCCCTTCTGGTCACCGTCTCTGCTCCCAGCCTAGACCCAGCCCTTCTGCTCTCGGGCCGCCCTCCACCACTGGGTCCCTACAGAGTGGTCACCGCTGGGAGGGCACTCCGGGGTATCCCTTGCCCCAAGCCTCAGAAAATGCAGCTTCTAGGCTGCCGAAGTCTGCTCAGCCCAGGACCCCAGCTACCCAGGCTGTAGCTCAGGGTCCACCAGGAGGTGCCTCCAGGGCTGGGGACCAAAAGAGAGCCATGGGGTCCCCTACCACTGCCTCCTCCAGGGGCCAGCCCTCACCCATCCCTGCTGCAGAGGGCCCATGGGCAGGGTCTCTGTGTGTGACTTGGTACCTCCGTCTGTGTGTCTCCCTGTGTCTTTGCGTGTGCGTGTGTGTGTGTGCGTGTGTGTGTGCTGGGCAGAAACAGCCGGATGGGAGAGGGAGGGAGGGAGGCAGGAGTTACACACAGAGCAGAGCTGGGGTGACAGAGAGCGGCAGCCTGGGAAACGCACAGAGGAGCGGAAAGCTTGAACTATAGCTGCCGAGAGATGCTCAGGGCGGGAGGCAGCAGAAGGGACAGGGACAGGGACACCAGCAAGGGGCCAGCCCACAGCAGACTCATGAAAGCAGAGCAGGGAGGAGCTGGACATGGAGAGAACAGAGGAAGGGGGAGGGGAGCCCAGAGCCCAGCTGGGGGCCCTGAGAGTGAGGGCTGGGCGCTGGGGACGGGGCCTTTGATGGGCGAGCTGGACTAAGCCAGTGTCTTATCCACATAACCCCAGGGACATCCCGAGTCAGCGGGAGACAAAAGGGGGCTCCCCCAGGCCCCACCTCACCCCTAGTTGACCTGGAGAGAAGACTGGCTTGAGGATACTAGCCAAGAAGGGTGTGATGGGGGCTCAAGCTCTCTGCCTTTAAGCCCCAAACCCCTCCTGTCCCCATACCAGCCTGGGCTGTGTGGCCTTGGGCAGAGACCGTGCCTCTCTGGGCCCCCAGAGGACCTGAGTGTGGGAGCAGGTGCTCAGGGGCTGCAGAGGCCAGACCCACAGGCCTGGCTGCCGCTAGGGCTGGCGGGCTCTGGGCCCGGGCTCTGGGCCCCTCTGAGCTGGGTGCCTCCTCTGTGGTGAGGGAGAGAAAATGTCTGCAGGGCACAGCTGCTGTGACAGAGAAACCTGTCCATGGCGAAGCGCTGGGGACAGTGGGTCGCTGATTTTAAAGGGTCATTTACAAAGGTCAGGTCAGGTTTGGGCCAAACCAAAGGGGAAGGGAGGAGCATTGAGAACCCTCCAAGGCGCACAGAGCGTCTGGGTGGGAAGGCTCTACCCTGGGCCCACGGGGCACCCCAGGAGCAGCAGGGCTGTCCTGGGGGGTCCTGCCAGGGCCACAGGGGTCCCACAGGGGCCAGGCTGGACCCTGGAATCCTGGAGAGGCACTGGCATCCAGTGCTCCCCAAGGCTAGCCTCGGAGACAGGGGCTCCAGGAAGCCCCAAGCCCAGCATCCCTCCCCATCCCCCATCCTGTGGTCCAGGGGGAGGTGAGGCAAGGAGGCTGGGACCATTCTCACATGGGACCCTTTCCATCTCCTAGAGGCAGAGAGGAGGGTGGGAGAGGAGAGAGGGGCAGGGAAAGGGCAGCAGGAAAGGGACCAGGAAAGGAGGCAGGAGAGAGAGACCGGGAGAGAGACCAGGAGAGAGACCAGGAAAGGAGGCAGGAGAGAGACCGGGAGAGAGAGACCAGGAGAGAGACCAGGAGAGAGACCAGGAGAGAGAGACCAGGAGAGAGACCGGGAGAGAGAGACCGGGAGAGAGAGACCGGGAGAGAGAGACCGGGAGAGAGAGACCAGGAGAGAGACCAGGAGAGAGAGACCAGGGGAGAGAGACCAGGAGAGAGAGACCAGGAGAGAGAGACCAGGAGAGAGAGACCAGGAGAGAGAGACCAGGAGAGAGAGACCAGGAGAGAGAGACCAGGAGAGGAGGCAGGAGAGAGACCAGGAGAGAGAGACCAGGAGAGAGAGACCAGGAGAGAGACCAGGAGAGAGACCAGGAGAGGGACCGGGAAAGGAGGCGGGAGAGAGAGAGGCGGGAGCCCAGGGAGCAGCCCGGGAAGGAGAAAGTGCGTGAGAGGCAGGCGGGGGCGCTGGGGCAGAGGCTGCGGGCCGGCGCTGGGGCAGGTGCTCCGAGTGCGGGTCTTCCAGAGACAAAGGCCCGAGGCGGCGGGAGCTGGGGGGCGGGGAGGCGGAGGGGGGGGAAAGCTGGGCGGCCCGACACCCGGGCTCCCGGCCGGCTGAGCCCCTCCCCCACCCAGCTGAGGCTCGGACCCGCGGCGGGGAGCGAGCTCCGAACTCGAGAGGGAGAAAGTGCGCCCGCTGCCCTCGGGGCTGTCACAACAGCTACAGCCTCGTCCCGCGGCCCGGGAGCGCCCCGCACACTAACGCTCGGCGGCGAGCTAAAAATACCGCGCCTGCGGGGGGCGGGGGGCGCGGGGCTGCGGGCCGGGCGCGGGCGGCCCGGTTTCCAGGGCATCTAATGACCCAGATGTGCAGCTGCGCAGAGCCGGCGCCCGGGGAGCTGCAAATCACTGGCCCCCGGGCCCCTCCCCGCACGCGGGAGCTGGGGAGGAAGGGACTGGAGAGAGACCCTGGGAAAGGGAATGTGGGGGAGCAGAGCTCTGCAGGCAGGAGTGGGGGGCGGGAGGGGCGGGGAGGGGGGAGGGCAAGAGTGGGGACAGGGAGGGGAGGGGAGGGGACAGGGAGGGGAGGGGAGGGGACAGGGAGGGGGAGGGCAAGAGTGGGGACAGGGAGGGGGAGGGGAGGGGACAGGGAGGGGAGGGGAGGGGACAGGGAGGGGGAGGGCAAGAGTGGGGACAGGGAGGGGGAGGGGAGGGGACAGGGAGGGGAGGGGAGGGGACAGGGAGGGGGAGGGCAAGAGTGGGGACAGGGAGGGAGGGCGGGGGGGGAGGGCAGGGGTGGGGATAAGGAGGGGGGAGGGCAGGAGAGGGGACGGGCGGAGGGAGGGCGGGGAGGGGGGAGGGCAGGGGTGGGGAAGGTGAGAAAGGGGGGATGGGGAGGGAGGGAGCTGGAAGAGGAAGGGTGGTGGGGAGGGGGTGGAGGAATGTCCCTGGGGCTCCGGGTAACAGACCTGCAAGGGACAAAACCCAGAAGCCAGATCTCTGCCCTGCGCCCTGGCCCTGGCCGTTGGACAGTTTGGCTGGGGTGTCTGGGATGAGCAGGCGGGCCTGTTCCAGGTAGCACCCCGTCTTTGGTCAGGCTCCTGGATGAATGGGCACAGGCTGGATCTGGCACCGAGGGGGAGACCTGCTGGTGATGTCGCCAGGGCCCCAGCCAGCCCAGTTCAGCCCTGAAGCCTTGGTGAGTTTAATGCTCAGCCCTGGAGAGGGAGGGACTGTGTTCCCTTCAGACAGATGCGCTCCTTCTGCCAGCATCTGCTCTCACCTGCCCTGGGCAGCCTGAACAGAGCCATCCTCGGCCTGAGAACCTGAGAGAGAGGGGGACAGAGAGAGGGAGAGAGAGAGTGGGGGGGAGTCAGCAGGATCGTGGGGGGGGAGGTGCTCAGGAAGGCCTGTCCCAGGAGATGACAGGGAACCTAGAACCACTGAAACCCAGAGGCCTGTCCCCAAGAGGGTGAGATAGTGAGACCACCAGTCCAAGGAGAACAGCGTTCAAACCCAGGCCCAACTGACCTTAAGGCAGGTGGCTGGTCAGGTAAAAGGCAGGCCCTCCTGTGGCTCCTGGGCCAGGTGAGCCAGGGCTGGGTGGGCCACGGGGGAGCAGGGAGGCGGAGGGACCCAGGCCCAGGAGTTCCAGCCTGGGAGCCTCACAGTCCCCACACACCACCACCTTGCAGGCTGTCCCTGTGGCAGGGGCAGATGGGTCAGCGTGTGGGCCAGGCCTGGCAGGCCCAGTGATGTTTGGAAACACTGTCTACCCCCTGGGAAGAAAGGCCTCTCTTTCATCCCCCAGCCCCTTCATTCTGAGCTGGGAACCGTGGCCTTGAGGGGCAGGACCAGCGTGGGGGGGCACTTGGGGGGCAGGGCAGGCTGAGGTCTGAGCCGGAGCCCTCTCCCTGGCTGTGAGACTCAGACCTGTCCCTCACCTCTGTGGGCCTCAGCCTCCTAACTTCTAACACGGCTCCAGTGAGGTCTTGGTGAGATGCCCACGTACCAAGCCCGGCGGCCCAGAGCAAACACAGTCGCCAGCCCCAAGCCCCCTCCCCAGTGGGGCTGCCCAGGGCCACCCCGTCACTCTCCTGCCTGGCGTCTCCACAGCAGTTATGACCCAGGGTCGGGCAGTGGTTTCCATCCAGCTGGGAGCTGCCAGCAGCAACTTCACGGCCTGTGCCTCAGTTTCCCCATGCTCCAAGGGGGGGGTGGCGACAGTACCAGGTACCGGCCTCATAGGGCTGTTCCAGGGAGTAACACGGCCCAGGCCGGGGCATGTGCGCCCTCAGCAGTGATCTTGTTCCCGTGGCGTCGGCCTGGCTGGACCGTCCCTAGGTCCCCTGAGCAGGGCTCAGCCATCCCTGTGCGGCGTCCTGTCCCCGGGCCCGGCTCCCGTCGGCCGCGGTGCACGCGTTTCTGGTGGAGGGTGGAGGCCGTTGGGTAAATGCTGGCTGCTGCTGGGAGCCTCTCCCTGCGCCTCTGCTGTCCTCCAGACCCTCTTCCAGATGGAGACTCGGCTCAGAACCTCCCGCTAGGACGCGCTCCTCCTGTACCTTCCAGGTCCCCCTCTGCCGCTGCCCCTCCTGGCTGTGCCTCCCCCTCGGACCCCTCTGGGCCCCCAGTGGGACACGACCACCTGAGGCTGGGATCCCCTCACACACAGAGCAGGAGTGTGACCCCAAGAGGGACAGGGAGGAGGGTCAGGGAGAGTCCCAGAAATGAGTAACAGGAGAGCTGGAAGCTGGACTTAAGTCATATTTAAGACCAGATATTCCTTCCATTTCCTTGTATTTGTATTTTACTGCCTTGCTGACCACTTACTGCAGCCCCTGAATCCTGCTGTGTTTTGTGGGGTGTATGTGTGTCCTGTGGGGGGGGTGTCCCTTGTGGGGTTTGTGTGTGTGTCCTGTGGGGGTTGTCCTGTGGGAGGGGCGGGTGTCCTGGGGGGGGGTGTCCTGTGGGAGGGGCGGGTGTCCTGGGGGGGGTGTCCTGTGGGGGGGTTGTGTCCTGTGGGGGGGGTTGAGGCTCGTGGCTCCTCCCCTCTCTCTGGCGCTGAAGGGAAGGAGGAATTTCCCCCACAGCCGATCAGGGCCGGACAAGCATCCTGGGCACCGGCACCCAGGGCCCGGTGGGATAGGCCCAAGATGACCGGCACTGACAGGGCCCTGGGGCTGTTTGTTTGCGTTCCCCCAACTTCCAAACTAGTTGAAATTACACAGCAAGTGTTGACTTAATTAAGTTTTCTGGTGTGTGGCATAATTAGCAAGACACGGGACTGGAACAGGGAGGGCGGTCCCGTCCCTGCTCTTGCTGCAAGAATCCTCAGCCCTCGGGCCACAGAACATGGCAAGTTGCAGTATGGGGTGGAGGGGACAGGCCAGCCACCCGGCGCTGCCACCTCGCTGGCTCCATGGGCTCCTGTCTCCCCACGAGGGGAGCCACACGAAGGTCCTGCCTCACAGGTTGGAACCAACCCCGGTCCCGGGGCGGAAGCTGAGCAAAGACGGAGCTCAGGGCATTGTCACCCCTGTCACCACCGGGAGGACCTCAAAACAAGCGGTGCCCATTGGAGAGGCGCCTCGTTCTCGCTGCAGGATTGGCGATGTGTCTGTCGGCGTGCATCCCTGGCCACGGTCAGCCAGGGCCTCCTTGCTGGGTCTCACCAGCCTCCGGGCCACAGGCTCACCGCAGGTGGACAGTCCTGTCTGAGTTGGCAGGACGCTGTCCTGTGGACGCCGGATGCTTCCACTCTCACACCCGGGGCTGGACCGAGGGAGGGCAGGCCCAGGGCAGGAAAGGCGGCCTGTGCCGGTGGCCCGTCCACCTGGATGGGGCTCAGACCAACGGAACCCCCATCTAGAAGCACCTTTGGGAATCTTCCAGCCCATGGGACACCTGGGGAAACTGAGGTCCAGAAAGATGGGGGCCAGGAGACCGAGCAAGGGGAGGCTGTGGGAGTAGCCCCCCTCCCATCCTAAAAGCACCCCGTCTCCCCTGCAGGAACCAGCATCATCTCCCTCACCCCGCCCCTGCCTTCCTTCTCCACCTTTGGTGGCCCTGAGCCTGAGCACCCCATGGCCCTGTCATGAGCCCCAGGGACACAGATTCCAGGCGCCAACCCTGCCCCCTCACCCTCCTCTTTCCCCCTCCTGGTCTCTTCCGCCTCAGGCTGCTGGGGGCCCTTCTCTGTCCATCCCCGGAGGCCCCGGATCCCGATTGAGGCCTTGCCCAGCGAGCTCTGCACCCCCGAGTGCAGCCGCAGTGTCTCTTCACTCACCCTGCGCCCCCAAGGTCGAGGTGAGGACCAGGATGAAATAACAGAGTGAACATTTACTGAGCACCTACTGTGTGAGGCCTGCTGAAGTGCTGTACTCGAGAGCACAGATCCCCGTCACCCCCGCGCAGGAGAACCGAGGCTCAGGGAGACTAGAAGCTTGTCCAGGTGACACGCTATTAAATGGAATCCCTGGGATTTGAGACCAGCACCTGTCACTGGGCACACGGGCCTCCCCGCCGTGGGAAACGTCCTTCCAGCCATCCTTCATCTCGTGGCTCATCTCCCCAAGGGTCTCCCACCCAGCCTCCTGTCCGCGTCCACGCACCTCCCATCCAGCTTCATTCCCACTCCCATCTGCCCCCTGCCCACCCATCCACTCCCATTGTCCTCTCCCCTCCGGTGCCCCAGGCCTTCACTCAGGCTTTGTCAGGCCTCCCGGCCTTGATCTGCGCTGTCCCTCAGCCAGGTGGTCACTTACACCCAGGGGCCGCTTTCCCTGGTCCCCTCTGCACGCCCCTCCCCTGCACCCGGGCTGCCCTGCCGCCCCAGTGCCTCTGCCCCTGGCGGGTTCCTCCGTCTCCTCAGGGCCCCCCTGCACCAGCCGCAGACCAGGAGCCCAGGGCGTGCTGCTGGCCACCATGTCACCTGGCCTTGCCATCTGTAGTAGAGGGTGCAGGACCACCTCGGGGCACACACAGTGGGATGTGCCTTGGGGGACACAACTAATTTGAACAACAGCCTTAGGAAAAAGACAAATCTGTCCTTTTGTCCCTCCTTGGGGTGGGGAGCATGCTCGAGTGGCTCAGTCAGAAATCCGTGACTTGGGCGTCACCTCGCCACACTCGCAGCAGCCCTACACGCTGACTCCTGGCGCCCAGGAGCCCGTGTTGGCTCAGACACCGGACTCCTGGCTCTGCCCGCCCCTGCCAGCCTAAGGCCCAGGGAGGGCTCAGTGGACTGTGACCCAGCTTAGGAGTCAGGTGAGCAGAGAAGGGCTAGCAAGGGCCTGGCCACGGCTAACGGGGCCCCCTTGAGCCAGTTCATGACCCCTGGGGAGGCAGACAGGCTGCCAAGAGGAGGCGGCCGGGCCGGGCAGGCAGCAAGAGCATGGGCACACTGCAGGTGCCCCGGGCCTGAGTGTCCACCCCTCTCCAGAGACGGCTGACTCACCACCCGCCCAGCCGACAGGCCAGCAAATACGGGCGTGCGATCCAACTCACTCTCCATGGACCACCGGGGAGTCCGGGGCCTTGCGGGGTATGAAGCATTTGGAAACGCTCCCCTCCTCCAGGTCCCCCCACTATCCGTTTCCCTTCCTAGGCAGAATCTGGCCTCTTGAAATTCTGCACACTAATAAAATTGTAACTAATTTACATCCGAGATGGGAAGTGAGTGGCAGCGGTTGTCATGGAGACCATCTCCAGGGCCCTGGCTGCCTCCGCCTCTCGGTGCAGCCGAGAGATCAAGAGATTCTCGCTCCAGCTCTGCAGCTGGGGCCAGTCCTCCTGCTTCCCGGGCACCCTGCCCTCCTCCCCCACCGGGCAAGCCCCTGGGAGGTGGGACGGGAGCAGACGCCCTCCAGCACACACCCGAGCGCGCAGACTGTCCTCCTGGGCCGGGCCGAGCATCTGCAGCCCTGCGCCGCCTCCCTCACCTAGTGGGCCCCTCTGGCGTTGCTCACTGCAGATGGAGATCCTTCCCTTGAGCAGTCAGCAGCAGCACTTGGAGGGGGGACAGTTTCCAGGGACAGGGCAGAGCAGCAGAGCCCGGAGCAACCCACAAGCCCCTCCTCCTGGGGTCCACCCTGAGAGAGGTCCTGTCCTGGACCCCAGGTGCCCAAAGATGAGATGCGCTCCCTGGTCTCACCGGGCTTGCCCACCAACAGGAAAGATGTCAGAATAACCAAGCTGCACCTTGTCATGCGCGGTGCTAAGCCTTCTCGTGCGTGATCTCATTTAACATCAAGGCCACCCAGAGCAGAGGGTGCCTTTTTAATCTCCATTTTATCGATAATGGAAAGGTCTCGGAGAGGCGGGGGATAACAAGTTCAGACCCCTGGTAAGCGTACGGGCCGGAGGCAAAGCCAAGTCTCCTGATTCTAAAGCCATCATGGTAAAGATGATAAACAGCCTCCAGGAAAGCAACTGAACAAAATAATTATAACAAGGCAGGGTACATGCAACCAGAGGACTTCAGGAATCATGGAATTTAAATTGGGTTTTGAGGGATGAATAGGAGTTTCCCGTGGGGACAGTGAGAGAAGAGCATTCCAGGCAGAGGGAACCTGTACAAAGGCACAGAGGCAAGAACCTACCTGGTGCATCCAAGGATGATAGCTGGACGCTGGAGGGTAATGAGGAGAAGGGATGGGGCCAGCAGGAGCCCAAGAGGGAGCCGGGCCCTGGGGGTATTGCTCGCTGAGTTAGGCCCTCTGGAGCTTATCCTGCAAAGGCGGGAATCTAGAGCTGAGGTCTAAGCAAGCCCGCCCCGGGCATTTGCAAGGCCTGGGGTAAGTGTCCAAATGGAAGCCCACGTGTAGCAAATGTCTAAACATCTGCAAGTTACCATCTGGCTAGGAAACTGCTCACTGAAATCGCCCGCCTCCCTCCACGAGCCTGCCTTCACTCCGGGAGCCCCGCTCACATTGAGGCCCCGTGTCCTCGAAGTGTGGGGCCAGAACGTGAGAATGCGAGTGGGGCCGGGCCTGGGCCTCCGGCCCTGGCCCTGACAGGGGACTTGTGAAATGCAGGTTCTGGGGCGACACTCGACCCAGGAAATCGCACGTTTGATGTGGCTACATTGTAACAGGTTCCCAGTGGTAACTGTGCATGAAAAGCTGGATCAGCCCCCACTGAGGCTGGGGGAGCCTCTGAGGGAGGTGGGAACACAATCGGATCTTTGTTCTAGAAAGATGTCTCCAGCCACAGGGCAACAGAGGAAGGCAGGAGGAGCGGCGAGCCCGGCCGGTGCAGCGTTCAGGCTGGAGACATCGGAGGCCGGGGCCGGGGCCGGGGCCAGGGGCAGGGACAGTTGCCAGGGAGGCCGTGTGTGCAGTTCAGAGCCTGGAGTGGACAGGGCCTGGTGCGGAGGGGATGTGGGGGTTAGCAAGGATCCAGCTGGCTCCTGTGGGGTCGTGAGATCTAATCGGCTGCAGGAGCCCTGGACAGGCTTCCTTAGGCCCGAGCCTGCGCCCCTCCCTGACCCTGGCCTCCCTTCACCGTCACACCCAGGGTCAGCTCCAGGCTGTGGGGGGCGGGCAGGATGAAAGGCAGGTCCCTCTTTCCTCCCTCCCCCTCTGCCCCCAAGGAGCCTTAGCCCTGCTAGAGTGAGCTACAGGTGAGGTGCCAGCAGGGCAAGGTGGGCATGGCCCTGGCATGGGTGGGGTGGGGTGGGGTGGGGTGGGGTGGGGTGGGGTGGGAAGGAGGGAGGCCTCCTGCTACACAGGAGTTTGCTTCCACTCTCGACCAGCCGGCCCTCTCACGTCCCACACCCGGCTCCAGCGCTCCCGAAATCATCTTAAGAATGAAAATAACAGCCATGAAGACAGCAGTGTGACTCTTCCCAGCGACTATTTACAACGTGCCGGGCAGAGAGTCACAGAGCCAGAAAGTGGCAGAGGCGGGCCTACTGGACCCCAAGCCGCGGATGGGAAGTCAGTCTTGTCTGTGCCAAGAAGAGCCAGCAGTAAGGCTCAGCCCCTGCCCCGAGTGCTCAGAATCTATGTGGGCCTGAGATTGCTCTCGATGCATCTCTGGGGGCATCTAGAAGGCTCTAGAAGGTCCGCACATCTCTAAAAAGCTATGCTGCCGAGCGGCAGCTGTTCAGACCCCACGGAACTAGACTGTGTTCACTAGCAGCAGGAAGAAGGTGAGCTCGTGGGAGCCACTGGGGAAGCATGGCTTGGGCTGAAGGCTGAAACAGGTCATGCAAACGTGGGAAGTAGAGAGGAGCCCTTACCTCACATCGTATATAAAAAACAAAACAACTCACAATAGATCATAGACCTAAATGTAAGATCTCCAACATAAAACTTTTAGAAAACAGGAGAAAAATCTCTCAGATGTGGCATTAGGCAAAGAATTCTTAGACATGATAATTAAGCTCGATCCATAAAAGAAAAAACTGATAATTTTTACTTCACAAAATTAAGAACTTTTGCGCTGTAAACAAAACTGTTAAGGGAATGAAAAGACCAGCCACAGATTGCAAGAAAATATTTTCAAATCCGACAAAGGACTTGTATCCAGAATATATAACAAAATATCAAAACTCAACAGTTTAAAAAAAACAATTTAAAAATGGGCAAAAAATTGTATAGACACTTCATGAGAGGAGACAGACGAATGACAAATAAGAGCATGAAAAGAGACTCAATGTTATAGTCATCAAAGACATGAAAATCAAAACCACAGTGCACTACCACGCCATGCCCAAGAGGATGGCTAAAAAAAATACTGACACCACCAAGTGCTGACAGGTATGCAGAGCAACTGGATCTCTCGTCACTGCAGATGAGAATGGGAAAGGGTACAGCTGTTCTTGGAAGACAGTTTGGCAGGTTCTTAAAAAGTTAATCCTACCCTTGCCATATGATTCAGCCATTTGCCTCCCACATATTTATCCCAGAAAAATGAAAACTTAGGTCCATGCAAAGCTACGTGTGTTTATAGACACGGAGGCTTGTATCCAGAATATATAACAAAATATCAAAACTCAACAGTTTTGATGAATGTTCACTGCAGCTTTATCGCTAAGAGCCCCAAACCGGAGTCATCCCTAATGCCCTTCAGCAGGTGAACAGATAAACAAACGGGTCCATCCATACCACGGACTACTACCCAGCAATAAAAAGGAGCGCACTATGGATACGCATTATGTCGAGTGAAAAAGGCAGTTCTCAAATGATCGCCTACTGTATGTTTCCATTTTCTAAATGACAGAACTAGAGCCATGGGGAACAGATCAGTGGCTGAGGGGAAGAAGTAACTACAGGGAGACTCGACAAGGGTTTTTTGGGGGCTGATAGAACTATTTTGTACCCTGCTTGTGGTGGTGGTTACACAGACTTATACCCATGATAAAATTCATAAAACTGGACTCCAAAAAGAAGTCAATAAAAATGCAATTTAGCAAAAAAGACTGTTCGGGCCTCAAGTTCTCAGCCTCTTCCTGCAACCCATGAAGCTCCCCCCTTGACCTCCTTAGAGGGTCAGCAAAGGGCACCAGCTCCCATGAATCAGCCTGTGCCAGGGCCCTCAGCCTGGCCAGTGGAGGGCTGGCTGAACCGCAGCTCCACTTGGCCCCTGAGCGGCACCTTTGCACAGTGAACAACCTACATGAATGTCCATGTGGGCCCTGGGACCCCTTCTCAGCCTCACCTTTCCCCCCAGGGACGGGGCTTTGACGAGCAGGCCCCAGGAGTGGGGCAGGGGTGGGCTGTGCATTAGCCCGACAGCCAGGCGGGGCCTCTTGCTAATGGCTGTGAGTGCACTTAGTGCTGAGGCTGCAGGCCAGGCTTTCGGGCCGGCGCTTAATGGCACACCTGCCAGGGAGAAAGAAGGATGGCTGGTCAGCCAGACACACAGCCAGGCTCAGATGGAAGGAGTGGGGGGGCTATGGCCCCAGCCTGGAAGCCTCCCTCAGGCGGGGTGTGAGCAGGTGCAGGCAGAAGGGCCTCGCTGGAGGGACAGCGCTGGCTGAGCTTCGTCCTGCCGGGCCTGGCCCACAGCTCACCTTCTCTGCTCGTTCACGGTGGCGGTGTCGCTGCTCTGGGCGAGTGGGTTTCAAATGGGCCACCCACGCGGCTCTGTGGATCCCGGCTATTACTTCCCAGCGCCTGTGGATGCCTGGCCTTGTGCTAAGGGGTCTGCCAAAGGGGCAATAATAGCAAAGGCTTGATAACAATAATATGACTAACAAGTTGAGTTTACTGCACGCATCTGATGGCTGGGCCTTAACCCTTCTCACGACCCCGTAGGCTGGTCTGGTGCGTAAACTGTCTGCAAAGTGGGAGCTTCAATACAGGTAAAAGGGTACTTTGCTTTTGCATATTTAAAAATTTTTTACAAGCTGTACTTCTTCTTACAAGCCTTTCTTCAAGATCTGTTCAGGCCCCACCTCCTCCAGGAAGTCTTCACTGACTTCCCTCCAAGCTAGGTCAGAACACCTCTGAGAAACAGGATTCCTCTCTTCCTCTTCCAAGAATGAGCTTGTCCTCCCTGATGGCGCAGTGTGAGGGTAATATCTGCGACCCCAGCAGCCATTGCCACTACCCTAACTAGACCCAGGCGACACCAGGAAGAGGGCAGAGAAGAAAGAACCGCAGAGAAGTCAAGCCAGAGCCCCCAGGGGCATGAGGAACCCCTGGAGCAAACCATGCCTGAAACCCACAAGCACTTCTGCGTCGTTCTAGTATGTGAGCCCACAATTCCGATTTTGATTGGATTTTCTGTCTGTTGTAACTGAAAGCATTCAAACAAATAGAGGAGTTCACCCAGTGTGGACAGTAGCTATTTCTGGGGGGCAAATAATGAGGGAACTTTCATTCTCAATATACATGTTTTATATTATTTGCAGTTTTACATCATTAGCAACAAACTTGGTGCTAATGTTTCCATCTTGAGCAAACAGGTTGGCTGTGAGCTTATGGCTTGAAGAGCTGGGTGGGTGGCAGTGTCGCAGGAAAGGAGGAGTGGATTGGAGGGAAAGATGGCAGTTCTGACCTGGAGCACATGCAGTCTCTGCGGAGCTCCCACACGGGGCGTTCGGGGCTGGTGCTCAGGAGGGAGAGACGGCAGGGGGCGGGGGCAGGGGGCAGGCTGAGGAAGGTCACATTCATCAGCAAATACAGGACGCTCGCTCCCACAGTGGACTCCCGTGGGAGCTGTCACAGTGCCTCAAGTACCCCACTGTTGGAGCTGATGACTAAGGCTGGCTGTGAGTGGCAGAACCTATCGGGCCACACGTCTCCTGGAAGCGGCCTTCCAGCCACCTCCCATTAGCACAGGTAGCAGGCACCTCTCAGATCCAGATGACAAATTGATTCCTCAAGCCAGAGTGCCTGTCCCAGGATGGGTGTAAGTTACAGCAGCAACCTGCTCTCATCCGAGGCTCTTCGCTGCTTAGAGTGACATCCCACCCACAGTCGGCTTCCTCCCCCCGGGCCCTGAGATGTAGGCCAGGCAGCCTCTGCCTCCATTTCTCAGAGAAAGAAGCTCAGGCACAGAGAGACCAAGCAACTTGCTCACAATCACACAGTGAGTTAGAATTTGCAGGAATTCAAACCCAGTTCTCCTGCATCCAGACCTGGCCCCTTTTCCATTGCCTCCCGCTGGTCCTCACAGCAGGGACTGGACCAGGGAACTGCTTTGGGTGAAGGTCAGCCGATGAGGACTACAGACTATTTCAGCAGGAACTGGAGATACAGCGGGTGAAGAGGCTCCTTGAAGGAGTAGGGGGAGGGACCCCAGCAAGGGAAGCTTCTGCCCAATCCCCAGATTGCCCTGTGCCCACCACTAGTCCTGCCCTGCGCCCTATGCCCAGTTTTGTGGTCTGTGTTGGTCATCACCTTCAACCCTCAAAATCCTTTTATGAGCCCATTTTACAGGCAAGGAAGTGAAGGTTCAGAGAGGTTAGGTAATTTGCCTCAGGTCACATAGCCAGTGAGAAATGGTGGTCCTGCCCATTGGAGCTCAAAGTCAGTGCCAAGGCCCTGAGGCTGACCGGGAACAGGGGGCATTAAAGTAACTGCACCGAGGCCAGCAGGCTGGGGCCAGAGGGCAAGCGGAGCCGCTGTGCCAGCCCACCCAAGTCTTACTTTTTCAAGCAAAGGCTCCGGCCTCCACAGGATGTGACTTCCCGCTCAGGGGAGCGAGGCTCCATCCATCCCTGCCTCGGTTTCCCGTTCGGAGGGGAGGAGGCAGGAGGGTCCTCTTTAGTCTGGAGAAGTAGCAGCAGCTTCAGGGACGAATTTTGTTTCTGTTTTTTTTGTCTTTAAGACCCGGAAAGGGAGAGAAGGCGGTAGGGCAGAAGGGGGGTGAATGCCTGTCTCCCGACCCAGCGATGAGAAAGGGCCTTTTCCCCGGCTGGCTGCGCCACCGGGACCCACCTCTCGGGACAACGCAGGCTGGGGTGGACCTGGGCCCCAAGGAGCCGCAGGGCTTGGGGGGACCGGACGCTTCTCATGCGCCTCCTGGGCGCAGGGCGACTGGGCCATATCGCGCCTGACGCCAGGCTGCCGACAGGCCGAGCGCCCTCCCTGAATGCGGGGATGTGCGCATACATGCGTGCACACAAGTACACACACACGCACACATGCACATATATGTGCACACGCACACCCATGTACGAAACACGCACACACGCATACATATGCACATATATGCGCACACGCGCGCGCGCACACGCGCGCGCGCACAATGCACATGCACGCGCTCACACGCATACGCGCGCACACACACATGCACATATACGCGCGCGCACACACGCACACACACGCACACGGGCGCGCGCCTGCGGAGCCGGCGGAGCCGAAAGGCAGCCAGAAGTGAGCGAGCACCTCTGGTGAAAGGAGGAGCCCTGCGCAGACAGCTGGGGATTGGCGCCGGTGCGGGCGAGCTGGGCACGCCCGGAGCGCACGCGGCTCGGCACCCGCCGCTGGGCACGTGCTTGGCGGTCCCCCGGAGGAAGCGCCGCCACCCGGGCCGGCACCGGGCTCGCGCGCGGCCGGGCCCTGCGGTGACAAGGCGCCCGCTCCCCTGGCTCCTGCCCGCCGTCGCCTCTCCGTGGGGCAGGCACCGCTCAGGACACTCGGCGGGCGCCCCGGAGGCGCGGGCACCGAATCCCAGGCCTGGCGCCTGGGCGGTAACCTAGCCAAGGCCCTTGGCGCTGGAGAACGTCTGCGCCCTCTCCGTCGCCGGCGGCGCCCAGGCCAGTGGCTGCGGCTCACGCGGCCTTAGCAAGGCCCCGGGTCCCAGAGGCCGAACCTCCGGTGACACACGGGGAGGCCCGGGGCCGCTGGCGGAGCGCAGCTGCCAGGCCTCGGCCCCTCCCCCTCCCTCCCAGAACCCGCTTTTCTAGCTCGGCGGCAGAGTCAGGTTTCTGGCGGGTGGGGATTGTTTTCCAGCCCTGCGGCTGGGGTGGGAAGAGCTCAGGCAGGGACTCTGGTTCCCACACGGCGTCCTGCCACTCGACACCCCTCCTCCAGGGGGGCCCCAGGGACCCTCGAGGCTGAAACAAACACAGAACCCAGGCCCTGCCTAACAACAAAGGCGCCGATGTACACGCATCTCTGCACACGTGCATGCATGACACACACGTGCAGGCGCTGCATGCACTGTGCGCACATGCACAAGACCATGCACACACATACTTGCATTCATGTGCACGAATGACCACGCCCGTGTGTACATACGTGCACGCGCACATGGACACAAAGGCAGCACATGCTCCCAGCACCTCGGAACAGACCGTCTGCACACTTCTCTCTTTGGCAGTTACCACGGTTCATTCATTCATGCAACAAGCATATGCTGAGCCGCTTCCCACGCCTGGCCAGGGGGTGGGCACGCCCAGCCAGGAGGACCCACCGTCCCAGCCTCACCTTCTGGGAGCTCACAGTCTAAGAGGGGAGGAGACAGTAAGCAGTGGATTGAAGTCTGTAAGGACATTTGTCACCGGGGACCTGGAGGAGAAGCCCAGGGACCTGGGGGGAGGGGGGTCTGGAGAGCGACTGGCCTTCCCAGGGGAGATGTTTCCATGAGCGAGGGGACCGGGGTTTGATCAAATGACAAGTCAGGCCAGGAGGGAGGAGGCTGCGATGGGTGGGAGAGGCCCAGACAGGCCTGAAGGGCATGGGGCGGGGGTTCTGCGGCCCCAGACAGCGCAGTCTCAGGCTCAGGGGTGCCCACACATCTGCTCCCTCTCCCATTGTGAGCTCCCAAGGGTGGGGTCTCTTCTCTGTGTACCTTAAACAGGATTCTGGCCTGCAGTTGGGGAAGGAAGGGAGAGCCTGGGCGTGGCCACCCCAATGTCCTATGTCTCCCCTCCCCTCCCCCATCCCCTTATTCCCTTCTCCCCTCCCCCCCTTTCCCTCTCCCTCTTTGTTTACACACGGCCCTCAGTTTCCCTGTCTGGGCAATGGGTGGGTAGCAGCACCTTCCTCGCAGAGTTGAGGTGAGCTCACCCTGGGAGACTGCTTCACAGAGAGGGCCCGGGCCACTCCCCGCTCCTCTAGGCGAAAGGGGGTGGTGGTGATGAGCCTTGTGCCCAGCATGTGGCAAAACACCCCCACTCTGCACCCTCTTGCGCCCCCCACCACAGACCACCCAGGCCGCCTAGGGCAGCCCAGCCAGCCCCCCCTCGCCGGCCTCCCGCTCCCCCTGGACTCCTGGGCCGCCGAGCAGAGCGCTGGACTCCCCCTGACCCTGGCTGCAGGGCTCTGCTCATTGATCCAAAGATGCTCTTTCCCTACCGCGGGCGCTGCTCTGCGGGATGGAAAAATCGATGCGGGGCTGAGCGCGCAGGGGCGGTGCGGGTGGTGGGGAGGGGACCGGGGCGCCTCCGGGCAGACGGGCGTGGTGGGCACCTGGGCGGGCGGTGCGGTTTTGCTCTCCCGCATTTGGTTCTGACCCCAAAGGCCATGCGTGTTGGTTGTGGAAAATGAAAATCGCCGACTCCATCCCCAGAGGTCACCCCCTGTCCATTTACACAATCAGTCCTTCCGGCTTTTTTTCTTTGCACGTCGGGTGCACTTTTTATTTTTTGCAAAATTAGGATACGCTCAGCTGCTTTATTCGCCGAACACCCCGCACCCACAGCCTTCTGCCCTTACTGGGACCGGCATCGTTGCACCCGAGCTGGGTGGTGGGCTTGTGCAGGGCCCGGGGCTTGGGGTCAGACTCGCAGCCCTTGGCTGTGTGGCCTGGGCAGGTGGCCCACACCCTCTGACCTCCCTGTCCTCTGTGCACCGGGGCTGGGGTGAGAATGACCTGAGAGAAGAGGCATCCCATCTCCTGGGGGCGTTGTCACTTTTATCTTTGTCCTTAGACAGCTAAACCATCCCTACCTAGCCGACCCTCGAGGATGGAGCACTGGGGCTGCTTCTCCAGTTTCCCGTAAAGTAAAAGGCTTCGGTGCGCATCCCTGCCAAGAACGCCTCGACACGTCCTCAGCTATTAATTCTGAGCAATTTCTGGGAGGAAAGTTATGCACGGTAGGAAGTGAGCATTATTTCTAAACATTGCCAAACCGCCCTCCAGAAATGTTCCGATGACACCGTGTGACTTCCTAACACATCACTACAAACCCGGTGGCTCGAAACACCAGACATTTATTCCCTCTCACAGTTCCGGAGGCTAGAAATCGGAAGCCAAGGTGTCGCAGAGCCACACTCCCCCTGGGGACTCTCGGGGAGGGTCCCTCCTGCGTTTCCCAGCCCCTGTGGCCGCCCAGTCACTGCAGCGTCTGCCTCTGTGGTCACATTGCCGCCTCTGTCTGTCTCCTCCCCCGGTGTCTCTTACAAGGATTCTGTCTATAACCCAGAACGAACTCATCTCAAGACCCTTAATTTAATTATATCGGCAAAGACCCTTTTTCCAAATCCGCTCGCACTCATGGGTTCCGGAGACTGGGATACGGGGCCGTGTCTTCTGGGGCTGCCCTTCAACCCCACACACACTCCTACCAAGGAAACAAAGGGGAGGGTTGTGTAGAATTCCTTTTCCCTCGCTGCCCAGGATAGTCTCACCTTTTTAAAATGTCTGGCGAGTTTGATATGGTAAAAAGGTTATCTTGTTTTAATGAACAATATTTTGCTGTTAGTGGAAAGGAACCTGTTTTCATATGCTCCTTGGTCAATCACTTGCATTTCTTATTTTGTAATTTCTTATTTCATACGCTTTTCGGTCATTTGTATTTCTTATTTTCTTACTGATTCGTGTCTTTTGCCCAGTTTCCTATTAGGTATTGTCTTCCGGATGTGAGAAAGCTCTTTGTCGAGGAAGGCTGCCGACCCTTTATTATATCTTGTAAATATCTTTTTAATTGGTCACTTGCTTTTTAGTGTTGTTGTTGTTTTTTTCATATTTCTTCAACGTACATACCTTTTAAACTTTTTTGTAGTCAGAGCCTTGAGAGGGTTTTACAGTCAGTTGAATAATTAAACAGGCTTTTCCCCTTCATGTTATTTAAACCCAACACTTTTACAGTCTCGCTTTTATATTTAAGCTTTTGTTCTGTCTGCAGTTTATTTTAGTTATGGTGTATGTTAAGGCTAATTGCCTCTTTCCCAATTATTGAACAGTTGTCTTAATAGCATTGAATAAATAGTCCATATTTTCCCTACCGATTTTTAAATGATTCCTTTGTAATATATTTCGTTTGACACCAGTAACCTAGCAGACTGAGCTAATGGTGACTCTCCTTCCACTATTCCTGCTGAAAAATACCAACAAAATTTAAGGACAGCAAAAAGAATTATCCTTAAAAAAATGGATGGGAAATTCCCAGGTGCTGGAGGTTGGGAGGAGGAACCAGACCCAGAAGCTCTAACACAACAGAAGACTCAACAAGAAGTCTAGGTCCTCAGGGAAGAGGCACTCACAGCTGAAAACAGACACCACAGGATGAAATGCTCCACCACAAGAAGATTCAACCACCGAGAAACCACGCTAATAGCACAGCCCAGAAGAGACTGTAAAACAAGTGTGCTTTAAATTATTAAAAGAAACCATAAGAAAATAGAAAGACATCATTAAAAGAGAAAAGGCAGGTTTGTGGGAAAGGGAAGATCTTCTAAAAATGAAAAAAATACAGTCATTGAAATTAAAATTTCAGTGGGTGAGTTGAATAGCAGATTAGACACAGCTGAAGAACTGTTCATGAACTGAAAGACAGAACTGAGGAAATTACCCAGAATGCAGCCTACAAAGACAAAGAGACAGAAAGAATGAAAACAGAAAGAAAATAGAGATAGTCCAACACGTGTCTTAGAGAAGACTTGGAAGGGGATAGATATGAAGAGAATGGAGGCGAGATCATATTCAACATGATCATGTCTGAGAATATTCCAGAAGTAAAAGACACAACTCCCAAGAATATCAATCCTAAAAAAGATAAATAACAGCCCGGCCAGGCGTGGCTCAGCAGTTGAGCATCGACCCAGGATCCAGGAGATCTCCGTTCGATTCCCGGTCAGGGCACATGCCCGGGTTGTGGGCTTGATCCCCAGCAGGGAGCATGCAGGAGGCAGCCGATCAATGACTCTCTCATCATTGACATTTCTCTCCCTCTCCCTTCCTCTTTCTGAAATCAATAAAGACATATTAAAAAAAAAAAAAGATAAATAACAGTGAATCTACACCGAGATGTATATACTAAAGACAAAGAAAACAAATGACTTAAAGCCACCAGAAGGTGAGAACAGGTTACCTAACACGCATAACAAAAGCGTAGTGTCCCTAGCACTCCACACGTTCGCTCTTTACCTCTTCAAAACAATACTCTTACTATCGTCTACATTTTAAAGATAGAAAAATCAAAGCACAAGAAAGCTCAAGCAGTCTTTATGACTTCGTGTGACTTAAGTAACTTTTGGTACAGTAATGGCCCTGGAAGAATCCACTTCCCTATGACCACGCCCTTCGCTGGTCCTCCCTTCAAGAGAACACTCGTTCCAGGAGGCAGCAGCTGAGTCCGCTTCCTCCTTCTTGAACGTGGACTGGCCTTGAGACCTGCTTTGACCAATGGCAGGCAGCAGAGACAGTGTCGTGTGACTGCCTGAGCCAGGCAGTAAGAAACCCTGTAGCAGTAAGAAAACGTTTGCTTCGATCACCTCCGCCATCATGTCGGGAAGCCCAACTGACGTCGACTTAGACTTCTTCTGGTGGGAGAGAACCAAGGTGAACCACCTGACAGCCGGCACCGACTGCCAGGCTTCTGAGTGAGGCCATCCTGAACCTTCCACCCCAGTCAGGCCCAGACAAGAGCAACCGCTTGAGTGAGCCTGGGCAAGACCAGCAGAAGAACTGCGCAGCTGAGCCCAGCCCAAAGAGCAGTAGCGAACTGCACAAAATCACACAGTGATGAATGGCAGGGCCCGGACGCAGGCCCAGGCCGCCTGGGACTCCAGAATATGACTTTAACCGTGAGGACACACAACAACAACAGTAACAATAAAGGGAAAAAGACAGTGCAATCATTAATATCTTCAAGATAATGAAAGAAAATATGTGGAGACCTAAGGTGTCTTTCAGCTAAACTTTCAACAGGAGAGCAAAATAAAGACATTTGAGACAAAAACTAAGAAGCTGTGCCACTCACAGAGCTTTGCTGTAAGAACTAACAAAGGATTGTCTAAGAAAGAAGAAACATAAACCTATCAAGGATGTGATGAGCAAAGGTATTAAAAATGGGTAAAATCAAAGCGAGGGTTGACCGTAAAATCAATAACAATGATGACAAATGTAGGCTCAAAACAAGAGTAAACTAAGATACTAGCAATCACCCATGGTCACTGGAAGGTACGATTGAAGTTCAATCACTCGAAGATCTTAAACTTTCTAGGAGGAAGGGGGAGAATATTGATTCTGATTGTGTTAAGTTGATTACGCATGGTAAAATGTTAAGGATAGCCTCTCACAGGCAGAAATGGAATGTGTAACTTTCAAACCAATAGAGGGGCCAAAGGATATCGAGAACCCACAATCAGTCCAACAGAAATAAGAACAAGAGGGAAGGAAGGACACCATTGACTTGTGTGTGTGTGTGTTTTATAACTGACCACTTTTGTAGAACGCTCCTATTATGTAATAATTTTTCCTGTGCTTCCCTTGGGGTTTAAGTAGACAATTATATTATCGGCAAATAAGGGTAATGTCTCCTTTTCGGTGGCCGTCCTTTATGTTTCTTGTCTTATTGCATCATCTAGAACTCTCAGGACCGTGTAAAATTATAGAGGCCTCCTTGCCTTATTCTGGACGTTGCTGAGGATGCTTCCAGTATGTTACTGTTACATATGATGTTGGCTCCCAGCTTGAGATAAATATGCTCTGTTATCGAATTAGTCAGGATAAGCTAGATTATGCTGCAGTAACAAAGAAAGTCACCATCTCATGGCTTGAGAGAGGTTTATTTCTTGTTCTTATGAAGTCGGCTATGGATCCAGCAACTCTCAATTACAGCTGCGATTGGCCCAGCATTGCACCTCCCCATCGCCAAATGCCCCCATGCTTGCAGAGATGAGGGAAATGGAACTGAAGAGTCTCACACCGGCAAGGAAGTGATTGCCCCTAGAAATGACACACATTCCTTCACGTGGCCCTGCCTAGCTCCCCTGGAAAGTGCAATCCCAGCCTGAAGGAGGTCTGGAAAGATCGGCAAGCATGGCAGATATCACCATAACCATGTGAAGGAGGCATCCTTCCATTGCTCATTTTAGGCTCGAGGCCCTAAAATGGAAAGCCACTGGGGCGGGCCTGGGCTATCTGATGAGTTGCGGAGGAGGCTGGAGTCTAAAGGTGAGGTCACGCACCCGTGGGCCCTGAGGACTTCTATCTCCACCAGAAGCTGGCTG
The DNA here is from genome assembly GCF_054644295.1 of Miniopterus natalensis. Taxonomy (NCBI): domain Eukaryota; kingdom Metazoa; phylum Chordata; class Mammalia; order Chiroptera; family Miniopteridae; genus Miniopterus; species Miniopterus natalensis. Next base: position 72,846,853 of record NC_142092.1, read on the forward strand.
GGCACATCCCCCTTTAATTCCACCAAGTCTTTGGATCCTTATAAGGAATCGCCCCCTTTCCTGAGCTCGTGTGACCTGAAGAGTTCTCCACCAGGATAATTAGCTGGTGCTTTATTTAGGATTTTTATCATGTTCCCGAGCAGGAGTGGTGCGTCGTTTTGCGCTATCTGCCAACTCTTGGTTTTGAGGTTACGCTACATCCCTCGGGCAGCCGGTGAAGGCCTGTCGTTGCTGCGTCCAGCAGCGGAGCGTCTGAAACTCTTGAGTATTTGCCAGCGAACGTGTCAGGGCCCCACACTCCGCAACCAGCCGCTCCCTCCGGCTTTTTCAACACATTCTGTAGCAATAGGTTTTTTGGTTTTCTCCTACTTGTTGAGTTGGTTTTGCTTATATGTGTTTATCTGCTTATTCATATTTTTGAATTTGCTATGATAAGGCTTTACTTAATTTAATTTTTTAAAAAATGTGTTCCTATTCTTGTGCATTCATTTCTCTGTGCTTATTACCTTTGGATCTGCTAGAAGTTTACCTAATTTATTAGACTTTCTAAAAAAAACCCAAGTCGTAGATTTATCTTTTATTCACATTGTTTTCTCTATTAAATTCTGTTTTTTTCATCTTTATTGACTTGCAACCTTTCTTACTTAAGAAATTCACAACATCCCACTAGGAATTTCCCTCCTGGTAACATTTTAACCACCTTCCCATACGTTTGCATGTGTGGTTCTTTTTTTAAATACTTTGTCATGTGCGTTTTATTTGGAGTTATTTACCAAAGTGGTTTTTAATTTTGAAACGGTTGGCTTTTTCGTTTAAACCTTTGTTCATAATTTCCAGCTTAATTGCGCTGCGGTCGGAGAGCGGGACTTGCCTCGTGCCCGCTTGGAGGAGCGTATCGGACTTTTCTTTACGGCCTCGTAGGTGATCAATTTTCATAAATGTTTGATGGGCTCTGGCAAAGAGACGAGTGCCTTTTATTTGTTGGGTACAAAGTTCAGTTATTAAATCAACCTTATTAATTGTATTATTCAGATCCTACACAAACGTGAGGGGGTGCTATTTAAACATGTCAAAGGCAGGAGTGGGGTGAGTTTCCGTGGGTGGCCCCCCGTGTTTGCCCCTCTGTGCGAGTCTCAGCTGCCTCCCCCGGGCGGGTCGAGTGCTGTCCGGGACATAAAAGATCACGGCAGCCAGACCTTTATTCTGACTTTGTCTTTATCAATACAAAGGAGCTTCTGTCCCGTCTCCTGATTTTCGCCTGTGATTCTTTATCTGACATAAATATCATTACCTTCCCTTGCACGTGACTCGAACTCGCCCCTTACAACTCCGCACAATCTTTTATCGCCAAACTCTTCGCATCCCTTGGCTGCGAGTCTGCTTCTTGCAAGCGCCACATGGTTGGGCCGGCGGCTGGGCCTCGCTTTCTGCAGCCGAGCGCTGGGCATCTCAGGAGGGCAGCTCCCCGCACTCACACCCGTTAGGGGCGCGGGCCCTCGGATCTCTCCCGCGCTGGCGAGAAAGCCGGGCTGGCTGGGCGGGTTTATCCTCGTGGCCGCCGCCTTCGGTCTTACGGACTCTGGATTTTCGCTTAGTCTCCTCCACACTTTGGTTGGCAGAGGCTTCGTTTCTAATGGCACCAGAAGTGGCCTTCACCCTGAGAAAGGCCTCCGTGTGGCCGCCGGGCACCTGAACGGACTGGGACACAGGCCTCCTGGCCCCTCCTGCCCTGCGGGTCCCAGCCACCGTTTGACCGTGTTGATGTGACTTCAAGATGGTTAGGTCATTATTTCTCCATTCGGCAACCTGTCGTTTAAGAATACTTTTTCACATTTACATTCAGTCTGGAAACAACATTTCTAGTAATTCCTTACCCCTGCTGTTTTTTTAGCTGGCTTTGCGCTAATGCCCAGACTTTTTTAAGCCAGGGGGGGTGATTATTGTTCGCAGACTCCCAGAGGATGGTTCGGTAATAAAAGCCCCAGTATTTCCCCCAGACTTTGCAAACACGTGTCCCTTATCACTCAGCACCCAGTAGGACACAACCGAAGCCAGCCTGGGTTTGCTCTTTGACAAGCGAGTCGCTTTCCTTCCCGGAGGCCCTGCAGCATCAGCACTGTCTGCACCACCCAGAGTTTTCCAGAGCAGGCCCCGGGAGAAGGGGCCGCTGGGTCTTTTTGCTTCGTTTTCAGGCACAGGGGGGGCTTTCCGTCACTGTGCTCCGCGTCATCTCTCACCCCGGCCTTTTCTCCGCGAGCCCACCCCGCGTCTCTGCCTCGGCTTCCCCATCACGCACGGTTTGTTCTCATCTGGGTTTCTGTCACGCTTTTTAGAAAGCGTTTCAAGGTCTGGCCTCTCCATCACTAACTTTATTTTCTGCGTTACAATTTCTGCTTTCCGCTGCCTCCAGCGGGTTCTAATTCTGCCCCTGCGGTGCCTTCTTCCCTTCCTCTCGCCCAGCACTGTCCCCCACCGTTGTCAGCAGAGGGCCCCTCCCAGATTCCAGCGGGAGGCTGGCCGCTGTTTCCCGGAATGAGCGAGGTTTCGCCCTGCCCTCTGCCTGCGTGGGCATCTCGTGGGAAAACAGGAACGGCTGCATGCGGGGGCGGGGGGGGGCTGGTTAGATGTCATTTTACATAGAAATCCATGGGGTTTTAGTGGGTTTGCTTTTAGGCCCAGGCTCACTTGTTTACTCACATTTATTCCTTCCCTAAATAAGCAATGCTTCACTGCCCGCCTGCAGAGGGGACGTAGAGCTGAGTCAGCCATTAAGCCAGCAGTTTTGCAAGGAGGGGGAGGAGGGAAAGGCCCAGGCCCCAACCCCATCCTCCCTCTGCTCTGCAAAGCCGACCTCCCCTGGGTCTCTCCATCTCAGAGACTTGATTCTTGGGCCCCCGAATCAGCAGTCTATAAAATCAGACGTGCCTATTAAACACCTGCTTTGCTCTAGGCACCAGGCAGCTCTAGGGGAGAGGGTGTTAGATCATATCGACTCCTGCCCCGTGGTGCCTGGTTTCCACCTCCCTGCTCTAGAGCACGGTGTCCACTTGTCCTCACGGTTTGTGATGGCTGTTTGATTAATAACCTCGCTAAACTCCTGTTGGCAGGGCAGGGACTGTCTGTATCCTTGGTTGTTAACACAGCTGAGACTGGGTTGGGCTGCCTGGAGGAGAGGCCATCTGAGCTGGGCTTTGACGGGTGGATAGGAGTTCAGTGAAGATAAGGCGCGTGGGAGTCGGAAAGAGGGGTGAAGTCTCTTTCTTTGGGGACTCCTCTGCCCAAAGCCTTCTGCTGCCACATGGAGAAAGTACCTCCCTGGGTCTCTTTGGGGGCTGACCGGCGCCAGGGGCTGGGCGGCGCTCAGAGGATGACGAGGTCTGCGGTGTCTGTCCCAGGGGACCGCAGTGCCCCAAGAGAAAGGACACCCAGGTCATCCAGGCCTAAGAGCTAAGGCGGGGAGAATGGCCAGGGGCCCCGCGTTTGCCACCTCTGGGTCCCCTTTCCTTGGCTTGCTGCCTTTTCTTTATCTTTTCAAAGGCGGATATAAGCGGCGCCTGTCCCACCCACCGCGCTGCCTCCGGGTTGTCATTACTTTTCCAACAAGCACGTTCATGGCTGGGTCTCCTGGACGGGAACCAAAAGCCATTTGCTTTGGAGGCAAGATTTGAGTCAGGCCCAGCTGGGTTTTCCCATCCTTGATTTGCCCGATCCTATTAATAATTAACGGTACAGTAATGAGAATCGCTTTTAATAGAATCTGCTGCCATCACCGAATTCTCTTCCCTGCCAAGGGCTTCCCCCAAAAGGACTCACGCTCTCGTGGCTGTGTTTACCGCCACAGGCACCGGACACGGGACGCTGGAGGGTCCCCTGCCCACGTCCTTCCCAGCCACCCCTGTCTTCTGGGCCTGAGCCCCACTGCCCCCCATCTGGAAACCCCTCTCACCCCTCCGCCATGTCCTACCCCCTCCCCGTGGCGCACTGGGGTGAGGCTGCCCCATCCTGCCCAGCCAAGCAGACAACGCCATCACTCATTTGTCACCAGGGAGACCTGGTCCCATGGGCAGGGACAGCGTCGGCTGGGAGCCCCCTTGCACCCAGCCTTGCTGGGTACCAGACTGGCCTTGGGGGTAAAGAGCCGACACTCTGACGGGAAAGCTCACCTGCTGCCGGGGCCAGTAGGATGGGTGCCTGGCAAAGCTGGGCTGAGTCCAGCTTGGCCACTGTCGGTGGGCCCTGGACGGTGCAGTCACCCTGTCCCCAGCCTCAGTCTATTCATCAGCAGAACAGGGATGGAGATGGCCCCTACCGCACCAGGATGTTCTGGAGAGAAGAGGAGTGAGTGCGGAGGAAGCAGGGTGGAGGGAGGCTCCTGAAAGTGGCTCCAGGAAAATGTCCGTGACATGCTGTGCGGGCCTTGGCTAGTCGGGACGCTAATGTGGCATCGTTTATGACATCAGCACCTGGGGACCACCCGTGTTCAGTATTAGGGGGCTGGCTTCCTGAGCGTGAGCGTGTCCACTCGGCGGGGCTCTAGGCCGGATTCCCAAACTGCATGCCCCGGAACCCCCCCAGATCCTGGGAAATGCAGGTGCTGGGGGTCAGGGGCTGAGACCCCCACTTCCCACATCCACTGCTTGGAGAGCACTCTCTGAGCACCCAGCGGGCAGAGGCTTTGGGGGCTGAGGAAGTCGGGGTTCTGCCCGCGCCGGGGCCCCCTCCTGAGGTTCCACGTTCACCTCCAAGCGGCGGCTGACGCAGGTGCTCCCGGTGCCTGCGACCGACCGGTGATGAATTACCGAGCGCTTGTAATTTTCTCTTTGGTTTCTCTTAATTTCAAAATTATCCACCACTAACATGCATTACTTTTGTAAACAGAGAAAAATGCTTTTTTTTTCTTTAAAGAACAAATGTTCTCTTCCTTTTACTACAACACAATCAGGGGAACATTCAGCCGGGAAAGGGGGGTTCCAGGAGGGAGAGGAGGGTCGGGGCAGATTCCGGCCTCGCCCCAGAGCCCGCGAGGAGGGCGGCGGGCTGACTGCCGGGCAGGAGGCTCCCACCTTCAGCACAGCCCCAGCGCCTCTACACGGTGTCCCCGGGTCCCCCACACCCCCGGGAGGGGACCAGCACCACAGCGACTGCTACTAGCGCCACTCTGCAGCTGGGACGAGAGCACTGCCCTGCCCAGGGTCCCCTCGCGGGGGGCGGGGGGCCCGCTGGGAGGAAGCTCCTTCCTCCTAGAAGGTCTCTGTTGGCCACCAGTCAGAGCAGCCTCTCCAGAAAGTCCGGAAAGACGGAAATAACGAGTTTCAAAACTTCCCTGGAGTTCTTATGTCCTGGGGGAGGCAGCGGAGCCACTGAGTGTCCTTAGTAAAGAAGGGATGGGTTCAAGCTGTGGTGACCTGGAGCAAAGAGCCACAGCCAGGAGTCCCGAAGAGAGGCCTGGCCGGAGCCCCGAAGAGAGGCCCGGCCGGATACTATGTAACAGCAACAACAGCTACCATTTACTGAACTCCAGTGACCGCCAGGGCGGTGGCACCGGTCACTTAATCCCTAGAACAGCTTTAGGAGGTTGTGCTGTGGTTGCCCCCATTCTGCAGATGAGAGAACTGAGGCTCAGTGCCACGAGGCGGCACAGCTGGGATGGGGACCCAGGTCCGGGTGCTCTTAGCACGGTGCTGGGCTGCAGAGAGAACAGACGGGGGACAGGCCAATGAGCCCCAGGGAAAAGCAGGGCAGGAGGGGCTGAGCCGTCCTTCCACCTGCACCCGCAACACACCTCCAGGCCACACCTTGGGCTGGAGGACTAGAGACCAGCAGACACAGACCTCCTCCAGCACAGTCTAGTGGGGGCCACAGAGGAGTAAACAGACCATGGCCACTGGGCCCAGGGCATCGCCTGGAGGACGGGGCCCAGCTGAATGGCAAAGAATGACCAGCTGACCCGGTGACAAGCGAGAACGTCCCAGCCTCCAGACGGCGCGGGCAGGGGCCCCAGGCCTGGGACGGAACTGGCCTGGCTGGAGCAGGGGTCGGGCGGAGAGGAACCGGGTCCCTGGGGCCTTCCGAGCCAAGCGAGGGAGCAGACTCAGCTTCCCCAGAGCAGAGCTGGAGGAGAGAAGGCCAGGGCCCGGGGCCTGTCAAGGGCGGGAGGACCTGTGGGCTCAGGTCCCAGCTTACGAAGCCCGCCCGAGGAGGTCGGTGTCCAGGCGGTTAACCCGCCGGCCACGCCGCCCCCAGTTCTCCCCGTGCCCGCGGGCACTTCTCTCCGGCCGTGATGGAGGGATGGCCGAGGGCACGGCCGCCCCGCGGGCAGGGCCGCCCAGGGAGCCGGGGCGCAGGGCCCACGGGCCGGGCCCCGCCGCCAGCAGCCCGTGGGCTCAGGACTCGGCTCTCATCCCCACCCGCGGCTCCCGGCCTCTCCCGCCCGTGGGTCTGGGACCGACCGCCCCACGGACCACGGGCTGGCCGGCTGCCTGCTGGGGCCCCGCCGCCAGCCCCCCGCGGGTGCCCAGCCTCGGGAATCCCGCGGCGGCGTGGGGGTGGGGTGGGGTGGGGTGGGGTGCGGGCGGGGCCGGGGCGGGGCTCCCGCGGCTCCCGGCCCCGCCCCCCGCAGGCAGCTGGTTAATCCGCAGCCCCCGCGGCTCCGCCGGCTTTTCGCCCGCCCGTTGCCAGGGAAACGACCTCTCCCCGCACCCTCGGCCTTCAAAGGGGTCCCCCCTCCCCGAGTAGGCCCCTGGGGGCCCCGCGACCCCCCCGCTCGGAATCGGCAGGCGGGGGCTGGGGTCCCCGGATAGAAGAGAGTGGGGGGACAGACGCGGGGGACCCCCGCAGGCAGGGGGAGGGGCAGGGGAGCCGCATCGGAGCTGCAGCGGGTGGAGGGGAGCAGGCGGGGGCCGGAGAGCACCCCCAGCCCGCCGCGCGGGACCCCGCCGGGGCAGCACGGCCCCCAGAGGGAGAGCTGGGGGCCACCGAGGGGGCGGGCTTGTGAGCGTAAATATTTATAAATTGAGAGCGTCTAAGTTATTTTTGCATTTTCGTAGCAAATGATTCATCTGTGTAGTTCCTTCTCTCCTACCTGCTTAGGGAGCTGCCAAAGGGGGGTCTTCTAGGTGCTCCCCCCCGGCCCCCCCACCTCGCCCCTCCCCCACCTCGCCCTCCCCCCCACCTCGCCCCTAATCTCTCCTTCCTGCCCCTCCCCCTCCCACCCCCTCGGGTTTTTCTATTCCCACTAACCCACCCCTCCTCCCCTCCCCCTCCTTCCCCTCCATTTCCTTCCCCTTCCCCCCCACCCTTTTCCCCCTCCTCCCCTCCCCCTCTCCCCCCTCCCCCTTTCCCTCTCCCCCTTCTCCCCTCCCCCCTTTCCCCTCTCCCCTTCTCCCCTCCCCCCTTTCCTCCTCTCCCCCCTTTCGTCCTCCCCCCTTTCCCTCTCCCCCTTCTCCCCTCCCCCCTTTCCCCTCTCCCCCCTTTTCCCTCCCCCCCTTTCCCCCTCCCCTTTCCCTTTCCCTCTCCCCCCCACTTTCCCCCTCTCCCCCCCTTTCCCCCCTCCCCCTTTCCCTTTCCCTCTCCCCCCCACTTTCCCCCTCTCCCCCTTTCCCCCTCCCCCTTTCCCTTTCCCTCTCCCCCCACTTTCCCCCTCTCCCCCCCTTTCCCCCTCCCCCTTTCCCCCCCTTTCCCCCTCCCCCTTTCCCTTTCCCTCTCCCCCCCACTTTCCCCCTCTCCCCCCTTTCCCCCTCCCCCTTTCCCTTTCCTCTCCCCCCACTTTCCCCCTCTCCCCCCCTTTCCCCCTCCCCCTTTCCCTTTCCCTCTCCCCCCCACTTTCCCCCTCTCCCCCGTTTCCCCCTCCCCCTTTCCCTTTCCCTCTCCCCCCCACTTTCCCCCTCTCCCCCCCTTTCCCCCTCCCCCTTTCCCTTTCCCTCTCCCCCCCACTTTCCCCTCTCCCCCCCTTTCCCGCGCAGGCTGGAGCCGGGCGGAGGCCGAGGCGGGGAGTCCACCCGCCGCCGGGGTGACCGGCCCCCACGCTCTCCGTCTCTCCCCGCCTTGGACAAGAAGAAGCGTCCAGGCGGCGGGGCTGGGATTAAAAAAAACACCGCTGGTCTCCGGCAGTCTGGCACCCCCAACCGGGACCAGAGGAATCTTCCTCCAGAGACGGGGCCCTGGAGGTGGGGGAGGTGGGAGCTGTGCGGGGGCACTGCGGCCCCAGGAGGCCCCACGAGGCCCCACAGGACCTAGGCAAGCCCCTCAGCTTCCGAGCCCCAGTTTCCCTCCCCGGAGGATGGGGCCAGGGACTAACTCCCTGTTCTCTAGGGCCAGACCCTGTCTCACACCTGCTGGGGAGCCCGGAGGGTTTCAGGGCCCTCTGGCCAACCCCCGCAGCCTTGTCAGGCCCGGGGAGGAACAGGTACAAGTGCCAAAGGCAAGAAATCGGGCGAGGACCCAGCCCGCCATAGTGTGCCAGGGGGAGGCCACCCGCTGTCCGCCCCTGGCCTTGAGCAGAGGGCTGCCTCGGTTTCCTCATCTGCAAACTGGGCGGGTGACACCTCCCTCCCCCAGGCCAAGGACCAGGGTTCTCTCCCTGGGAACTGCTACGTGCAGCACACAGGCCACTGTCTAAGCGGCATTTGTTCCCAGCTCCGGGTCACCAGTGCCCACCACCCCCTGCCCCAGAGCAACCAGCCGCAGGAGAGGAGGCAGGAACCTGGGCTCAGGGCAGGCAGGGTGGGCGCCCGGGAAGCCAGGCGGGGCTGAGTCAGAGCCTCCGGTGCCTGAGAGCAGCCCGCAGTCGCCAGCTACCGGGGATCCTTCGAGGATCTGTGCCCTTCCTCCCCGCACGACCCTGCAGGTGTGGGGCGGCCTCCACTCAGCTGGCCTTCCCCTTCAGGCTGGGCCAAGAGGCCTGGGTGTCAGGTCCTGGGTTTGAGTCCTGACACCAGGCCTCAGCCCCTCTGGCGTGAGAGTCCCAAGGTTCCTTTCAGCCCTTGCCTGCTGAGGGTCCTCACTATTACTATCAACCACCACAAGTGACTAGGTGCCAGGGTCGGTGCTCCCGGGCCTGACCTTTCCCTTGGTCCTCGCCACACCCCTCTCGTCTAGGGCCTGGTGACTACCGCCCATTTCACAGATGAGGGAGCTGAGGCTCAGAGCGGGGACTGGCCCCAGGTCAGGAGGCTGGACAGCAGAGTGTTGGTGATTTTTTTACTTTCTTGCTTGTAGTTTTCAGTGTTGTTTGAATTTATTTATTTATTTTATATTAAGGGTGTGCTTTCCCCCCGAGAAACAATAGTGATGTTACCCCAAAAAGAAAGAAGATTTTAAAATCAACAAGACTAAACTTTGTAAACACCGAGATGTTCTCGCAAAGAAATGAAGCAGAAATGAAAACGACGGAGGGAGAAAGGAGCCGGTTGATTGCTCTACAACCAGATGCGCCGGGGAACCGGGCCAAGTGCGCTCCGAGGCAGCGAAGGAAACTCTTGGGGGCACATGAGGGCCTTTGACAGAAGCCAGGAAAGAAAGGACCCCTGAGGTGTCCAGCCGGGAGCTGGGATCTTGGAGCCCAAGAGGACTCAGCCCAGACAGGGTCCGCGGCTCAAATGTTGTTCGCTGGACAGCGGTGGGCAAGTGACTCAACCTCTCTGGACCTCCGTGTTTGCTGGCTGTGAAATGGGTAGGGCAGAGCACCAGTATTAGACCTGGGACCACAGTGTCACAATGGAAAGGGCACCCCCTCTTCCCACTTCCCTGCCTCAGTGTCCCATTTGGAAACACCCTGGGACGGAGAACTCGCCTGGTCCCCGGGACTCACTGGGCTCCATTAGCAACTATTCTTAAAAGCTCCGCGTGACCCCAGAGGCCGCACCTGCTGCCAGAGGGCTGTCGGATGGTTCGATGCGCCTGCCCCTTGGCCACGCGATTCCATTTTTAGGAGTTTAGGAATCTGTGCCACGGAAACACTCGCATGCAAGACAAGAGACAAGGCGCCGGAAACGCTGTGCGCCGCTGTTTAGAGCAGCAGAGCTTTGGGCGCCGCGGAGCAAGGCGCTGCCCGAAGGCAGAGCGAGGGGCTGTGGCAAATGCCTGCTTCTTCCAGGAGGAAGGAGGAACCAGAAACCCTCCTTTGCATTATAAGTGGGGCCTCCCTATATACCCCGCTGTAAACCTGAGGAATAGCCCTGGTAACTGGCCGCCGGGAGGGGAGCTAGGGATTGGGTAAGATGGGGACTAATCCCAGATTAAAACCCTTTTCTGAGCATATGTTCCCTGGAAACAGCCGTCGCTGGCCTTCACTGCGCTAGGATAGCAGGAGAAACTTCTGGGCTTACCCACGGCCTGTTCCTTTCTTCCCAGGACTCACCACCCTGTGACCAGTGCTGGCCAGTGGGTGGTGGGAACAAATGATGGTCTTTTCTCCACCTCAGTGACCCGGAGACGGAGGCAGCCTGGATCCCTGAGTGTTCACGTGGAGGACAGTTGCCCTGGAGAAGTAACCTGGGCTCACGCAGACTTTGCTGGATGCGAAGCAAACTTTTGCTTTGCTGGGACACTTTGCTATAGGGGCTCATTTGTTACTGCAGCACAACCTAGCTTTGCTAACCGATACCAATTTGGGAAAACCTCATTCTGGTCTAAGAGATGCCTAGAGGCCTTGGAAAGTCCCCCGACTCCTCCAGGCCTCAGTTTCCCCTCGTGTACGGTGGGGCAAGGGGTCTTTCCTCCGATTACTAGGGCCTTTGCTGCTCACGTTCCCAAACTCCAAAGGCCTGGGGAATATCTGCCAGTACTTAGGGTCACAGGGCACCGAGTGCTCGCACTGGCCTCTGGCCGCTGGCAGGACCATCTCAGGGGGCATCATGGAACCCTCAAGGGGACCCCAGCAGGTAGGCACCATAATTACCCCCACTGCCCCAGGTGGAAACTGAGGCTCAGAGAGGGGAGGTCAGTTACCCAGGAGCACCAGCATCTGCGAATCCTACCCGCTCTAACGGCAACTGCCGTCTGGTATTTTAATTTATTTCTTATAAATGCAATTTAAAAGAAAATCTACTATTAACAACCTGAGGGACCTTAGAACAAAAACTATTATTTTAAACTAACCATCTTAAAAGTGTACAGTCCTACGGCATGAAGTACATCACAGTAACCGGCACCACCACCCATCTCCAGGCTCTGTCCCCAGCCCCCAAGGCCTTGGCAAGCCCGGTCTCCCATCTCTGAGCCTTGGCTCACCCCGGGGCCTCGCAGGAGCAGCCCCTGGGTATCCGCCCCTCCGTGACTCAGCATGGCGCCCTCAGGGGTCACCGTGTTGCAGCGCAAGTCGGAGTTTCCTTCCTCTTTCGGGCTGAGTGGCGGTTCCTTGACCGGGCCGGGCACATTTTGTGCATCCTTTTGTGTGCTGATGGACGCTTGGGTGGTCCCCGCCTTTTGGAGATTGTGAAGGGTGCTGCAGTGACGCGGGTGCCGTATCCGAGGCCCGCTTCCCATCCTCGGGGTCTGCCCCCGGCAGCGGGACGCCGGCCCGTGGTCACCCTGTTTTTAAGTTCTGAGGGGCCGCCTTGCTGTCCGCACAACATCCGCGCCTTTTCCATCCCAGCGGCGCCCAGGCCCGCGCCCCGCATCCTCCCGGCACTGCTCCCGCTGCCCTTTGGGAGGCCGCCCCAACAGTGGTCGGGTTCGCATCTCCCCAGGACCGCCCAGGGGAGCCCGCCGGGGTGCGACCCCAGGTGCCGCCCACTCCTGGGTGGTTGCAGCCGCGTCTCAAAGTCCTTGACCCCCAAACAAGCCAGTGGGCTGTGCTCCCGGGCGGCTGTGTGACCCGTGTCCCGGTGAGCAGGCCGGGGTCCCAGCTTCCCCAGAACTCAGCCTCTGACGTTGCAGCCCTCACTTCCTTCCCCTGCTGGGCCTGGCAGGAGCTGAGCTGGGTCTTTCCAGTCCTGGCTGACCCTGTGACCTGGCGTCCCCACCCAGGCCTGGGACACAGAGCACAGAGGAGCCAGCGCCACCGCAAGACAGGAGGGGGTCACCTGCCTGTCCCTTGGCCTCCCGCGTCCAGACAAGGGCGGCTTTGTGTGCGGGAGGAGAGCAGGGACGTTGGAGCCAGACAGGCTCCGTCTGAGTCCCAGCTCTGCCGTTCACCAGCTCTGCGACCTTGGATGAGTTACTATCCCCCCAGCCCTCACTTTTCTCATATGTAAAGGGCTGAAATGGTACCTGGCACACAGGAAACATTCACCACATGTCTTATAATCACCAACATTATAATCACCTTCATTATCGCCAACATCCAGGTGTAGGATCAGGTCACCCCTGCTCCAACAGCCCATGGCTCCCCATGGCCGGCAGGAGAAAGTCCACCACACTCTCAAGGACTAGTGGGCACTACCTGGCCTGGCGTCTGCCGGCATCTCCAAACCCCTTCTCCCTTCACTCATCACATTCCAGTCGCCTGGGCTGCCCTCCGGTCCCTCAAACACCCAGCACCCCTTGGTGCCGCAGGCCCTTTGCACGTGCTATTCCTCCTGCCTGCAGTGTGCTTCCCCCACCCTGTTCCACCCCTGTCCTTTCAGCTCCTAGAAGGCTCTGTCTCACCTCAAACATTACTTCAGAGAAGTCCTCCAGGACACCCTGGCCCCTGTCCATGTGGGAGCCCCCCCCCAGCCCTGTACATCCCCCGGGGCACTTCCCATGGTGCCCACAGTGCCGAACTGTGGAATTATGTGAGGAATGACAACCCCCACTTCTGTGAGTTCTTTTAGGTCAGGATCATGCCTGTTTTGCCGCCCATTATAGCGCAAACATCAAGGACAGAGCTGACCCCACTGCCCCCCCCCAAAAAAAATATCAGTTATAGTGAACCATTAATTTCCAGACTCTCCCTGGCTTTGGAAACTCAGATTCGTTTCAACAAAGACCATCCACTGCCTGCAGGACCGAATGCGCTGTAACTGTCAGACCTTTGTAAGATTTTCCCACTCATTAAATGAACACGTCTCAGAAAACCCTCAGCCACATCCTGTGTCCTAATTTCTCAGCTCAGAAAAATGTGGCCACTGCACTCGGAGCAGCTGCTCGCAGTCCCTGCTGTGCCTCCTCCAGCCCAGCCTCCGGCGCCTGCTTCCTCAGAGACACGCAGGGCCTGGGGCCGCTCGGTGGGCCACCCCTTGCTTGGGGATACGTGCCAACCATGAGTAATGGCGGGTCGCGGGGGGAGCTGCATTTTCAGCCCCGTCAGCAGAATCGGCAGGAGCCACGGTGGCCCCTTTCCCAGGGTCAGGGCCTGACTCAGCTGGTCCGCACACGACAGCCCCCCAACCGGCTGGGGAGTGAGGGTGCAGGCCCCAGAGGACCCCGGGGCCGGAGGCCCAGAGACGCTCCCCAAGCCGTGCAGGCATTGACCTCGCCCCCCTCATTCCTCCATCTCGGCAGATACTGGCCGGGTGACTACTGCGTGCGGCAGGTTTGAGGGGGGCCCTAGTGAAGACCAGGTCCCACCCTCCCGCAGCAGGGAAAGGGCCCTGAAGAGCAACTGCGCAAACCCAGTAATTCCTTCTGGGGAGACCCCGGTCGAGGAGGCTGGAAGAAGGGTGGCCTGTCCCAGGACTTGGGGCGACTGTCTGGTTGAGCCAGGGGAAGGAGCCCCGCCCTCAGTGAGGACCTGTCCCTGGGAGAAGGCGTGGGCCTGAGGGCAGGGGCCCCAGATGTTCACAGACGTCAGAAATTTACTGGGCACCCCGCTTTCTAGGTCCTCGTGGGCTTGCGGACAAACGAAACAAGCAGCCAGACAGGACGGGAGAGGTGGCCGGGCAAGGGGGGACCTGGGCAGGGGAGGGGTAGGAGGCTGGTGGTCAGAGGGGGCTCCTGGAGGCCAGGGGTGGGCGGTGAGCGTGCCTGGGGGGCTGGTGAACTCCAGAGAGAGGAGTGGGGGTGGGAGAGGGAGGAAGGTGGGGGCGAGGGCAGAGTGGGCCCCAGGGCCAGCGGACCTCATGGCACCGTCCAGCCTCAGCGGGACCTGGGCTCTGGGAGGTGCTGGTTCGGGAGCCTTCCTGGCGGCTGGGGGTGGGATGTCCCAGGTGGAGCAGCGGGGTTCGCGGAAAGATGAGAGAAAGGGGGGGTCAAAGACAGGGACACTGAGGCAAGGGGGTGGGGGGTCCCTGCTGCCATCGCCTGAGAGGGGAGGGAGGGGACTCAGGATCCCAGACGTTCCACCCAAGTCTGATTCTCTGTGAAGGCGACTCAGCGAGGCACGTGGCAGAGCCTCATCCTCGGCGCCCCGTCACCCGCCTGGCACACGCAGGCACCCCCCCATTCACCACGCGTGCACCAGGGAGCCGCACACGCACACCCCTCGTGTGTACACACCCTTCACTCTCACACACACTCATGCACACACACCCTCCACCCCACCAGGCTCTGGGGGCCCCTGGGCATCCCCCCGGGATGGTCTTCATGTGGCTGATCTCACACACGCACACGCACACGCACACGCACTCTCACATGGAACTCCGGTCTCCAGCTGGTCTGAGCCCCCTGTGAAATGTCCCCCCTTCGCAGGACCTTCCAGGCTGCCCCTCAGCTGCCACATTGCCTAAAATCCTGAGAAATTAGGAAAAAAAATCCTTCAGCACTCACACTTCAAATTTTAGGCTTACACAGTATTTTGAAAATTTGGGACTCGGTCCTCAGGCTCAGTCGGACGTGGGCTGTGTCACCAGGCATGTGGGAGCAGGTAGCCTCCCGGGAGCAAGCAGGAGGGAGAATACGGGTGGTTGGTGGGGGTGCGCCCCATAGGTGGGAGCAAACTCCACAGAGCAAGAGCGGCCCCAGGGCTGCTGGGGTCAAAGTCAGGACTCTAACTACCCCAACCCACCTCTCACAACCCTCCCCAAGGGACTTCTCTCCCGGGAGCCTCAGTTTTCCCATCTGTGCAGTGGGTGTGCTGCACCTCATAGGGCTCAGAGAGGGTTCAGTGACAACACACCTATACAATTATAAGCCCTGGACGCCCCAGAAAAGGAAGTGGGGGTGGGACTGCGGCCAGCGCCGCCCCCCAGCACACCCAGCTGAAAACCAACAGCCGGTCCCTTTCTCTGCTGCTGACGCCCAGCTTCCCACAGGACCGGCCTACGGAGGGGCCAGAGCCGCGCTTTCCGCCAGAAGGTGACCGTGGGGCTCCAGCCCCCTCCAGCCTCAGCCTGACTCCCACAGAGGAAAACACTCCTCTCCTCCTGGTTCAGGCTCCTACAGCCCCCCCCAAACCCACAAACAATTTTGCATATATTTAAATTTCCTCTGCTGTCTCCAGTCTTGAGCCCCCCTTTCCTCCCCCCCCCAAAAAAGAGAGAAAGAAATTACAAAAGCCCGTCATTTGTCTCCGTCCCCGCACCCCATCTATCAGGCCGCCGAGCCCGTCGCCTCGAATGAGGCGCGCGCCCCGACGGCCGCTTTAATGGGGCGCCGCGTGTGACTGCGCGGCTGGCGAGGCGGGCGCAGCCGCCGGCATTTGCATACATATTAAACGGAGCAGTAAAAAATGCAGACATGCAAACCATTTGGACGGCTCCTCGGCGCAGAGCCGGCCAGGAAATCAATCTTCTGGGTTCTTAAAGGAAACCTGCTCCGGAGGCGGTGGGGAAGCCAAGCAGCCCACAGGCCCTGGGAGGGGGCCGCCGTCGTCTGTCCATCTGTCCGCTGGAGCCGAGCCAGTGGTGGGGGACAGGAAGCCGGGGGGCAAGGAGCCATCACCCTGGGTGCGGGTCCTGGCTCAGGCTGCTGTGTGCCCTAGAGGGAGAGGCTGAGCCTCTCTGAGCTCCCCTCCCCCTTGGTAACTTAGTACGGTGTCTCCCCCGCCTCCAGCAGGTGCTGGCGATTTCCCCTCACTTCCTGGCTCTGGGGCTTAAGCCACTCACCCCAGGTGGCTCAGCCCCTCTCTACAGAGTCTGGACCCCAGGCCAGGTGCAGAGGAGACTGGCCAAGAGTACAGGCTCTGATGGCCAGTGGCCTGAGTTCAAAGTCAGACTGTGCTCTGTACAAGCTGTGTGACCTTGGGCAAGTGCATCAACCTCTCTGTTTCCTGGAGAGGAAAAATAGATACTTCCCTCTTAGGCATGGTAGTTAACGTAGGTCAGTCACTGCCTGGCGCACAGTAAGGACTCAATAACCGGTGGCAGAGTGGAGTGTGGGAGGGAAGGCCTCCCGTTACTGGTGTGGTTTTCCAGGCAAAAGTCCCTCTCGCAGGGCGAGCCACTCCTCCTACAAGCCTCCTTCCCTATAAATGGCATGTGGATTCTCACAGGCTCCTCCAGCTCACCAGGGTCACCTACCCCGCCCTCCAAGGGTAGGGGGTCCCAGGACCCCCACTGCTGACTCCAGCCAGATGTGGCCAAGGCAGCACCTCTGAGGGCAGCAGAGGCAAAGCTCAGGGCCCAGATGGGGCGACACACTGACAAGCCCCAAACGGACAGGACGTCCGTGGTCCCAGGAAAGACAAGCGACCGGAGCCCGGGCAGAAGCAGACAGTGCTGCTTGCCCCACCCTCCTCGCTCTGAGCCCCACTTTCCAGATGAGGAAACTGAGGCCCAGAAAGAGGTGTCAGGGCCGTGAAGCCTGAAGGTGGTGGAGCAGGGATTGCAATGGGGTCTGAATGACTGAGAGCCTCGCCCCCACCCGGAGGTCACTTGCCCGTCCCGTGGGCAGGCGGAGCTGATTCTGCCCCCTCAGGGAGCACTGCTCCCCAGGGCTGTGAGAAGGGCCCGGGTTTGTGCCCAGGTTTGTGCCTGAGCGCGACTGAATACCCGGCGCGGTAAGGTCCTTCCTGGAAGGGAGCTGGGAGAAGGAAAGGCCACGCTCTCGGGGCTCCCGGAGGCGAGGGATGGAGGTGGCCGTGCACCCAGGACAGGCGAGGCAGGGACAGTGCTGGGAGGGGATGCGGAGGGGGTGCGCCCAGCCCGTGAGAGCCGCCTCCCCTCCGAGACCCCGGGGCTGGAGTGAAGAGCCAGGCCAGAGCTGGGGTTTTGCCTTCAGCTGGGAGAGGGTCCCCTGTGATTCAGAGCTTCCCACCTGAGTGGCAACGCGACCTCCTGGCTGTGTGGACTTGCAGCCGGTGCCACAGAAGCAAAAAGGCTGAATCCAGGGTGTGGCCCAGTGCGCTGGTGACTTGCTGTGTGACCTCGGGCAAAGGCCCTGCCCTCTCTGGGCCGAGGTGGCCGAGCTGGAAGCCCCTCCTTCTCACCCCTAGCCTCCAGGCCCCCTGGGCCTCTGTCCCTCCGGGTCCCTCCACAGGGCAGGCCTCCCCCACGGCCTGGCAGGCGGCGGGTGGAGGAAGCCGGCGGGGCGGGAAGAGGCAGGAGGGGCCGGAGTTACAGGAACCGGCTGGGCCTGGGCGGTTGCTCAACCCGGGAGCCTGGCCGGCCAGCCCGCACAGGCCCGCGCCCTGCACCGCCCGCCCTCGGCTCCGCATTGCAAACATTCCTGGCCAACCTCGGCCGCTGCAGCCGGGAAGGGGGAACTGCGGCAGACGCGGCGGCCGCCAGAAACACTTAACCCCTTCCCTCCTCCAGGCAGAGCCTTCAGGCGGAGGGGCGCTGGGGCTGGGACCGGGCGCCGCACCGGGGTCCCCAGGCTCTGAGTGGCCGGGGGCCGGTGAATCACTGCAGCCCTGGCTGGCGCCGGTTACCAACCTGGATCCACAGGCTGTAGGTCAGGCTCACAGGCTCCAGGGAAGTCCTCAGCAGACACTCCAGAGCTCCCCCTGGGCTCTGGGCACCGCGCCTGGCAGCAGGCATGAAAACCCGACGGGAAGGCCCTCTCTAAGCCCATGTCGGGGTGGGGGGACCAGATAAACAGGCGGTTTCAGATCTTTACAGTGAGGGGCACTACGAAGGCGAAGTACAGGGTGAGCCTTGGTGTGAACTCAAGCGGCTCATTTAGGCAGGGAGGGCTTCCCGGAGGAAGTGGCATTCAGTGAGCCGTGAGAAGAGAGGGTGAGTGTTCCAGGCAGAGCCTGCAGCAAGCTGGAGGCTCTAGACAGACGAGAGAGGTTGGTACATTCCCATCTGTGCGCCCGGAGGAGAGGGGGCGAGGGGTGGAGAGTGCCCAGGCGGGAGAGCTTGGCCTGTGCCGGGCCCCAGAAGGCCTTGGGGCCGCTCCCGAGCTTCCACTGGGCAGTGAGGAGCCAAGGACGGGCTTTCCCGGGGGATTAACACGGTCAAGTCCCGCTCCAGGCACTGAGATCGCCTGAGTGAAAGGCAGAGCCTGCACAGAGGCAAACAGCGTGTTTTCTCGCACAAACCGATATACTTTAAGGCCAGAACACCTGAACCACGCCAAAGTGCCACCAACAGGAGACATTTCGAATAGCAGCCTGGCAGCTGGGCCTGGCACCAGGTTCTCCTGGGGCAGGGGGTAGGGGGTGGGCACTCTGAGCCCTGCCATCCCCAGGCCAGCTAGAGGCAGCAGGCTCAGGTTGGTTCCTCCTCCCAGGATGGGGTCCGCCCCCCCCATCCCTGGACACCGCTCTGCAGGCAGCCCGAGCTGAATGAAGGCAGCAATCAGAGTGCTGAGGCTGGGAGGGGCTGAGAGATGCCCCAGGCCCACAGCCTCCTCACTGCACAGTGAGGCTGCGACCCAGAGGCGGCAGCAGCCGGCAGGGTGGCCGAGCTGGACCAGCCACAGTGCCTATGCCTCGGGCACGGGGGCCGAGGGGCAAGCATCTGAGGTGCCCTCTCCTCCGGAGAGAGGAGGCCAGCATGCCTGTGATCTCGGCACCCACAGAGGACACCCCCAACCAAAGCCCGCTTCCTCTTCCCACCTCTCACGAGGCCTCAGGTCTCAGGAGGCAGAGGCCCAACGACACAGAGGTTCAAGCCTGGAAAACCAAGAACCGTCTGGAGGCCGACAGTCACCGAACCCGGCTGGTGAAGGGGCCAAGGCCTCCTCGCCCTGAGAGCCTGAGGAATGGGCCAGGGGCAGAATAAATCGGTGGGAAACCTTCTAGACATTCGTCCTCGCGGTGGACACGTTTCCTTCCTTTCTTTTTCTTCCTGTCTTTTGCAATGAAGTATTACTCAGAACACCACACCGGAGACGAAAACGAAGCCGCCCAGACTGGAGAGGAAGGGGTGGCCTTGCACACCCACGGGGGCCCCGTGCCCGCCTGGCCAGCCCCAGGCCCCTCAGAATAGACTGCGGGCAACAGGCAAACCCAGGTGGCTGGGGAAACTGAGGCACAGCGGCCAGCCTGACCCCGAGGCGCCTCTGTCTGCCAGGCGCAGGCTGTGGGATCAGGAACCAGAGCCTGTCCTGTTTCCTGAGAGCCTCTGCGCCCGGTCTGTTTGTTGTGACAGCAAATTTAGTCAGAGCTCCGCAAGCCCTGCTCTGCGGGTTGGGACTTCCAAGGGGAAAACACGCCCAGGACGTGCTCAGATGAAATCCTGCCCAGACAGGACAGGAGGGGCTGGTCCAGCTCCGTGCCCGCACAGGCCCCCAGGAGGAGGGGCCGAGTTCCTTCCAGCCTCCTGGGGTCACAGCAGCGGCTAATGCCTATTTTGTGGCTCTGGGTCCATTCTTTTTTTTTTAATCCTTACCAAGGAGTGAGGATATTTTTTTCTATTGATTTCAGAGAGAGTGGAAGGGAGGAGTCAGGGGGAGACAGAGAGAGAGAAACATCGATGTGACAGAGACACATCATCCATTGGCTGGCCACACGCACCCTGAGCGGGGCCGGGGATCGGACCTTCAGCCCAGGTATGCGCCCTTGACCGGAAATTGAACCCATGACCCTCCGGTGCACAGGCGGACGCTCTAACCACTGAGCCACACTGGCCAGGGCCCTGGGTCCATTCTTGGTTGCAGAGCAAGGCTCCTTCCAGGCCATGGAGTTTCCGTCGGGCATTCTTTGACCCTGGGTGCCACCACCTCGGTGACTGCCATCGGCTTCGCAGTGGCAGAGCATTCTAGAGCCCTCGGCCTGGGCCAGCGACGGTCCCTGGTCACAGCTGGAGGACTTCGCCCCTATCATTCCATCGTACAGACCAGACACCGAGGACCGTGAGGTCACCTGCCCGGGTCCCACAGCTACTGACAGGCACTGGCGGCCTGGGACGCAGGCGCCTGGAGCACCCAGCTGCAGGCTCTCGCCCCGAGGCCTCGCTGCCTCTCTGCCTCGCGGCAAGGAGGCCCCAGCCCAGGGACGATTCCCCTGGCTCACCTGGTTCCTCATTTTGTTAATGTGCATGAAATAAATATTTGATCTCACCTATTTATTACTGGTTTCTCGTTGGCGCGGGTCCACCCTGTCTACTCCTCGCTCCGGTCTTCTCCACGCGGGTTCACCCGAGTCACTGGTTTTGTCTCCGAGCGTCCAGAAGGCAGAGCAGCTTGTGTTGCTATAGCTGTCACCACACACACACACACACACACACTCTCTTCCCGTTTTATGTGTTTCAAAGACTCGAGTGGCCTAACCTGGAGATACTGGTGGAACCTGCTGATGGGGACAGGCGCAGCACAGCCCCGCGATGCCCACGAGGCGCCTGGCACAGGCGAGCGTGCAAGCCCTGGGGCCGGGTCACTCTCCTTGCCCCTGGCAAGCTCGGCGTGGCTCACAGGCCCCCGTGTCCTCCACCCGCCCCTCACAGGCGAGCAGGTTCACTTCTCGAAGCTCCTCACGGGCACTGAATGGTAAGAGACCAGCTGCGCCAGGGAGGCAAGCTATCCGTCCCTGAGCTGCGGCGACGGTTGCCGTGGTAGCCAGCCCGCAGGATGGGCCCCAGACGCTTCCTTCTTCCAGGTGTCCCCAGCCCTGTGGGCACCCCCGCAATGAATGGGGCCGCCCCCCGCGCCCAATAGGACGAAGCGGATGTGGCCACGTGTGCTGCCCGAGGCTGGGTCACAAAGGCGCTGCGGCTGCTTCCCCCGCGCCGCTCCCTCCGGGGGACGCCGGCGCCAGGCGTGAAGAAACTCAAGCAGCCCTGCAGAGAATCCGGGTGGCCCGGAGCACCCGGCCTCCTGCCAGCAGCCAGCAGCGCCTCGCCAGCCCCGGGAGGGCGCCTGCTTAGAAGGCCACCCTCCGGCCCGATGGCTGCGGCCCAGCTGACGTCGGGACCGACGCCTCAAAAGAGACCACAAGCTGGAGCCAGCCGCTGGTGCCACTTCTGGGGTCCCTTCCCACAGACACGGCCAGGTGACGAATGCTTATTGTTGGAAGCCGCTACGTTTGGGGTGTTTGCTGTGCGGGTAACTAACCGGGTAACTAACACAGCAACAGGGACCTTTCGGTCGCGAGGGCCTTTCATTTTCCCCAAGCGCGTTCCTTGGAATATTGACCCCAGAATATGCTCAGAAAGGCAACGGTCCATCACGTGTGGGCCACCTGTGGACGGCGGGCTCCTCTTCGAGGTTCCCAGTGCCCCTGGCATGTTCGAGCAGATGTCTCTGGGCCGGGAACCCAGCGCTCCCCTAAACCCGCGCTTCTCAGCAGTTCTTGTGGATCACAAACAGCCAAACCGTCCCGGCAGCAGGATCCTTGAGCACGTTAAGGACGGCGGCCAATATAAAACCAAACCGCGGCCAGCCTGATACCCAGAGCGACCAGTGGCATTTCATCCAGGACAAGGTGGCTGCCAACCACGACCAAGCGGCTCCCTGGGCTCCTTTCCCATTGGAGGGGCTGGGTTTGCCCCGGGTCCCCTTTGGTCCCACCAGCCCTATAATCAGTGGTACTGGCCAGGCGTCTGGGCCAGTGTCTGGCTGTGAGCATCGGTCTATTTGGGGACCATCTGAGATTCAGATTTTGGTCCCCAAACTCTGTAGCTCTGGTTCTCATAGCCCATGACACAGGGGCCACGCTGTGCCCCTGGACTCCCCACCCTTCATCCTCAGTGCCAGTGCCTCGCAGCTGGGTCTCTCTCGGTGGGAAAGCAACCGTGGTCTTAAAACACGAACCACTGGAAAACAGCATTCGATACAGAAAAACCCACTCCGCAAGCAACTTTCTAACAGCGAATCCACCCCCTTCGGGGAGGGAAGGTTGTGCTCAGAAAACCGCATTCTTTCGGGCCCCTGGGGCTACGTGGGGGTGGGAACAGGGATCTTTTACATGCTAGGAGGCAGAGGTCTTTCTTTTGTTGAAAACGTAATTTTACCCTCGCATTGCTTGTCTCGTCCAGCATGGACATTCCTGGAGCCATCATTTCCCGGCACCAAGTGGCCTACTCTCCTCCCTCGGGCCAGAGGTCCTGCTGTGGGAACCTCACTACCCAGACTGTGGTCCCCACTGGCCCAGCACCTCCCACCTGGGAGCCCCTGTATCTGCACAAGACCCCCTGGGGATTCGAGGCACATTAAAGGTGGGGCATGCCTGGATGTACCCAGAACTGCCATCTCAGGGTGCCCTCAGCCTGTCCCCTAATGAGCTGCCACGCCTGCTCTCCTCAGTCCCCTTCCAGGCTCTGTCTCATCACAGACAGCTTCTTGGAGGGGTTCCAGGTGCACCCCACACCTCTCCATCCCCCATTCATCACGGAAACCCAGGGGGATGATCAGGGCAGGACAGGGTGGGGAGTCACGAGACCTGAACAGAGGCAGTGACAAGAGTAACGACACCAGGCCCTTACAGCGCGCTCCCCACCCAGGACGGAAGCGATGGAACCCAGAGGTCCAGAGAAGGGAGGCCACCTACCCACGGTCACACAGCCAGCAAATGGCACAGCCAGGCCCACCCCACAGCCACCGAGATCGCCCCGGACCCCAAGCTGCAGGAGGACTTTCTGGATGAGGACGTGGATCGTTAAAGAGCTGCACCCCCATTCCGACTGGCTTAGCCCAGAGGTTCCCAATCAGGGGTCCCCTGGGGAGCCCTTGCCATCTACAACCTCTTAAAATCCCCGAAGGTCACTGCGCCTCCAGGGAGGGCCAGGCCTCCCGGCCTGCACACAACATCGCGCCCCTTTGCCTCGGTGGGATTATATCAGCCCCCCGGGCCCGTTCAGACTCTCCAGGCCCAGCTGAGCAGGCATCACCGTGGCCCTTGCTCAACCCCAAATGGGAAAGAGCATGTCACCCAACAGACGCGGTTTGCTTCTTGGGCAAGCATGTGCCTTGGGGCCAGTGACAGCGGGAGGGACTTTCCTGGGAGGAAGGTGGAGAGGAATTCGCTCAGAAACTTGAGTTACCGCAGGGAGGGCATTTGTCTCAATTATTTTTCGGCAGTGGCACCTGCTTTTTTATATTTTTTTCTTTAAGACGCAGCGAGTCCTCCCCGCCCCCACGCAGCCCCACGGATGCTGGGGTGTAGAGGCGGCCCTGGGGGGCGAGGACGCGAGGGGTGGCCTGGCCCACATCCCAGGTCTTCACCAGATGCTGCTCCCGCCACATTCTCCCTGAAAGCTGACCTTGAAGACGGCATGCAAGCTCTTGTTTGCAGGTTTCCAGGGCAGCCTGGTTTTCAGGAACCAGCCACAGACGGCCCGGGCTGCCTGCAGGAACCTGCAGTGAGCCGGGCGTGTTCTCTCCAGGCACCCTCCCTCCCACCTCATGCATGTCCAAGTGGGGGCCGGGGGGCCGGTTCTCCTGCTCCTTCTAGGCAGAACCCTCCCCCCCTTGCTCCTACCTGCACCCCACACCCTCAGGAGGTTTGAGGCCTTGCGGGTTCAGCTCAGGAGAGCTCAGAGGTCAGCGGTCAGGGCTTGAAGTCCGATGGATGCAGCAGGCTCGAAATCAACTCACAACTGCACCTCAGAGCCCCTCGCCGGGGCACACTTCCCCCATCTAGAGACATCCGGTGGTGGTGGGGACCCCGAGTTCAGACCACTGGAAGCCGTCCTTCCATCCAAGACTTGAGGCCACCTTTGGGCGCAGGGTTGAGGCGGGGCGGGGCACGTTGCTTCTTCAACATGGTTCTCACGCGTCTGAGTCTCGGGAGCTGGAGGTGCTGGGCCAGAAGGGCCCTGGACCATGGACTAGAGCCCAGCAGTGAAGGACCCGCCAACTGGGTTTCAGATACAACCCAAAAGGAGTCCATCGTGAGGTATAAAAAAATGCACGGCCCATCCATCGGCCGCAGCGAGGAGCCTAGGACTCCGATACGGATGCAAAAAACAGGGCACTTGTCTAAAGCAAGGTCCTTTCCCGCAATTCTTTACCGGATGGCTCCGTCACACAGCCCCGGGGCCCGCTCCCTCGGTGTTTCCACCCGTCTGTTGTGCCCCCTCTCCTAGGGGACGGAGCGCCTCCAGGCCGGGCGCCTCTGGCTGCTCCCTGGGCCCTGCCAGCTGCCCCCCTGCCCTGCACTCGGGGCTCCAAGCCCCACGCGACCCCCGCCAAGCCGAGCCCCCGCGGGAAGCAGGCTCCAGGCGGAGCAGAGGGCCCAGGTCCAACGCCAGGCGCTTCAGTGTCTCACTGTGGAGCCCCAAGCGGGTCGTGTCCCCTCTGTGCCTCGTTCCCCTCAGTGACCCCAGCCACTCGCACCTCGGGGTCACTGCGAGGACAGCCCAAGCGGGTGAAGACTTTAGCACAGGACACACCCACGCGTGGGGGGTCTCAAGCTTCGCCTCTTTCTCCCCACCTACCACCGGCATCAAGGTGGATACTCCCCCTGCATGTCCCCATTTTACAGACGAGGAAGCCAAGGCTCAGGGAGGTCAAATGCGGTTCCCAAGGTCACTGAGTGATCGAGTCAAGCTCTTGACCATCAGCGTCTCCGGTTTGTAACCCCAGCCTCTTGGAGACATTTGCTTAAACCTCCAGAACCAGAGTCTCCATCTCAGAGATAAAAAAACAGTCATCAGCTGCACAGATGAATTAACTGGGCCCGAAATCACATAGTAAAGTCACATCCGCTTCATGCTCTGGCTTTCTTTGGGGGGGGTGTCTCAGAAAGGGTCTCTTAAGCAGCTGTGGGAAGTGGTGATTAGAATCCAGTGGGCTCTGGAGCCACAGCAACCTGGGGTTCCCTCCTGGCAAGCTGTGGGACCTCTCTGACCCTCAGCATCTCCATCTGAAACATGTCCAGCAAAGCTCTGCTGTCTGGCCTTGCAGAGCTGGCGCTGGGTGTCAGGGACTCAGCAATGAATGGGGGAGATCAGGCTGGGGCCTTCACCGAGCTCGCTGTCTAACGGGGAGACCAACAGCAGATGCGGAGACCAAGAGATTCACATACCAGCTAAAAGGAGGTACCATGGGGATGAAATTCTCCCTCTCGGGCAGATGCTGAGGGCGCAGAGTGTGCATCCAAGACCAGGCGGGGCGCAGCACTGAGCACGGTGAACGCTCAGCCACTGGAAACCGCTTTCTTTGAGCTGCTGCTGTTGTTATTTCTGCAACCTGAATAAAACTGGGCTGCCTTGGGGCCCGGTCTCCCCCCCACATCATCTTCAAAAGAAACACCAGCCTGACATCCCAGCACCAGTGGAAAGCAGTTTAAATCTCCCTGATCTCCCAGAAACACCAAAGGGGAGCTCCTTCGCACACCACACACAAAGCATCCTCCAGACTCTCTGTGCCAATTTATCCACCTGGAAGTTCTCCCAGGAGCTGCTCCAGAAACATCTCCCTTCCCTGCACCTCCCTTTACCCTTCTCAGAGGCAGGGGCTGCTGGGCCTGGCCTCAGGAGACAGGGCACTGAGGGGATCCAGGCTCTGCCATGTTGCTTAACTGCTCTGTGCCTCAGTTTCCTCATCTGCAAAATGTGGATAACAAAAAAAAGTGGATACCAGCAGCACTGCCTTCCGCGAGCCACTGCGGGGACTCAATGAGTGTCCAGGACAACTTTCTAGGCCCTACCGCCCAGTAGCAGCTCCACGCGCCACCCACAAAGCGCAGGGCCAGGGCCAGGGCCAGGGCTGGGCAGGCAAACTCTGAAGCTTTCTGAGGAGGGTGCAGCAAAGTCTAGGACCATGGCATTATGGTGGCACACAGGGGGCACATAGGAGGTAGCTTTCCTTGAGTGTCACCTCAAAATGTCAGCGCTGAGAGCGCAGGGCCAGGTGTTCCCCATGCCCTTGGGGCCCACTGGGGAAAGACAGCTCCCCAGCAACCAAGGCTGCTGCTGGCCCGAAGCCTGGGCATCATGACTACCTCCTCCTGGCTCCCAGGCCACAGGGCAGGCCGCACGTTGGGGACCTGGATGTCTCGCTTCCTGAGGCGCTCCGGGCCAAGCATGCGCTTCCTGCCTCCACCGGGCTCACAGATCAGGGTCTGGTCATGAGATGAGACACCCAGGGGCGGCAGGAGAGGACCTGCTGGGGCATCAGGGAGGGCTTCCCAGAGGAAGAGGCACTGAAGGGGAGGGCGGGAGAGGAAGGAAAGGAGTTCCAAGTAGAGGCCACAGCCTGGGCAGAGGCCTGGAAGGGAGACACTGGTGGGTTCAAGGAACTGCAAGAAGTTCTCTCCCACCTCCCCAAGTAGGCCGTTTATGGGGCACCATCACCTAAACCAGCGCTCTTGATGGTCACCTGCCTCCAACCCCAGGGTGGGATGTTGGAGGGCTGGAAATCTTGCTCCCAATCCCCGGGGGGGAGGGGGGGGCACCAGGCACCAGTTCTAAGAGAGAAACTGGCAGTTCCTGGCTGGGACCAGAGCCCACATCTCCCTGACTCCTGGCTCAGCAGAGAGAATCAAGATGCCAAGACTGGGTCCAATGCACCCCTGGGGTCCGCGGAGCGGTCAGGCCGGCCTAGCATCATCTCCCCCATTTCACGGATGAAGAAACTGAGGCTTAGGGAGGCCGCAACATCCCTCCAGGCCTGCCTTTTCCCTCTATCTCTGGGGACCCAGGACAAGCCCGAGGTGCCAAGATGCCCTCCCAAGGTGGGGCAGCCAACAGCCAGGGTGGGGGCGACTCTGGGTAAAGGAAGGAGGGAGGGAGGGGTGCGCGGGAAAATAGGACCCCAGACAGGGGAAGGGGAGGAATGCGGGTGTGGGGATGGGGGGGCCTTGCCTGGAGGCCAGTCAGGGGGAGACCCCGACTTCCCGTTAGACACCCCCCTCCGGCTGGGCGGGGAGAGGGGCCACCGCCTCCGGGCAATGGGACGCCCAGCGGGGGCGGGGGGCTCCCGGCGGCCTTCCCGGAGGAGCGCGCGCGGCCCCGGCCCCGCGCCCCCCGCGGACCCACGGGCCGGTCCTACCCTGGCCGGCGGCGTCCCGGCCGCGCCGCGCGCCCGCAATTACACGCGCCTCCGAGCGGCCAATCAGCCGCCAGGCGGACAGATACCGATCGCGGCGTTTTATTTTTAGCTCTGTGCTTCCCCCTCTAGTTGTAAAAAAAATGCTGTTTGTTCTGCGAGCCGCCTGGCTCTGCGCTCCGCCGGGCGGGCGCGGGGCGCGGGGGGCGCGGGGCGCGGGGCGCGGGGGGCGCGGGGCGCGGGGGGCACCGCGCGTCCCGGGCCCCGGGGCTGCGACCGGGGAGGGAGGGGCTGGGTGCCCCCCGGAGGCCAGAGGCGCGGGCAGGAGCTCAGCCTGGCCTTGCAGCCGCCGGGGAGGGAAGCGAGTCCCCACCTGCGGGCTGCAGGCCGGACAGACAGACACACAGCCCTGCGGAGCCAGAGAGGGAGCCGGGCTGAGAGCAGGGGGGGAAGACAGGCTCCAGCCCCCTAGGAACAGCCCCCCGAGCTGAGCGGAGGGAAGCAGGCGTGGCCGCCAGCCTGGCGAGCACTGGAGTGGGAGTCCGGGGGGGGTCTCTCCAGCCAGGCCTGCAGGGGACCTGGGCCGCCCCTCCCAGCCGGGGCGCCTCATCTACTGTGTGATTCGGGGGTCATTCCAGAAGGTTCTGTGGTCCTCCCTGGAGGCCCCGGGAGGCTGGCAGGCAGAGGCCCCTGTTCACACAGCGTGTCTGGGAGGAGGGGAGGCAGGGATCCGAGGCCCAGGCAAGCTCTTCGTTCCCGGAGTCTCCCCTACACAGTTGAAGGGTGGAAATGACTGAAATTCCCCTCCATGGTCACACTTCCCTCCTTTCAGGGGCCTCTGTTCCTGCCCCGCAGTTAGCCCCAGGGTGAAGCAACCTAGGGATGGGAGGCCAGCGAGGACCCCCTCTGTTCTGATGGACCCTAAGGGGAAAGGAGGGCAGTGTCGCCGAATCGTTTGGGCTTGACCGCTCAGCTGATGTGGGTCTGAGCCCCAGGGCTGCTGTTTCCCAGCTCTGTGAGCCTGAGCAAGTGACCCAAGCTCTCTGGGCCCCAGCGTCCCCATCTGGAAGGTGGGCCCCAGAGCCACCCGCCTGACAGGATGGCTCCAGGGAGTGAAGTCACACCGTGTGGGTTGCTCCTGGTGGCCGCAGCATTCACGGGCCCAGCACACTCCCGGGCAGGTATTATTAGCATCTCTGTTTTGCAGGCAGGGAAACTGAGGTTCATGTGACTTGTAATTGGCAGAGCTGGGACTAGAACCCCCCCCTTCTTGGCTTCCTTTTCTCTGACACCACAGATGGTGCGCTGAGAAAAAAGGGAAAGGAGAGCCGGGAGCTGGGAATTAGGAGACCGAGCGAGATGGAGGGAGGCAGCGCACTGTGATCAATTCCTTGGGCTATAAATTTCTGCTGTTTTGCAAAGTGAACACACAGCCTCGGAGAAGCATCGCTTGCTGGGTCTGCTTGGGAAAAACCAAACAGCCAAGCTTCCGATGGTGGGGACGCAGAGGGAGGGGGGCTGAGCCCTAGGACAGGCGCAGAGCGGCTGCTGGGGGGGGGGGGGGGCAGAGTCAAGGATCCTGGACGGGAGCAAAGGAGGGGAGGGAGGGGCCCTAGTGGGGGTGGCCTGGGAGCTGCCTGGAGGCCTAGGAGCCCCCTGGGGAGGGAGCTCATCTTCCTCTCCTCCCAGGAGCTTTCCCCCCACTGCTGCCAGTGGTCCACGCAGCCCTGTCTACAACACGCCCGCCTGGCCAGACCCCGCCGCTGCCTTCAGGAGCGGTCCTGGGGGCTGCTGGGGAGGGGCTCCCCGAACTTCAGCTCCATCTGTAAAATGGGGGTGATGAAGGCATCCGCCTCCAAGAGGTGGCGTCGGGGATCAGAAAGATGTAGGATGTGAATGGCTCCGCCCGGGGCCTGGCGCACACCCAAGGCTGTTATTATTAATGTTTTTATTTATTATGTGAAGGGAACTGAGGGCAAAAGGGTTTGTAAAGGGCTAAAGGTAGATTGGAGTCCAATGGAATTATTTAAAAGGGGGGCCAGTCCTCCCTCTGAGAGACAGTGTGGAAAGCCTGCCCGCAGTGGGGACATCAGGGGCTGGGCCTGCCTCTCAGTCCCCCAGCATTAGGGGCCGGGAGCAAGGACCAGGGTACAATTGGAGATTCAGAAACAGGGCCAGAGCGAGGCAGCCCAGGCTCCTAGCCCCCGCCCCGGAGCCTTGCTATATAGCCCATTGAGGAAGGAGCCACAGGGCAGAGGCCAGCTTCTGCCCCTGGAGTCCAGGAACCCCGGGAAAACGGGATTCTGAGAATAACCCTCAGGGCATCTGCACTGTGGAATCAAAGGCCACAGCATTCCAGAAGCAGCCTGTGTGCTCGTCTGCCGGGCTCGAGGAAATTCAGCAGCGAGCCAGCCCCGGACCCTGGCTTCAAGGAACTATTTGTCAGAAAGAAAAGCACAGATATGGCTCACCCAGATCTCTGGGGTTGGGACCCCAGACAACAGTCAAAGTAATTGTGGGGGGTAGTGGGGGTCAGGATGGAACAAGAAAGCCACACACTACAGATACAATGAAATGAGGGGAGCTGCGGTGGAAGGGCCAGAGGGCAAGGGGTGAGGCTGTAAATCGGGGTTCCTTTAAAACAAAAAGAAGCTCCCCTGGATGTGGCTGATAAAAATATTATTTTAGTTAGGATGGGCTAATGGCTTTATCAAACAGCCCTCAAAGAAAAGTGTATTTCTTGCTCATGGTACAGTCAGTCTACTTTGGGCTGGGGGGTGCGGGACCAGGTCCCGCTCCACCCAGTCACTCAGGGGCCCAGACTCCTTCATCTTGTGGCTCCCTCATCTTCTAGGGCCTTTTCCGCCTCTGCAGGAATCTTGTGGAAGGGGAAAGAGAGAGTGAAAGATGGCATGGAAGGAATTTATGAAGGAGGCTAGGACAGGAGGCCCATCACTTCAGCTCACATTCCATTGGCCAGAGCACAGTCATGTGACCATGCCTAGCTGCAAGGGAGGCTGGGAAATGTAGTCCAGCTGCATGCCCAAGGGGAAACAAATGAACCAGGGTTTGGTAAAAACGTAGGCATCTCCACCACAGTTGCTGTTCTCTTTGAGTGGATGAGCTGATGCTCACAAAGCACCCGGTATAGGGCCTGCCACTGGCGTGTGTGCCAAAGCTGGTTATCTGTCCTGGAAACCCAGAGGCGGCTCACCTGAGGGCCACCAGGGCAGCCATCTGAAGGCTGTTCCTAGCTGTCCTCCTGAAACTGTGCATGAACATGTGTGTGTGTGAGAGAGAGACACAGAGAGAGAGGAGATACATGGGTGGAGAGATGTTTCTGGCCCAAGGAGAGCATCCAAAGCCTTCACCAGATTCTCAAAAATTTGAGGGACAATGGCTTAAAGAGGGGTGGACCACTGCCCACTTAAAGCAAAAGCTTAGCTGTGCCAAGGCAACTCAGCAAGGCCTTGGTACAGAGCACCTTGATCCTTAGGGCCCCACTGCCTGCAGCAGGAGGTGGAACTACGGATTCCCATCTCCCCTCCCCCACGAAACACATCCCAGAGACCTCTAGTCAGGGCAGGGAAGGCCCCAGCTGGTCCATGACAGTCCCAGTCCCTACAATGAACAAAGCAGCCACGAGGTCCTGAAGTGTCAGCCCGGGAGGCCCTCTGAGGCATGCAGGTGGGGAAACTGAGGCCCAGAGAGGGGCCATCTCGCCTGGGGCCACACAGCGAGCTTGGCAGAGCCAGGATTCACATTCAAACTGAGTCACTCAGATATGAGCAACAGAAAAGGGCTTCATCCCCAGACTGAGGGGAGAGCAGGCAGGCCCAGCAGGGACACTGCCAGGGCACCTTGGAGAGCGGGGGACACTCGGTTACTACCCTCAGGGACTGGCCACCAGGATGAGAAACGAATGCCCGTCCTCAGGGAAAGGGGTTGGCGACTCAGCCAGGGCCATAGGCCCATCCCGTGGCGAGGAAGGACCGCGGGCTCTGGACTGGCAGCCCACTCCTCAGGCGCGCAAGGGGCAAATTCCCCGTGAGGCAACTGGGGAGCTTTTGCAAGATGGGGGGCGGGTGCTGGGCCAGCCAACACGGCACAGCAGATGTCCGCGCTGGCCTCCTGCTCCAGGGTTGTGCAATCGAAACAAAACAACCACGGGGCCGGTTTCCTGTAGCCTAGAGCCACTGCCTAACCAGGGAAGCCAGCCCAGAGCACAGCCACGAGGCCAGGAAAACACAGGCGCTCAGCAGACCTGTGCTCCAGGCTCTGCCGGTTCCCCCAGGAGGCCAGCAGGCAGCCGAGGCCTCCACACCAGGCTGGGCTCACGTGGGGCCTGCCAGGCAGGTTAATGGAGATTTCACAAGCCAGGGACACCCAGGCCAAGCCTGGGTCCAGGAGAAACGGCACTGCAGGGGTGCTGGAGGGCTGCTGGCTGAGAGTGGGTGCTGGAGCCTGGAGGAGCGAGCAGCCGTAGACAGAGGAGGGCTGGTGTGCCGGGGAGTGTCAGCAT
This sequence comes from Miniopterus natalensis, assembly GCF_054644295.1. Taxonomy (NCBI): domain Eukaryota; kingdom Metazoa; phylum Chordata; class Mammalia; order Chiroptera; family Miniopteridae; genus Miniopterus; species Miniopterus natalensis. The sequence goes on from NC_142092.1 coordinate 72,878,492, forward strand.
GGCGAGGATACAGTCCCCATGACGACCACTCTGAGTGAGGTGGAGGGGCGATTATCCCCATCAGCCCATTTCACAGGGGGGGAGACTGAGGCACTCAGAGGTTAACTTCTTACCCAAGGCCCCAAAGCCAGCAAACGGGGGGCCAGCCCCACCTCACTCATTGCAAAACTGATCGGAACAAACCTCCCCCAAGAGGCCTCCCCTCCCTTGGGTATCATCTAAAAACCCCAAGTCAAGAGGATCCTCTGTCTTCTTCACACACATGCCAACACCCTGCCCCACCCCCCTCCTCTGTTTTGCCCCCACCCCCTGCCCCGTTATCAAAGCAATAAACACTCCTGATGAAAAGTTTGGAGAGCACAGAGACCTCACGCTGTGGGGTAACTGATCCATCCCCGTAGCCACGGGTCCCCTCCCGACACCAGGCCCACACCCTCAGGGCTGCTTCTGCAGGGTGAGGCCCAGCCCAGAGAGGGACAGGGAGTGTTTCTGCCACCCACCTCGGCTTTGCAAATCTTGGGTGGCTTGTTAACCCGGGGCCCAGTGACATCCGTCAGCCGTCATCTGGGGGCATCTGCTGTGTGCTGGAGCCAGGCTGAGCTCTGCCTCCCTCTCATCTTCCCAGCCCGCGGAGATGTACTTTCATCCCCACCCCCACTTTTCAGATGAGGAAACTGAGGCTCAGGGATGCTGGGAGATTTGTCCAAGGTATAAAGTCTATCCTGGCTCAACACCGGGCCTTGTCACAGCCCTGCTTCTCGTGGAGAGGCATTTCCAGGCCCCTAGTTTCTCATCTGCCCAGGACTTCCCAAGGCTACACTGAGCAGCGTTCACTTACTACATGAAACAGCGACGGCGAGGCTCTCGGCCAGCACGGTGCGCGGGCAAACCAAGGCCAACCGGTATTTTCACCTGAACTGTGATCCCAAAGGTTCCCATAAACCTGGTCTGCTTAAAGCAAAGGAAGTGGAATTAACTGAGTCTGGGCAGTTTCCATGGAGCCCAGATTGTGCAAAACAACATTAGCCTCTCCCAGGGGTGCAGGGACCACAGGCTGAGAAGGGAGCCCCCTCACCCCACCCCCTGAGAAGGTACCTAGGAGATCACATATGAAGCAGGGAGGCCACCTCGCCCCCAACTGCGGGCATCAACAAGACATCTGGACCCATGAACAATCCCAGCAGGTGACACAGAGGCCCTTGGGAACTGTCCACACTTTCTGAGCACTTCCCCTGGCCAGGAGACCTGCTTTTCATAGGCACATTGGACCTGCCCTCCGCAGGTCTGGCTGCAGCAGCTCTGCCAGTGCTCCATTCTCTGAGCCTTCCAGGTTCAGGAGACTCCAAGGAGACAATTTCAATTTCTCAAAGTCTCCAATGCAATCATCCATCCATCCATCCATCCATCCACCCATCCATCCCATGTTTTCATCACAAAGCCCTTGTTAGATTCTTTCTCATCAGTGCCTAGCGCACTGGGAGCAGTCATCCCCCGCCCCCCCCCCCCCCCCCAAATCCTCCAAACCACCACAGGCCCTGCAACTCACTGGGGCTAGGCTGATGGGATGAGATAAATCACATATCTACACACCTTCTCTGTGCATCAGATGTGATCAGACAGTGTCTTCAGTGATAACATCAAGAGTTGGTGCAGAGCTCTTACCACAGGCCCAGTATGTTGTGCATTACCCTGTTTACAGTGACCCTAAGTGATCGGGGCTATTATTATATCCTTACTGTATTTACTCATTAATTCTTCCAAGTAAGTCTTACTGAGCTCAGACTTCACCCACCATTCCATGCCATGCAGGGCCCTGGGGAAACCCAGGGTGAATAAGGCAGGGCTTGCTCTCAGGGAGCTGAAGGGCATGGTGGCCAGCTTCTAAGATGGGGCTGTCCCTGGCCACCCAACAAAAGAGCACATTTCCCAGCTCCCCTTGCAACTACAGGTGCTGGTGTGACCAGGCTCTGGCCAGTGACATGTGGATGGAAGTGATGCAGGCAATGTCCTGTCCCGCCCTAAATGGAAGAAGGGCCCTTTTTCTCACCTCTCCTTCCCTCTGGCTGGAATGAAGATGCAATGGCAGGAACAGGAGCAACCATTTCATGTCATGAGGTGGAGACTGTGTGTTGGGGACGACAGAGTAGTGAGCTAGTAGGAGTCTGGGTCCCTTACACTGTGGAGCCACCATATTAACCCTGGGCTGTGTATGTTGGGGACTGGTTATCATGTTAGGTCACTGCTGTTTTGGGTTATGTCATAGCAGTTGAATCTGTGTCATAACATATAGTCCTCACAATTCAGCAACTTGATCCCCAGTTTGACCTTCAAGTGACAGTGTCTAGTGGCATTTGCACACACAGCCCCATGCTTGGCCTCACAGAGAGTCGGAGGCAGGGCTCTGCTCTTGAAGAGTGTTCATTACAGTTTAGGAGACACTATTCGTGTGCAGCAACACCAGAGAGGCTGTGACATTCCCAGGGGACATTGAGAGCAGCAGGGGTTTGGGATGTGTTAGCTAAACAAGGAAAGGGCATTCAGGGAAAGGACACAGCCAGGACAACAGCCAGGAGCTGAGATGCATCATAAGCCACAGAGGAGGCCAGGTTAGGCTCCCGCAGGTGAACCCCTCCTTCCAGCTTGGACGGCCTGACACCTGCAGCTCACACAGGCTGGGTCACTACTGCTCCAGGGGAAGGTGAGCGAGCAGGCTCGAGGACTTTGTATGGTACTCAAGAGAGAAACTGATTTTCATGTGGAGGGGAAACCTGGGCCCAAACTGCCAACCCAGTGGAAGAAAGATGCACCATCTCACCATGAAACCTTGGATCAAGTTATTGTTCCATCTCATGCCTCAGTCTCTCCATCTGATAAATGGGGTTTTTCTACATGTGGTCATTTGCACATTTTAATACAATAAAACTCTATACTACTCACAAAGCAGTCCACCAGGAATTACACTTTCGCCATCTAGATTTTACTTCAAAATGCAATTGGATTTTCTCACTGTGGTTAGGCCCTCTCCTATCAATAAACAAAGGGCTTCTCCTTTGGAAGAGCTCAAAGAATTGTCAAGCACTGGTTGCCCAATAAAGAAGAAGTCTCAAAGGAAATGGAAAGAATACATATATCTGAATAAAAACAAAAACACAACATCTCAAAATTCATGGGATGCATCTAAAGCAGTGCAGTGAGGAAAATTCATAGCACTAAAAATGCTTATATTAGAGGAAAAGTCTCAGATCATTCAACTAATCTCCCACCTTAAAAAAACTAGACTTTAGACACAATTTTATGAATATCCCATCAACAAAGTATGAAGTTTAAATCCAGTTTTGACCTAATAACATACTGGTGAAAAAATTATTAAAACTAAAAAAAGAAGAGCAAAACAAACCCAAAACAAACAAAGAGAGAAAAATAATAAATACAAAAGCAAATATCAATAAAATTAAAGTCATGAAAACAATAGAGAAAATCATAGAAACAAAAATCTGGCTCTTCAAAATGATCAATAAAATTGAGAAGCCTTTAGCATGATTAGCAAAGAAAAAGGAGAGAGAAGACACAAATAATATCAGGAATGGAACAGGGACTACTCTACAGACCCTGAAAACATCAAAAGGGTAATAAGGAAATATTGTGAACAGCTATACACATATAGATTTGAAAACTTAGCTGAAATGGACCAGCTCCTTGGAAAGCAAAAACTGTCACAACTCACCCAATCTGAAACAAATAATTTGAATAACACTATAACTAATAAAGAAATCAAGTTCATAAGAAGAGAAGAGAACACTTCCAATTCATTGTCTGAGAGCAGTAGCACCCTGATACCAAAACCAGGTAAAGACAGTACACACAAAAAATAAAAATGCATACCAACATCCCTAATGAGTATAGATGTAAAAATCCTTAGCAAACAAACTTTGGCAACATATAGCAAGAATAATACATTGTGACCAACTGGGGCTTGTTCTAGGGCTGTAAGACTGGTTCAATATTAGAAGTCAATCAATGTGATTCACCATGTAAGTCTCAAGAATAAAAATCACACAATCATATTAATTGGTGCAGAAAAACCACTTGGCACAATTCAACACCTAGTCACGAAAAAACTGTCAGAAAACTAGGCGTAGAGGGGAATTCAAAAATATTTATAACTAACATACTTAATGGTGAAAGACTGAGTGTTCCCCCCCCCAAGACTGGGAACAAGGTAAGGATGCCTACTCTTAACAATCTGTGTTTAGTCCTGGAAGTTCTAGCCAAAGCAATAAGGTAAAAAAGGGAAATAAAAAACATACAGATAAAAAAGGAAGAAATAAAATGTTTTCTATTTGCAGATTACATGACTGTCTATGTAGACAATTCTAAGAAAACTACAAAAAAATTTCCCAGAACTAATAAGTGGGTTCATCTGGGTCAAGGATGCAGAAATCGGTTGGACATCTCTATATATTAGCAATGAACACATGGAAACAAACTTTAAGGATGATACCATTTATAATTGCTCAAACAATAAAATACTTAGGTATAAATAACAAAACATGTACAGGACTTCTGTGTTGAAAACTACAAAATACTGACGAAAGAAATTTTTTTTAAAAAAGATCTAAATAAAATAAATGGAGAGAGAATCCATGTTCATGGATTGGAAGAATCAGCATAGTAAAAATGTCAGTTCTCCCCCAAGTTGATATCTAAGTTGAAGGCAATTCCTATCAAAATCCAAGCAAGATTTTTTTAGTTATAGACAGTGATATTCCAAAATGTATACAGAAAAATCAAAAGAATCAGAATATCTAAAACAAATTTGAAAAAGAATAAAGTGGGAGGAATCGCACTACCTGATTTTAAAACACTAAACAGCTACTAAATCAAGACTGTGTGGCCCTGGCCAGTGTGGCTCAGTGGTTAGAGTGTTAGCCCATGCACTGAAGGGTCTCAGGTTTGATTTCTGGTCAAAGGAACGTACCTGGGTTGCAGGTCGATCCCCGGACCCATCAGGGTGCATGCAGGAGGCAGCCAACCGATGTGTCTCTCTCACATCGACGTTTCTCTCTCTCCCTCTCCTCTCTCTCTTCCCCCCTTCCTCCCTCCCTTCCACTCACTCTGAAAATCAATGGGAAAAATATCTTTGGGTGAGGGTTCACAACAACAACAAAAAAGACTGTGTGACATTGGTGGATAGACACATAGATCAACGGAACAGATTAGAGAATCAGAAAAGGACCTATGCAAATATACCCAAATGATTTTTCACAAAGGTGCAAAATAATCCCATGGAGGAAGGATATAGCCTTTTCAACAAATGGTGCTGGAACAATTGGACATCTATAGACCAAAAAATATATATATTGAATCTCAAACTAAACCTCACACCTTATACAAAAATTAACTCAGGATGGATGGCAGACTTAAATGTAAAATTATAAAACTTTTAGAAAAGTATCATAGGAGAAAACCTTCAGTAACTAGGGCTAGGCAAGAGTTCTTAGACTTAACACAAAAGGCATAATACATAATAGAAAAAAAATCAATAAACAGGATTTCATCAAAACCTAAAACATTTGGTCTATCAAAGATTCCATTAAAGGAATGAAAAGACAAGCTACAGACTTAGAGAAAGTATTCCCAAACCACCTACCTAACGAAGAACTTGTATCTAGATCACATAAAGAATTCTCAAAACTGAAAAATTAAAAAGCACAAGCAATCCAGTTAGAAAATGGGCAAAACCCATGAAGAGATATTTCACTTAAGAAGATAGACAGGTGGCAAATAGGCACATATAAAGATGTTCAACATCACTAGCCTTCAGGGATATGTAAATTTAGGCCATGATGAGACATCAGTACACACCTATTAGAACAACTAAAAAATTTTTTTTAAATATAATGACAACATCAAGTGCTGGCAAGGATTCAGAGAAGCTGGGTCATTCATGCATTTCTATTGGGAATGGAAAATAGTATGAACACTCTGAAAAATAGTTTGATAGTTTCTCAAAAAACTAAACATACGCTTACCATACGACCCAGTAACTAAGTTTCTTGGCATTTCTTCCAGAGAAATGAAACTTATGTCCACACTAAAACCTGTACATGAATGTTCGTAGCAGCTGTATCTAATAATAGCCCAAAACTGGAAACAATGAAAATACCCTTCAGTAGGGGGATGGTTAAACAAACCACGGAATAGTACTCAGCAACGAAAAGGATCAGACTATGATACACACAGCCTGAATGGATCTCAAAGTCATCACATGGAGTGGAAAAGCCATTCAGAAAAGATCACGTACTGTATAATTTCAGTTACTTAACATATTTAAATGATAAAAGCATAGAGACAGAGAGCAGGGGGGTGGTTGCCAGAGGATGGGGGTTAGGGGCAGGGGTTGGATGTGATTATAAAGAGACAATAGGAGGGAGATCTTTGTGGTGATGGAAGGTTCTGTGTCTTGATTTTTATGGTAGCTACAGGCATCTACACATGGGATAAAACAGCATAGAATTATACACATGGACCGTGCCAATGTCAATCTCCCGGTGTTGCTATTTGTACAACTACATAAGATACAACCACTGGCGGAAACCAGCAGAGGGTATCCAGGTCTCTCCAGACTACTTTTGGAACTGTCTGTGAATCTATAATTATTTCAAAATAAAAAATGTTGGTGTTTTTTTCTTTTAAAGAGGAAGGAAAAAGTATTTCAACCCAAGAATTTTATACCCAGCCAAAATATCCTTTAAGAATGAAGGCAAACCCACCCCGCGTGGCTCAGCGTTTGAGCATCGACCAAGGATCCAGGAGGTTCGATTCCTGGTCAGGGCACATGCCCGGTTGCAGGCTCGATCCCCAGTAGGGGCCGTGCAGGAGGCAGCTGATCAATGACTCTCATTGACGTTTCTCTCTCTCTCTCTCTACCTCTCCTTTCCTCTCTCTGAAATCAATAAAGATATATTTTTTTAAAATAAAGAATGAAGGCAAAAGAATGAAGTCATTTTCAGATTTCACTAATTTTCTTTTTTTAATCCTCACCTGAAGATATTTTTTCCACTGCTTTTTTAGAGAGAGTGGAAGGGAGAGGGAGAGAGAGAGAGAAACATTGATGTGAGAGAATTGATTGGCTGACTGGGGCCAGGAATTGAGCCTGCAACTGAGGTACGTGCCCTTGGCTGGAATCAAACCTGGGACCCTTCAGTCCGCAGGCTGACACTCTATCCACTGAGCCAAACCAGCCAGGGCTCTAACTTTCTTTTTTAAACGAACAGACCTTTTCACCAGACAACCTGGACTACAAGCAATGCTAAAAGGGCAAGGGTACAAGATGGAAATTCCGATGATCAAGAAGAACATAGGAAATGATAAATATCAGGGTAAACAGAAAAGATCCTCTTTTCCTCTTATTTTCTGTAAAATATATAGAAATATCTAAAGCAAAAACTATATACATATACATATGACAATTATAGCATAAAGGGTGTCGGGGTGGGAACCCCGGGACCTGTGCCGTCAGGAGTCGTCTACATTTTATGCAAAGTGGTTCAATATTAATTCTAACTGAAAAGTTAGAGATGTAGGGATGTATGTTTCAATCCGTTAATCAAAACAATAATAACAACAACAGCAACAGGGAGGAGGCAGGACGGGAGCTACAAAGTAACAAAGCGCAGAGGCACTTAAAATACAAACACACAGAAGGAAAGTAAATGGATGGACAAAGTGACGCAAACAGCGAGGCAAGGGAGCTCTGCCCGGGAGGTTCTCCAGACCTGCTCCCCAACTTCACTCCCAGCTCTGCCCGGTGTCCCCTCCCTGGGGAGGTCGCTGTGACACCACAGCAAGGTGGGAGGCACAGGGTGCTGGGCCCTGGAGCTGGGGCTGCGTGAGCCTGGCCCTGCCCTCGGCCAGGCTGGGTCTTCCCGTCCTGTGGCGCCTTCCCACCCACCTGGACCTGGTTTGGCACCTGCTTAGTGAGGATGGTCAGATGCTGCGGGCTCTTGGGTGGCTTGTTGGTTCCAAAGGCTGTCATTGCCTCCGCACACCAGCTCCCGGTCGGAGCCAGGGTGAGGAGGGATTCAGGCAGGGACTTACCGAGCACCTACTGTGTGCCAGGCCTGTGCCAGGCCCCGAGGATACCTCGGGGAATAAAACGCACCCAGAGATGTTCACCTGGAGGAGCTTGCATTCCGAGATGGGAGACAGTAAACAGTAAACGTTGTAAAAAAATAAAGGACAAAGTTTGTTGGGAGACTAGCGCTATGGGGAAAGTAAGTGGGGTGAACGGGGCTGGGTGTGCAGGGCTGGGGCTGGGCAGGTTGCTCTGAGTAGGCGTCATGAAGAATTAAAGTCTGAGCTAAGACTTCAAGGAGGGGAGGGAGGGAGCCACCCCGATATCTGGGGAGGAATCCAGGCAGAAGGAAAAAGGGAGGCCTGGAGGGTGCCAGGAACAGCATGAGGTTGAGGGGCCATCTTCAGGCCACGTAGCCTCAGGGGAGGGTGAGCATCACTGAGACGTGCCTGCCCCTCGGGCACCCAAGGCCAGGCCCCAGCTCTGTTCCTTGACCTGCGGATGCAGGCGATCTGGCAGGTGGTCCTGCACCCGGGGGCCCTCCCGCTCTATAGGAGGCTGGGAGGGAGGCTGCGGTCCCAGTGCCACAGGACTTGTTGGGGGAAACAGGCTTCCTGCTACCTGTGGCCCAGTTGGCCCAGGCTGCCCTCTGGTCCTGCTGTCAGAGCCCATCCCCAGCCCTTCCCCAAACCCAGGACCCATTTGCCTGGCCCACCATCTGGAACATACCCCCTAAGTGTACCACCCCCCCCCAATAGATTTGGAAAACTGTTTATTCCGTCTCATCCCTGGACACATTTGTTCCCAAAACCTCCTTCTGGGCTTCTCATGACCCAGGGTCTCGGCCAGGCTTCCGATGCATCCATCCCTCCCTGTCACTCTCCCCTCCCAGCAGGGCCCAGCCTGGCTGCTTGACAGCCTCCTGGATGGAGCCTCCCCCTTCCTCGCTTGCTAACGGCCCGCATCCCTCCAGAGGCCCCCTCCCGGCACACCTCACCCCCTGCCCCCCCAGCTGGTACTAGCCAGGCCATTAAGGAGCGTCCCACATAGTACAGGTATTTGACATTCCCAATAAAATCCCAGCAGCCCCCTGAACCACCTCAGCTGCGGAAATGCCCACAGGAGCTGGGATTAGAGCTCCACAGCACACGCGGAACGAGGGGTTTCATTGGGCGGTTAGGATTTGTACGTGTATATGTGGTGAGGGGGCCCAAATATGTATTTAAATCAAGTAACTTAATCCACAGAGTTCAAGGCTAAACCCACCCTAGGAGGAGGGTATTTGCATATGTTAATCTCTCCGCGGGCACGAGGGAGGCTGGTGGGAGACAGCAGAGGAAACTGGAATCCGAGGATCCCAGAGACATCGACAGGTGGTGTTTCCTTTCTGTTCCCACCCCCACCCGGCTGGGCTGACGGGGGCAGGCGGGGCCCGAGGCTGCACTGAATTCCCAGAGCCCGGTGGGCTTTGCTGGAGTAACGAATGAACAAATGGATGTGTGCACCTTAAGATCGGTGCTTTAAACAAAAATGTGGCTTTGAGCCTGTCTGGTTAGAGTGAAGGGCCCTGGGTTCGATTCCAGCCAAGGGCACATACCTGGGTTGCAGGCTCCATCCCCGGCCCCAGTCAGGGTGCGTGGGGGAAGCAGGCCATCCATGTGTCTCTCTCTCTCCCCTTTCCACTCTCTCTGAAAAGCAATGGAAAAAATATCCTCAGGGGAAGATTAAAAACATAATAAAAATAAAAATGCAGGACAATAGCACGGAGGAGACTCAGGTTTCCGTAAATTCCCACACATTTGCGCGAAAAGCCCGCGATGCCCGGGGTGTGTAGATCAGGTTTGTGGAGGTGACGGCAACTGTTGTTCCTGAACGTCAGGCACAGACAGATACTGGCAGGTGTGACACGTATAAGGAAATTTTAAGTAAAGGAACTTAAAACTGAGCATTTCTGTGCGTTAATTCCATCTAGTGTGCGGATTGGGACCGATCCCTGCGGCTCTGTTCCTGTCCCGCTCCCGGAAAGGCTGTGACAACCGCGGGCAGCGCGTGCTGAGGGGCCCGAGTCCCGCACAGGCCCGGACAGGTGACCTCCCGCCCGCAGAGCAGAGGTGAGGGGCGGGCACCTGCTCCCCACTCGCAGCACCTGCAGGTTTCTGGCTCCACCGGCTTGAAGGGGGCGTGGCCTCTGCCAGCTCGGCCACGCCCACCTGGGGAGGTGAAGGGGAGACCCAGGGAGGTGACCAGAGCAGCGCAGGGAGATGTGGACCTGGGGGCACCCCCTTTGCTGAGGGGAGTTGGTCGCCAGAAGGACCCGCCCTCGAGGCCGCACACCTGGCCAGGGGCGGGCCGGAGCCTCCCGGGGAAGGCGCCCTTCCTCTCTCATTCATCAAAGTTGTACCTGAGTGGCCTGTGTCGGGGTCACTGTCATGACCACATCCCCAGCCCCGCCCCCGGGGCTCAGCAAAGTAAGGAGAGGAGGGAGCAGGCCGGGCCTGGTGGGCGCCGGGACCCTGGACGGCCCTGTCCCTGTGCCGGCAGCCGCAGGAGGGTTCCCAGCGGCCAGAGGCCGTCGGACTTGCATTTTAAAGGATGGTCTGGGCTTCAGCAAGGAGAGGGGGCTGAAGGGGGAGCAGGGGGAGGCAGAGGCAGCCAGCCCGCCCAGGATCAGGGGTGGCGGCTGGCTGGGGGTCCCAGGAGGCCTGGAGAGGGGCCAGGTTCCAGGTGTGTTTCCCAGTTAGGTGCTGGTCTGGGCGTGGAGGTGAGAGGGGCAGGCTGACCGGAGGAGAGGAAAGCTGGAGCGCCCAGTTACCCCCAGGCCAGCAGGTTTGCGCTCGGCAGACGGGCAGCCACAGTGCGGGGCCAGTTAAGTGTGAGGAGCCGTGAGCTGTCCCTCGGGAGGCGTCTGGGAGGCCGAGGGGGTGTGCAACGGAGATTAGACTGTGACCCAAGTGGGAAGGGAAGGAGGGGGGAGGGGAAAGACAAGGGAAAGCGGTCGAAGGCCGCAGGGAACAAAGAGTTATGGGAGTCAAGGTCACAGAGGTTGTGTGTGCAAAGACAGGAGTCATAAAGTGAGAGGGAAGCCCTGGCCGGTGTGGCTCAGCGGCTAGAGTGTCCGCCTGTGGGCCGAAGGGTCCAGGTGGGATTCTGGACAAGGGCAGGTACCTCGGTTGCAGGCTCCGTCCCTGGCCCTGATCGGGGCGCGTGCAGGAGGCAACCAATCCACGTGTCTCTCACATCCGTGTTTCTCTCTCTCTCTCTCCCCCCGCCTTCCACTCTCTCTGAAAAGCAAGGGGGAAATATCCTTGGTTGAGAATTTTTTAAAAAAAGGGGAGGAGAGGCTAGCGATGGAGGTTACGGGTCGGGAGGGCAGTCAGTGTTGGCCAGGCCGAGATCCAGGCGTGGCCATGGAGGTGGTGAGCTGGGAGCTGAAATGTCCTTGGAGGAGAGGTCAGGAAACCGCAAGGAGAGGGCCGGTGAGGGGAGGACCAGCTCGGAGAGAGCCGAGGGGGCCCTGCTCGTCAGGGGCTCTGCAGATCCTGTGGTGGGGTGTCGGAGGGAGGGGAGCAGGGGGAGGGCTGGGAATGTTCCTGAAGCCTGCCTTCACCGGCAGAAGAGAGGCTGCTGGAGCCTCGGTGCAGACCACCCTCTCCCACTCAGCAAGGACATTCCTTGATGGTGGCTTTGGGCAGAGGCAGTCTTCAAAGTCTTTTTATTTTTTTAAATATTATACAACACACATAACACAAAATGTACCGCCTGGCCTGGCCGGCGTGGCTCAGCGGTTGAGCGTCGACCTAGGATCCAGGAGATCGAGGTTCGATTCCCGTCAGGGCGCATGCCCGGGTTTCGGCTCGATCCCCAGCAGGGGGCGTGCAGGAGGCAGCCGGTCAATGACTCATCATTGATGTTTCTCTCTCTCTCTCCCCCTCTCCTTTCCTCTCTCTGAAATCAATAAAGATATATATTTTAAAAAGTACTGTCTTAACCATTTTTGAGTGCAGAGCTCACTGGTATTAAGCACATTCCCACTGCTGTGCAATCACCACGACCGTCCCCCTTCCAGGACCCTTTCATGTTCCCCAACCGTCTCCATTAAGCAACAGTCTCCCATCTTCCCCCTCCCAGCCCCTGACAATCGCCACTCTACTTTCTAACTCTAGGAATTGGACTATTCTAAGCACTTCATGTAAGTGGACTCGCGCAGGATTTGTATGACCACGGGTGTGCAAATATCTCTTCAAGACCCTGCTTCCAATTCTTCTGAATAGATACCCAGAAGCGGGACTGCTGGGGCACACGGTCAATCGATGTTCCGCTTGAGGAACCGCCAGCCTGTTTCCCATAGTAGCTGCACCATTTTACATCCCCACCCGCGTGCACGAGGGTTCCCACTATTCCACGTGCTCGCCAACACTTGCCACTCTCGTTTACTTGATAGTAGTTTGTTGACATTCATAGTCTCATTTGGCGAGGTGAAGGCACCCAGGGGGAAGGGACAGCTGGGGAAGAGCAAGAAACCTGCAAGCTGGGCGGGGAAGGGACAGAAAACCTCAAGCGACAAGTTTGGCTGGGGTTCCGGAGTGTAATCAGAGGCAAGGCTGGAGACGAGGCTGGTGAGACCCACCCTGGAGAGCCGTGGATGCCCTGGGAGGAGCCTTGATGCCACTCAAGAGGCCATGAGACAAGGAGCTCCTGCGGGGCTCTGAGTAGAAAGTGACAGGAATACAAACAAGGGCACAGATCAATCCTCGGATGATTATAGAAGGGGCTTGGAGGGGAAGAGGTGGGTTGGGAAGCCAGGTAAGAGATGCTCAGACCAGGAAGAGAAGAGAGGACACTGCTGAGGGGCGCCCGCCACCATCAGCTCTGACTGTAGCGAAGCCTCACATGGGCCCAGCCCCAGGCCAAGCAAGCCCTTTGCCTCCATCATCTCGGCTTACCTGGTCCGGTGGGTCCATGGCTGCCCCAGTTTAGAGATGAGAAGACTGAGGCTCAGAGAGAGTAAGAAACTTGCCCAAGGTCTCAAAGCCAACAAATAGCAGAGCCGTGACTCAAACTCCAAGCTGTTTCCCATAACTCCACAAGCATTTATTGAGCACACATGGGGCGGGGGGGAGGGGGTGCTGCTTGGTGCCAAATTCATTGCTCTTAACAGCTACTCTGCACCAGCTCAAACAGTGCTGCTCTGAGACACGATGCAGGAGGGTAATTCACCAGGGTGTGAAGACATCGGAGAGCAGTTGGAAACTGGAGGAATTGGCTAAACCATGGGAGCCATTTTAGCGCCTGTGCGCAGATTCACCCAACACAGAATCGGCTGGGCCCGGGAGGGTTAATTGCCAAGGCGATAAAGGAGAGGGGAGTCCCTGGAAATTACAGGCCATCTGCAGCCTCCCCTCCCCAGCCGAGGAGCAGATCGGTTCCTAAGGATGGGGATCTGCAGGAAAGGAGGTGACCGGCAATCGCAACTTTTGTAGGTCCAAGGGGCCGGATTTTGCTGGCAAGTTCCCTGGTTCAACCTGATACAAAAACAATGAGCGATGCCACCGGCCAGGAGAGGCCACAGGAGCATAAACAGGTGGGACAGGGGGAATCTCTCCACTGACCTGAGCAGCCCAGCCCAGGCCCTGGCTGGGCACGGAGTCCAGGGGCCCCAGGGAAGGGGGATGGCCGTTCCATCATCCCATTTGGGGTGCAGCAGCTGTTCTAGGATGGATGGATGGATGGATGGATGGATGGATGGATGGCGAGATCCCACAGTTCCTTGGGTCTCACTTTCCCAAGCATCAGAACAGCCACACTTGATAAGCTTTCGCTTCCCGAACAAGGCAGGGGAAGAGAATTCGAATCTGGGGCCGAGGCCCAGGCTGGGGAGAACCCAGGGCCGTGGGATCTCTGCTGGGATCCCGGGCTCTTCCCGCAGGAGGGACCCTCTCCCGCCTCGCTTCCCACAGCGTCTTTATTACGGTTTCTCTCCCGCAAAATACAAACGGGGGTCGGGGGGCCCCGCTGGCGGGGGGCGCCCCGGCCTCTCCGCGGCGTCGCCCCCCTCCCGGCCCTTTGTCTGGCTCCCGCGCTGCGGCGCACATGGTCCCCTGTCAAACTCCGGCGGCTCCGGGGGACACGTGTCGGGAAGCTGGCAGCTCAGCCGGCCTCGCGTAACCATGGAAACAGCAGCCAATGGGAGGCCCGCGCTGCCTGCGGGGGCGGAGCCGAGCGCGGCCCGAGCGGGAGGGCGGGGTGGGCGGGGCGAGCGCGGAGGGGCGGGGCGAGCGCGGAGGGGCGGGGCCGCGGCGTCAGGAGTTGGGGGCGGGGCGGGGGCGGGGCCGGGTCCCACCCTCTGGACCCTGCCCGGCGGTGCCCGGGATGCTCTCGCCCGGCTATCTGTACCGCGCCCTTTCGGTGACATCGCGACAGCGTTTCCTTGTCACTCCTGGGATTTTCTTTGTCTTGAAGTGTAAGGTTGAGATTCTAGAGGTCAGAGATCTTAGCAGATCTGGGTTCGGATCCCACCAGAAGCACTTGGCTGTGTGCCTTGAACCTTTCTGGGCCTTGGCTTCTTCATCTGCTAAGCTGAGTAACTATAAAGCTCCAGCGAGAGAATAAGGAATTCACCAGAGCCTGCTGCGTAGGTGACATTAAACAGCAGCGACCCTCTGACAAAGGCCCTTTTCCTGGCCTTCCAGGGAGGAGGACCCCTATGGGTGTGAAGAACCCACCCTCTCCGTTGGAGGCTCCCAGGGTGTTGGATTCTGACCTATTTGCCTAAGGTCGGTTTCAATGCAGGCCTCAATGTGCCTGTCAGCAAAATGGGAAGATGGGCATGGAGTCTGAGAGGATCCTGAGTCCCTGGAGCCTAAGCACCTCCAGGAGCAGGGGCAGAAAGAAGGCAGGGTTCAGTGCCAAGAGCTGGGGACCAGGGAACAGGGTCTGGGCGCTGCTGCCAATCAGTCGGGTGACCCATGCAGCATTTTTACCTCTCTGGGCAAAAGTGTCTTGTAAAACAGAGAGGACGGTACCTGCTGACCTCCACTCCGTGTGGCGGAGCGTAGGAAGTGAGGAAGCCAATGGAAGCAGAAGCAGGCGGCAGGCTGTGCTGGGAGGGAGCGGCTCCCCTCTCCTGGCTTCCCCCGGGCCCAGCGTAGGGCCTGGACAAACATCCCCTGGCCAGGAGCGCCCGTTAGCTGGAAGGTTTCTTTCGCTTGTATGAAGGAGTGGAAAGTGCACTCATTCATTCGTTCACTCATGTAACAAAGTTTTCCGTGGGTCAGCTGTGTGCCAGGTACTGTGCCAGGTACCGGGGCTACAGCAGCGACCAAAACACAGCCCCCTCCCTGAAAGAGGTCACAGTCTGCCTGGGGAGACAGACATTAAAGAAATAAACATGCAAACAAACACATGGTCACAAATATCCCTGAATGTCCTGAGAGGAAAACATGGGAGCCATGAGAATGAAGGAAATAAAAAATTAGTCTGGGAGAGAGAGCAGGCAGGGTGGGCCTCCCTGAGGAAGTGGCATTTCAGAGGGGCCTGAGGATGGAGGAGTCAGCCTGGTGAGGAGGGGAGGACAGGTGTTCCAGGGAAAGAGAACAGTGTGTGGGTGCCTTGAAGTTTGGGGCATTCTTGGAAGGAGAGGGTCTGCGTGGCCCGGAGGCCAGCAACAGGAGGAGGCGCTGGCTGAGTATCTTGATTTTAGAAAATGACGCAAAATAGGCTCATGGGGATTTACAGTGAAACATACACCCCCGTTTTTCCAAGTAATCCCCTTGGTTCGGCTCATGCTCAATCTGGCCCCACCTGCCTTCTACCTTTTTCCAGTCTGAAGGGGCTGGGTGATGGGGAATCAGATGAGTTTCACTATTGCTCAGTGGGCTCATTTTTGACACAAAGGTTAGAATTAGGGTTGGGTTTGGGGTTAGATGTTGAGTTTTGGTCAGGGTTGGGTTTGGGTTTGGGGTTAGGGCTGGGTTTGGGGCTATGGCTGAGTTTGGGGTTAGATGTTGAGTTTTGGTCAGGGCTGGGTTTGGGTTTGGGGTTAGGGTTGGGTTTGGGGTATGGTTGGGTTTGGGGTTAGATGTTGAGTTTTGGTCAGGGCTGGGTTTGGGGTTAGGGGTAGAGCGGTATGGGTTTGGGCTCGGACAAGGTTGAGGTTAGATTAGGGTTAGTGCTGGTGGGTTCAAGATTAGGGTTTGCATTGGGGTTAGGGTTGGACTTAGGGTTGGTGTTGGTTAGGGTTTGGATTGCACACTTGAACTCCATTAAATGCACACTAATCTGGGACATAGTAGGTGCCCAGTGAATATTTTTAAAGAATTGACTTGTGGTTTGTTTTGAATCTGAAAGACAAAGTGGTTGGGCAGCGCCATTTCCCGGGACATCTGGTTATTTGTCTGTGTTTTGCTAAGTGCGAACAGACCGGAAAAGCTCACCGGGCACTAATTTTATATTCTCTCTAAGACGGCACTAAAATCATCCCTGTGTAGAGCACAAGAGGGAAACGCTCTGTGTGTGTTCAAGCCGGTGACCAAAGGAGGGGACAGGGAGCCTAGGAGACCAAACACCTGGAAACAGCCAAGGTGTGGGTCGGGGGTGTGGGGTGGAGGGGGGTTCCCATAGAGGTCACAGCGGGGCTGGGGAGGCCGAAGGAACTCGATCAGCCAGAAGATAAGGGTCAGATGAGGGGCTGGAGCATAGCAGTCAGATCTTTGAGCTCCTTGGAAGCAGGGCTCTGTGTGCTTTGTGAGTGGTCCCCTGCCAGCACCTAGGAGATCCTGGTTAAATAAGCGGTGAGTGGAGGTTTGATGAGTGGGTGGGTGGATGAGTGGATGGATGGAAGGATGGATGGATGGATGGATGGAAGGATGGATGGATGGATGGATGGA
Source organism: Miniopterus natalensis (assembly GCF_054644295.1). Taxonomy (NCBI): domain Eukaryota; kingdom Metazoa; phylum Chordata; class Mammalia; order Chiroptera; family Miniopteridae; genus Miniopterus; species Miniopterus natalensis. The sequence continues at coordinate 72,895,454 of NC_142092.1, forward strand.
TGGATGGAAGGAAGGAAGGAAGGATGGATGGATGGATGGATGGATGGATGGATGGATGGATGGATGGATGGAAGGAAGGATGGATGGATGGATGGATGGATGGATGGATGGATGGATGGATGGATGGAAGGAAGGAAGGAAGGATGGATGGATGGATGGATGGATGGATGGATGGATGGATGGATGGATGGAAGGAAGGATGGATGGATGGATGGATGGATGGATGGATGGATGGATGGAAGGAAGGAAGGAAGGAAGGATGGATGGATGGATGGATGGAAGGAAGGAAGGAAGGAAGGAAGGAAGGAAGGAAGGAAGGAAGGAAGGAAGGATGGATGGATGGATGGAAGGAAGGAAGGAAGGATGGATGGATGGATGGATGGATGGATGGATGGATGGAAGGAAGGAAGGATGGATGGATGGATGGATGGATGGATGGATGGATGGATGGAAGGAAGGATGGATGGATGGATGGATGGATGGATGGATGGATGGATGGATGGATGGATGGAAGGAAGGATGGATGGATGGATGGATGGATGGATGGATGGATGGATGGATGGATGGAAGGAAGGAAGGATGGATGGATGGATGGATGGATGGATGGATGGATGGATGACTGAACTTCAGGAGTGTTCTGGATTTTCATGCAGGCCTCAAGGCACCCAGACTATTACACCCTCACTGAAACCTCTCTAAGTCCGTGTTCCTCACTTTTGAGCCTGCTGGTCACAGACCTGTCAACAGTGACCTCCAGGCTTGCAGGGGGCGGGGGGCCGGTTCCTCCACCCCCACAGTGCAGTGTCTGGACGGCCTCCACCGGTCTGCTGGGAATGGCCATACTCCCCTGGGCAAGACCCGCACACACAGGAAACCTCCCAGTGCCTTTGGCTCTGGCTATAATTCTGGTTTCCAGCAACATATAAAAATAGCTCCAAGGATGTCCAGGGGGTGGGAGTGGGGAGACCTGGTCCCCAGCTTTCAGAAGAACTAGATACACACAACCCCATCTCTCCCTCTCCAAGGGCCCCCTGCTGTCCGTATGACTCTGGATTTGAACCTGGGTCTGTACTTATGAGCCACAGCCCTAAACTCAGAGAGCTCCCCAGTCAGCGCCTCCCCCCCCCGGGCAGAGGGGCAGCTGTGAAGGCCTGTGGGAAAGGGCTGAGGTCCGCCCACCACCAGCTGAGCTGGTTCATACAGGGGCGGGCATGCGGGAAGGACAGAGGGCTGCCGTTCAGCAGGAAACACCCCAGCAGGGGTTGAGGGGAGGGGGAAGCACTTTAGTAACAGGCGCATCCTGAGCACAGAGTGGAAGCTCCACGCACCCTCGTCCGGAATCCTTACACCCCCATGAAGGACTTATTGCCGTTTGTCCCCATCAAACAGACGAGCAAAGCAAGGCTTGGAGAGGGAAATGACAGCTGGCGGGCGCAGGGCCGGCATTGGAACCCAGGGGGCTCTGGGGCTGTGCTCCTGGCCTCTACACGGCAGGATGGGCTGAAGGTGGAAGCTAAGGGCCAGGGTCAGTTCTCCTCCCTGCCTCCCCAAAGCCCCAAAATAGGCCTGCCTTCCTGACGAAGGTCTCCTCCCCTCCGCTCTGCAAATACCCACGTTCCCAGGCCAAACCCAGGGCGGAGCCCCCAGGAGCTCGGGGCCCAGCAGGGCCTATTTCTGGCTGCAGCCGGGCCGGCCACAAGCGGCCTTCTGTGGTGGCCTTGGCCACAGCCCACAGCTGAGGCCAAGGCCCCGGCCCAGCCTCCAAAGGGCCCATTGTCCGGCTGCCTGGGCCCGCCGAGCTGGCTCCCAGACACTGGGAGTCAGGGCAGAGGGTGACCTAGGGCAGGGTGGCCTGAGGGGCCTGTGAGAGAGCTGTCCTCAAAGGACAGCCCACAGTCTCCTGTGCCTGCTAGAGAAAGAAGACAGACTCCACCTCGGGTCAGCCTCAGACAGGCCCCAAGGTGACACAAACACACACACACACACTGCAGAGGTGACAGATGCCGAGGACATCCACTGCAGGGAAGCAGGCAGGCGAGAGCCAGGGTTCAGCACCGGCAAGGCCGGGACTCTAACGCTGACTCCTCCAGGGCTGGCCGTAAGGCCCAGGCCGTTCACTCCACCTCTCTGAGCCTCAGTCTCCTTCTCTGTGAAATGGGACGGATACCACCCCACTGCACAGACGTGCGAGCCCAGCCTCAGGGAAGGGGCTGCCTGAGGCCGCACAGGCAGGATGCTTTTTAAACATTAAAAAGGTTTAGATTAGGAATATTTTCAAACGTACACAAAAGCAAATAGATTGTAATAAATTCCCATAGCCCATCATTCAGACCAATAATCGCTGTACTGTTTTATCTGTCCCTCTGAACTATTTTGCTGTTGCCGCCATCGAAGCAAAGGTAAAGCCAGCCCTGGGCCGGCCACCCCCTCTCCCACATGTCATTGCTCCCCTCGGACACGGACAAGTTCTCTCTGTAATCGCAGTGCCCTCGGCAGAGCCAGGAGAATGGACAGCAACCCCGCCGTCCCCCAAACACCCAGCCGGAGCCCGGCGTTCTCGCCGTTCCCATTAATGTCGTTTTCAGGCGAGTTGTTTGAATTGGGGTCCATGTAAGATCTACACGTTGCATTTGTCACTCTTTCAAACAGTCTATTTCCACGCCATTGACTTATTGAAGAAACTGAGTCAGCCGTCCTGGTGAGCGTCCCGTTCGGGATTCGTCGGTTTGCTCCCTCACAGTGTCGTTTAACTTGTTTCTCTGTCCCTACACTTCCTGTGGACTAGAAATTGAGCCCCTCCCTTTTATTTATTTTTATTACTTTTTTGTTGTTGTTAACCCTCCCCCGAGGATATTTTTTCCATTGATTTTTTTAGAGAGAGTGGAAGGGAAGGAGGGGGAAAGAGAGAGCGAGAGAGAGAAACGTCGATGTGAGAGAAAGAAATATCTATTGGTTGCCTCCCACACACTCCATGACCGAGCCGGAAAATAAACCTGCAACCCAGGTATATGCCTTCGACTGGAATCGAACCCGAGACCCTTGGGTGCTCGGGCCGACACTCTACCACTGACCCACACCAGCCAGGGCGAGCCCCTTCCTTTTAACATAACCGTTTCGTTGAGATATAATTCACATACCACAAAACTCACCCTTTCAAAGTGTGAGGTTCAACGGCTCGTCGTGAATTCACAGAGCTGTCGGGCTAACACCGCTATCCAACGTCGGAACATTTTTGCCACCCCAAAAAGGACACTGTACCCATCGGCAGTCACCCCCACTCTGCCCTCCCCACAGCCCCTGGCAACCACCAATCTACTCCCTGTCTGTGGATTTGCCTATGCTGGATATTTCATCTAAATGGAATCATAAAATATGTGGCTTTTCGTGACTGGCTGCCTTAATTAGCATAATATTTTCAAGGCTCACCCCCATCATAGAGGTATCAGTGCTCCGTTCCTCCGTATGAGTTTGTACTTTGTATCCATTCATCAGCTGATGGACATTGAAACTGTTTCCCCTTTGGGGCTCTTATGAATGACCCCACTATGAACATCGGTGTCCGGGTATTTGTGTGAATCTATGTGTTCAGTTCTCTCGGGTAGAAACTTAGGAGCGGAATTGCTGGGTCGTATGTACCTCTGTGTTTAACATTGTGAGGAGGCGCCAAACTGTTTGCCAAAATCACCGCACCATTTTCCAATCCCGCCAGCAATGTCTGAGGGCTCCAACGTCTCCACCTCCTCACTAATACTTTTTATTGCCCATCTTTTTTATCTTTTTTATTTTAATCATCTTAATGAGGATAAGGTGAGATCTCGTGATTTTAATTGGCGTTTCCCTAATCCTAAGTGGTGTCCAGCATCTTTTCATGTTTGTTGCAATTTGTATGTCTTCTTTGAAAGAACGTTATTCGAATCCTTTGCCCACTTTTCAGGGGGATTATTTGTCTTTTATCATTGAGTTACAAGAGTTCTCTCTATATCCTGGGTACTTCTGAAGACCCGCACTAGTCTATAGCCAACCCAAGACCCCCGGAGCATCTAGACAGCTGGCCGTTAGGTCCTGTCCACCCCCACCCTCCAGTGGCTCTGGGAGCCAAAGCACAGGAGGTAACACTCCTGGTGTTAACCCCTCGTGTGTGTTGCAGACGCAGGGCAATCTCCGCGATCCTAACTCTGCCGGAGCCGGGAGCCAGCTCTGGGCCCGCAGAGCGGACACCGCCCCCCCCCCCCCATCGGCTCGCAGTGGAGGCTCATCTCTCTGGGCTGGTCCCTCGCCCGCTTGTTTTTCACCCACAAAGTCAATTGCCTCCGAGGGGGGGGCGGTTCCTAGGCAACAACACAATGGCTGCGCCCGGCGATTCCAACCCTGTTCCTCAGGCTTGTAAATCTCTCACCGGAGCGCCCGGGAGACTGACCGCCTGGCTGTGCCGGCCTGGTGGGGACCTGGCACTCGGGTGGGGGACAGGCAATGCTGCCTTTAGGCCCCGACTCTGCCAGGAGCTGTGTCCCAGGGCTTCCCAGCACTGTCACCCTGAAAACTCGGGCCAGCCCCGTGAAGCACGCGCATCCCTACTTCAGGCACAAATGTGTTTCTTTCTCCAAAAAATAGGCACTGAGCAGCTGCTGAGGGCCTGGCCCGTGTGAGGGGCAGATGCACAGCGGTGACAAAGGTCCCCAGGTCCCTGCCTCCTTGGAAGGCTCCTCAGGAGGAGAGGCAACTGCTGAAGAGAAGCAGACGAGGCCGGAAGGAAGGGGGTCAGAATGCAGCGAATCACAGCAATGGGAGGGACCTAGTTCAGTCCGTGGGGGGGGGCCTGGAGGAGCCTCAGGTTAGGGGGCAGCCAGGGGGAGCACGTGGCAAAGCATTTCAGGGAGGGGGCCACCAGCAGGTAGCCTGAGGCGGGGGATGGACACAGGCTGGCCGGCTGGGCGCGGACTGACCAGGGTGTGCTCGGGGACCGAGGCCAGGAGGGGCAGCCAGGCCATGCAGGTGGGGAGCAGGAAGGGGACAGAGGCCACTGGGGAGACACACTCTCTTGTCCGTCTTAGATAGTCGCTTGGGCCGCTGTAGGGGGAGGGGTGATGACGCCCCTAGACGGTGGCCGCAAGGATGGAGAGACGAGGACCTACGTGGATGGAACCAACAGGCTGTGGTTGGAATCTGGGGGGACAGGGAAAGAGGGGAAGCAGAGACGGCCCCCAGGTCTCCGTCTGGAGTGAGGGCTGCATCTTAGAACAAACTTCTCGGCTCTAATGACGCTGCTGAAGCTCCAGGCCTCGTCCGCCCCCAGCAAAGACAGCCAGCCAGCTAGAGCGGCAGGCACACCCTTCCCTCGGCCCCTTTCCTGCCCCCCCACTTGGCGGGGGAGGTGGGGTGGAAATGGGGCTCTGGTCCACCAACCAACTGCACCACCTTGGACGGTCACTGTCCTCTGGACGAGGGTCAGTGACATGGCCCCCCCCGCCCTCCTTCAGGGTGACCAGGTGTGAGAGCATAGAGGAAGCATTTAATCTGCTTCAAAGCTGCTTTACAGTGGGCACGAGTGTTGCCACCGACCTGCAGGTCCAGGAGGAAACTGCTCCTCTGTCACACGTCACACATCGTCACGTATCACACGTCGTCACACCCAAGCATTGACTTGCCGGCTGAGGGAGCCGGCAGGATCCTTCCCATGCCTACTGGGGCCACATGGAGTTCTCTTCTTGCCGAAGGGAAACTGAGGCACAGTGACAACATGGTCAGCCTGCAGCCTCACCGAAACCCCACTAACACTCCTGCAGGCATCACTGCGCTCTCGCCGTGGCCAGGCCCGTGGCCAGGATCCCGCGTGGACTGTGGCGGTTCATCCCGAGGGTCCTGCCCTGAGGGCTTTATGGCCCTGAGCTGTTTCAGGGGGCGGCGGGCCACCGGCAGCTATCCTCGGCACTCGGGTCCGACACGGAGAGGCAGGTGGGCCACCCTGGGTTTAGGACAAACGGCTCCCACAGAGCCCGGCACATGCCAGGCGTGTCCCAGGCACTGATGAACCAAAGACACAGACCGTCCTGTGGGGCTCACGTCCTGGTGGGGAGAGGACAGGAGGGCGGAAAATGTTAGACGCCGAGGAGGACTCGCTCACAGGTCCTCCTGCCCCAAGCACTGCGCCGCGGGGACAGGAACAGTCAATGCTCGGCGGCTGCTGCTGCTGAGACATCAGGGTCCCCTGCACCATTGCTCCACTCCTCTCACCATGACTGTCTAACCCCCAGGACAGGTGAGAGGCGAGGCAGTGGGGGCCGCTAAGGGACTTGATCCAAAACTCAGGCCAGGCGGGGCGCGCCGTCGGAGCCGCGGGGGGCTTGGGGCTCTCCCTCAAGCCCAGGGCCGTGCCTCCCTCCTCTTAAGTGAGCACGTGATTAAGTAATTTTATTATGAAAGTCCCACATGACCAGACATCCGGGCTACACTTTGAATGAAATTAATTCCAAGGTTCAACCAAGTCCCTGGGTGTGATCCTTCCTGGGAAGGAAATGAGGTCTGTGTGTTCCTGAGACCCCAAGGACCAGGCCCCAAGTCCCAGTGTTGCCGGAGGCCGGGGGTTGGGGAGGGGGCTCACCCCTAACTCTCAGCCACCTTAGTGGATGCTGGGTGTCCCCACTTGGATGCCCCAGATGTACCTTGATTTCCCATTGCCCTGCCCTCCTGTGTCCCCAGTCAGACAGGTTCCTTTTCCAGGGCCTCTCACTCTGCAAATGACTCCATTATTCTCTCAGCTGCCTTCTCAGAGCCTCAAGGCCTCAGTGCCCTACAGCACCCCATGTCTGACCTATTACTAGGTCCATCCGACACCTAGGGAGTTCTAGAAGGAGCCTGGAGCTGCTCTGTGCCACCGGCTGGCAGGGGTAGGGGGATGAGGAAGGGGCAGCCCTCTGGCCAGGCACGGCCAGCTCAGTTGGGGGGTAGAGGATCGGTTCCCCAAGAGCCAGAACAAGTTGCAATGTCAGTGCAGACATGAGAAAAGCCACCCATCCATCCATCATCCACCCATCCATCTATGCATCCATCATCCATCCATCCATCTATCTCTCCATCTATCCATCCAGCGTCCATCATCCATCATCCACCCATCCACCCATCTATCCATCCATCCATCTATCTATCATCCATCATTCATCCATCATCCATCCATCCATCATCCATCATCCATCCATCCATTCATCCATTCATCATCCAACCACTCAGTCAACAAATATTAACTGAGCCCATAGTCTGATGGAGTCACAGCCAGGGAAGCAGGTAATTACAGTCCAATGTGGCCAGTGCCATGATGGGAGATGTACAGGGCACTGTGGGAGCCCAGAGGAGGCGCCTGACTTAGCAAGAGGTTGAGATAGGACAGTCAAGGAAGGCTTCCTGGAAGACATGGTGTCTAACCTGGGACTTAGAGGGCAAGCAGGTCCTCACCGGGCCAAGGGGTGGGGAAAAGCATCTCAGCCTGTAGGAACCAAATGACACCTGCCTACACCAGGGTGAGTGGCCTTCAGGGACAAGAACAGCTCAGTGTGGCTGAAGCAGAAAGCATCAGGGGGAAGGGGTGGGTGAATTTGCAGAGGAGGGTGGCTGGAGCCAGATTTGCCAGGACCTTGAGAGACACAGTCAAGGGTGGGATCTTTGCCCGGCTGGTGTGGCTCAGTGGTTGAGAGACAACCTATGAACCAAGAGGTCACGGGTTTGATTCCCGATCAAGGGCACATACCTGGGTTGTGGGTTCGCTTCCCAGCCCCAGTCCGGGTGCATGCGAGAGGTAACCAGTCGATGTGTCTCTCTCACATCAATGTCTCTCTCTCTCCCTCCCTTCCACTCTGTCTGAAAAAAATCAATGGAAAAAATATCCTCAGGTGAGGATTAACAAAAAAAAGAAGAGAGAGAGTGAGGGAGAGAGAGAGAGAGCGAGCACTGGATCCATTTTCAAGGGAACCTCGTAAGACCAACAGCTGACTTCTCCGCAGCAACAATGGGAGCCGTGAGCCGTGGGGAACGCGCCCCCCTGGAGCGTGCTGTGCACTGCTGGGTGCTGAAGTGAAGGGGCCAGACGGCAAGAAGGCTGCGGCCTGGGCCAGATGGCGGCAATGGGGAAGGAGAGGGGTGGACAAGTGTGAGGGATGCTGAGGAGGCAGACCCAAGCTGACTTGGTGGTTGATTCCTTAAGATGGATGTGGGTAAACGGTAAAAGTCAGGTCTGGCCCAAGGGGCAGCTTGGCCAGAGGGCCCCACTGAGATGAGACCGCGGAGGAGAAGCGGCTTTGGGAGGGGCTGGGCCCAGTTTTGAATGTGTTAGTCAAGGGAGTCAAAACCACTGGTACCCAAGGGACGAAGAGTCTCCTGGGCAGAAGACAGGAAGACTCCCAGGTAAAGAGGGACTAGGGTCAGCTCTTCGGGGCAGGTGGCAGGAAGGGGAGGAGAGCCACACCCCTCCCCTCCCCTGTGAGTCCCGAACCATTGCTAGGCCTCCTGCAAACTCCAGCAGGTATAGCACCAAGCCGGGAAACTGAGGCAGACAGAAGCAAAGAAAGGTAGCTGGAGAAACCAAGCCCCCAGCCCCTGCTGCCTGACCCCCTGCCACCCCCACCGCCGACCCTGCGTTGGGTACATACATCCAATTCTCTCCGTCACAGGCAGGAGAGCCGTCCCTCAGTCTTGCCTGAGTCCTCAAGGGTCCCACCTCCAGAGCTAAATGCACAGCCATGTAAGGACACAGAAAGCCTCTCCTCCCAGTGGAGAACCCCCAGGGGTCCCCAAAGCCTGTGAAACTGTGGGAGCTGAGGCTTCCCGAAGCCCTGGGTTCCCGCCTGCCTCGCGGCTGCTCATTTCTACAGTCTGTGGGCTGAGGCTCCGGCGTGACTCACCTCCCTCCCTCCCTCCCTTTCTCTCTGAGTAAATGTCAAGTAACATTAGCTATCCCATCTCCCTCAGCAGCACCCCCCCCCCTTTTGGCGGTGCTGTTTACCTCGGCTGGATCAATCAGCATTCGGGGAGAAAATAGAAACCCTTTTAGATCCAATTAATGAAAATTGGGCAGCAGGAGTGAGCCTGCCTAAACTCTCTACCTGGGCAGGAAACGACTGGGGAGGCAGGGAGGTGGGCTAGGCGCCCCGTTATCGAGCCCTGGGCCCCTCTAGCATTCAGAAGAGAAACCCCAGTTTCTGAGGGGGGAGAGCTGGGAGGCCCCCCCAAGCTGGGTCCTGGTCAAACACCGCCTCTGGGTACCGAGCCTAAGCAGCCTCTGCCAGTTCCCAGGAGGACAAGCAGGAAAGGGCTGGGGTGGGGCTGGGGTCCCACAGCGGGGGGGCCGGGTAAGGAGCATGAAGGCGTCGGGAGACTCGGGGTGCAGCAGCTGCCTAAGCAGCTCGCACGCAGGCCTGGCTTTGGGGGGGCCCTGGCCTCCCCTTCCCAGCGGGACCATAACACCAAAGAGACAGTGTTTCACTCATAACCCCGCGTCCTGGGAACCGTGCTCGGTGCTGGGGCCTCCACCGCGGGACTCGCGGTCCAGTCGGCCCTGTGATGGTCAAGGGCAGGTGGACCTGGCTCTCGTCCCAGCTCAGCCACGGCCCAAGGTCACGCAGCTGATCCTGCTGAGCCTTAACTTTCCATCTGTAAAATGGGGTGATAACGCGAGTGCTCCGTAGGGCGACTGGAAGGATGAACCGAGGGGAAGTGTGAAAAGACCTCAGCATAGGACCTGCCCTCCTCCCACCCTGCCTGCCCCTAGCACCCCCCCCACCACTCCCACCCCCAAGACTGCCCAGCCTCAGGAAAGCAGGACCACACACCTCTCTCAGCAAAGACCCCCAGCACCCGGGAGCTCCAGGGAAGGCGGAGGGGAAGGAAGGAGGCCCCGCCGCCCTGTGGTGACCAGCCCCATACCCCTCCCTTGCACGGGCGTCTCCTGTCTCACTCGCCCGCCCCCTCACGCAGCCTCCCAACAGACCGTGTGCACCCAGGTCCTCGTGGGGTCCTGCCTCCAGGGCAGCCCAGGCTCAGGCAGTAACAGTGGACTTATAAGCACATGCGGTAACCACGTAGCTTGATTAGCCGAGTGGAGCCCGAGCGCAGCGGGTATGTGACCGGCCGGCATGTAGCAGGTGCTCAGTTAACAAGGCCGCATGGGAGTCCGTCCATCCACTCCACGCCCGGTTGACAGCATGTCCCTCTCCCTCCGAGCCAGAGCCCCAGGATGGCACAGTCTCTGCCCTAGAGGGTCGCAGGCTCCGCAGGCGGGTGGACAAGTCCATGGGGGTGTGAGCCGAGGGACAGGGTCCTGTGTGGTGGCAGAGTGCGTGGGAGAAGCAAGGAGGGGGTCCCCTGCGCCCCCTGCATGAGGGGTGTGGGAGGTGTCCGGTTGTGGCTAAGGGAAAGGTCCCTAGCCAGAGGTAGCACCAGGTGGCAGAAGCTGGAGGGGGCGGGCAGGGATGAGGCTGGAAGGCCCCGAGCCATGAGCTCCCAGCAGACTAGTCCTGCCAGCCAGGCCCCCCCGGCCTAGGGGTGATGCCGGCTTCTGGAACCGACCGAAGCACCTGGGCTAGTGTGGGCCAGATGTCCCTCTGCCCTGCCAGCGGCAGCTGGGCATTTGTGGCAGGGCCTGGCTCCAGAGGGGGGCACACAGGAGGGACCCCAGCTGTGCCCAGGCTCCATGTGGCTCTGCCAGGTCCAGAAAGGCCCGAGAGAGAAGGGAGGCTGCCCCGTGCCAGCCTTGAGCTGACGCCCCTGCCAGTGCCCTGGTGGCACGGGACAGGAGGCCACAGCTGCCAAGGCTGAGCATCCTGTAGAGCAGGCAGCTGGGCCTCGCACAGGCAGGTCCAGGAAGCGATGGCTGAGCAGCCGCGGGTCCCCACTGCGGGGACCGGGATGTGGAGCTGTGTGCATCTCCTCCCACACGCAGAGGTGGGGGCCTGGAGCTGGGAGGGTCAGGCGCGGCCAGACTCGGCTGCAGGAAGACGGCCCCGATCCCAGCAGCTCCCACGACAGGCGCTCCTCTCTCACTGACCTGCATGCCCACTGCTCTGCTCCACGCAGTCACTCAGGGGCCCAGGCCAGGAGGGGCTCCCCCATCTTGGAGCTCCCCATCTGGAACAGGTGGCCTTCCGAGGACGCAGCAGGGAAGTCAGCACTTCAGCCCAGAGGGGAACACGTCACCATTTCTCAGCCCATTGGTCATTGCTCGATTTAGCAAATAAAAATACAGGATGCCTCATTCCATCTGACTTTCTGATAAACAACAAATAAAATGTTAGTGCAAGCAGGTCCCATACAATATTTGGGACATATTGATACTAAAAAAACTCTTTGTTGTTTATCTGAAACTTAAAGTTAACTGGGCATACTGTGTTTTATGTGGCAACCCTGATCCCATTGTGTCCTATGTTATGTGCTCCCTGAAGATCTATCCATGGCTCCCCAGCGCCGTAGGCCAAGGTCCAGCCTGCGGCACAGGGCGGCAGACCCCGCGTGCTGTGGCTCCTGCTCTGAGCCAGTCTCGGCAGGAGAGAGACGTGGAGCCCAGCTGACCCAGGAGACGACAGCATGGTCCGTCCACTCATTCCGCAATGACCGAGCCCAGCTCTGTCCCAGCCCCACGCTGGGGGCGGGGGCCCTCCCACTGTGGCCACCCGAGGACCCTCCATGAACCTCATCTCCGTCGCAGGCTCCCGGCCTGAACGCCATCTCTCCTTGTTGCAAGCCCCGGCCCCCTCCCCACTGCCTTCTCTTCATGGGTGGGGAACCCCTGGTTTCCGATCAAAAGGACCCAAAAATTCACCTGGCATCTCAACTGAACCTGCAGCCGGACCACTGACTTTGGAGAGACCCCAAGAGCACCTCTGGGCAGCGCTGCCCAGCCTTCCCCCCGTGGCAGAGGGAGGAAGCCCGAGCGACCCCGCTGTCCAGGACCCAGGGCTGGCAACAGACCAGCTTGGGGGCGACAGGGGCACTGGGGATGAGCCCCAGGAGAAGGCATTAGAGCAGCAACGAGCACTCGGGGTGCTGTGTGCTCAGGGCTCACATCCGACCCTTTAAGACGCTCCGAGCAGGCTTCTCGCCACCAGCCAGAACCTGCCAGGCCCCGGTGACCCTGAGTGCCCCGCGCTTCCCCGGCCTGCGCAGGTCACAGGTTCACTTAGTTATTTGGGGGCTGATGTGCTCCAGGTGGGGGGGGGGGGGCGTATGGCCTCTCCCTCCTGCCCTCTCTTCGCACCCCTCCTCCAGGGCACCCCAGCCTGTCCCCTTCCCGCGAGCGCACCCATCCCTAAGGCCACGGCCACTCGTGCAGGGGGCAGGGGGTCGGGGGAGGCGGAAGTCTCCAGACTTTCTCCCAGCCTCCCAAGGGCCTCCAGAGAGGCGGTTATGTAAGGTTTCTTTTTTTTAAATGCGGAAAGGAAATTTTTGCAAATATGGAGTGCCACACAGGGCAAAAAATGGGGTGAACGCCCTGCCTGCGGACAGGGCAGGCCCTGCGCCGAGGACCCGGCTCGCCCCCTCTCCGCCCGGGCAGGGCCCGCGCCGGGTCGCTGCTCGGCGCCCAGGCCAAGTTCGGAGCCAGGCAGGAGGTGTCCATCAAGTATTTGCAGATTTAGCAAAAGAAATGAAGGAGACGAGATGAAAGGAGGGGAAATGGGCCAGGACTGGGGGTGACGGGAGGAGGCCTGGGGGGGCCGGGCGGGGGCGGGGGCTCGGCAGCAGGAGGAGCTCTGAAATCAGGAAAGCTGCTGAGCAAAACTATCTCTGAAAAGGCCCCAGATTATTCATCTGAGGCTTCTTGCTGAATTTCAGTTCAGGCGGCTGCAAATATTTGAAATGAGTAATTTCTCCTGATGAAGACGGTCTGATTTTGATTCTGCCTCATTTATGTCGAGATTTGGGGGAGCCCCCAGAGGAGAGGGCTCGGGCCTGCGCCGAGCAGCTCCCGCCACCCTCTCCCCCAGGCTGCCTCCTGGGCCTGCCCCGCCCTGCCCAGGAGACGTGATTCTGGGGAGAGGGGGACCCGCTGGCTCACCGGGACCAGGGGACAGGCCTGGGCCACCCATGAGCCCCTGGGCGCAGGCAGCAGGAGCCCCCATCGGGACAGTCCGAGTCCGAGCCAGGCGGGCCAAGCCTGTGATAGCTCCTGGCCCCGCAGCCTCCTCCCGGCCTCCGGGCCTCACCCGCCAGCCCTGGGCCCCTGGCCCCCAGGGTTCCTAACCAAGCCCCTGAGCCCCAGTTTACCTCCCAGCCCCCTCCTCCAGGGCTCTGCTCTCCTCCTCTGCGCACCGGGGCCAAAGCGTCCCCAGGCCCTGGCACCTGCTCAGCACTCAGTCGGGCGCGGGCACCAGGCAGTTCCCTGTTCCTCCTACAAGGCTTGAGCCAAGTGTCACCTCCTCTGTGAAGCCTTCTCGGTCCCCACCAGCAGCGGGAGGCACCTGGGGCTCCCACACCCTGCAGAGCCCTGTTCCCTGTGCAGGGAGTGGGGTTCAGAGTTGAGTAAAGGGGGGCCCTGCCCTGGAGGATTCGCGGTGAGAGGGGAACCAAGAAGAAGCGTCGTGCCCTGGCCAGTGTGGCTCAGTGGTTAGAGCGCCGGTCCGCGCACCCAAGGGTCTTGGGTTTGATTCCTGGTCAAGAGCATGTACCTGGGTTGCAGGTTCGATCCCCACCCCCGGTCGGGGGGTATGCAGGAGGCAACCAAGCAATGTGTCTCTCTCACGTCATCGTTTCTCTCTCTCCCCCCCCCCCCACTCTCTCTGAAAAGCAACGGAAAGAATATTCTTGGGTGAGGGTTTTAAAAAAAAAAGCATATTTCCAGGTGGAGGCGGATGGGGTTGGCAGCTCAGGGACGGGGGAGCCCACTGCCCAGGTCAGCTTCTGGACCGAGGGGCAATGCCAGGCCCAGAACGGCCCCAGGGCCTGTACGAGATGGGCCTGACCTGCTGCCCACCCTCCCAGCCAGGTCTGGGCTGAGCTTAGACCCCGGGGAGAAAGGTTTGAGCTGGGGGAGTGGGTGGGTTGCAGGGTGCATGGGGTGGGGGGAGGGGGTAATTTCTGGTTTAAAATGCCGGTTCCCGGGTGCCCCCCGACCCAGAGGCTCTGATTCTATCAGTCTGGGCTCAGGCCTTCGTATGCTGCCCGGGGTGGGCAGAGGCTGCCGCCAGGAGTGAACCTGGCGCACCCTCGGTGCTCGCTCGTGTTCGCTGAATGGAGAAGGCAATGGATGGAGGTCGGAAACACCTTTCAATAGATGAGCATGTTCCTGGCAGAGGGACAAGCAAAGCTTTTTAAGATGAAAACAGCCAGAAGAGCTCCTGGTGTGGGGTAGGTGTTCAATACATAGCAGCTGCTCTAATTATTACTAAAGTATAAATGACTTACCCGGGCCTCTTCCTGTGAGCAGGAGGGAGGAGGGAGGCCGGGGAGCCCTGAGGAGAGAGGAGGGAACTATTCCAGAGACAGGAAAATCTTCCTGGGAGTGTTTCTCCAATAATTATATAATTTCCTTTTTCTTTAAAAAAAAAAAGTCTCTGTCCACGGGGCTCCCTGCTTGCCTGCGCCCTTGGCTGTAAGTTACCCCAGACAGCTTGAGGGCCAGGAGCCCCGCCAAAGAAATTACAGGGTCAGGCTAATGGCCGGAAAGCTCACAGCACCCCGGGTCCGAGGGCGCACGTCTCGGTCCTAGGGGTGGGGGGGGACAGCAGAGGTAACAGCCCCTCACGCCCGCCACCCTAGGGCTCCCCCACGCGCCCCCCAGCAGCCCTGAGAGGCCACAGACGCCTGATGGAAGGAACTCAGCTCGAATCTGACCGCCCCGGATCCTGCCCCAGCTCCGACCTTCCAGCACGTTCTATGCCCCAGGCACCCTGGCGCCTGGCCTCATCTCATCCTCACAACACCCTGGGGAGGCAGTTGTGTCATTGCCCAGCCGGGGAGGTCGAGGCCGGAGGGTCACCTGCTCAGGATAACACTGCAGGAGTGTCTGCAAGCCTGTCTGCGCCCGGCTCCCTCAGTGCACCTTAGGCCTCAGTTTCCCTGTGTGTAAAGTGGGGAGAACATAGGCTCCTATTCAAGTTTCCTGTAAACATTTAATCCCTTAAAAGGTGTCTCCCGGGGTTGGCCCAGGAGGGGCGCATGACACGTTCCGCTTCCCCGCCGGGGGGCCCTGTGCGAGCCCCTCACGGAGGCGACACCCTGGGGCGGGTCCTCCCTCCCTGTCCCGGTGGGTGGGCTGAGCATGGGGTGCAGTGCTCAGCAAGCGGGGCCCGGGGGCCTGGGGGCTGGGCTGCAGCGACGGGGCGACCTGTCACCCTCGGACACTGTCCTCCCGCAGGGCCACGAGGCTCCTGCTGCCGGAGGGAAAGCGGGGAAGCCGCCTCCTCCCATCCTTTGTCTCTTCCTTGCAGGGCTGGTTTTTGTTTTTCGTTTTTGTGTTTTTTTTCAATCCAGCCACTCTGTGGTCCCATCCGGGGCCTCCTGCCTCCTCCCACCTCCTCCTGGTGGCTGTCACACGACAGACATTTTTAGTGGTGACAGCTGGCCTTGTGGAACTCAGCTCGAGTACGGGAATGGTTTTAAAAAAAGAGCCAAACCACCGCCACTTTAAATAGCAACGCGGGGAGAGGGGGCAGGAGCGCCGGCCGGTGGCGCGGGACAGGGCGCAGAGCCGCGGGGACGGTCAGAGAGGGCAGGTGTCACACCCAAGGTCACGCGCTTGTGAGTGGCAGGGCTGACGCCCACCCAAGGCCCTGGCTCCCAGTGCCACCTGCCCTTTCCTGACCTTGGAGAGGGCCACCGCGGCGGGCAGCTCCCCAGGCCGGGGTACCAGGAGGCAGAGGCCCGGCGCCTGGAACTAGCCAGTCCTCGCAGGAACTCGGTGACCATTTGCAAAGGATGACAGGTTAGGGCCCCCAGGGGTCTGCCAGCACCCCAGGACCCTCAGACCTGAAGCCCTGGGGTCTGGAGCCCGTTCAACCCCCTTGGTCCAGATCAGCACGAGGTCTGACCATCCTGGGAGACTGACCTGTCCCCTCTCCACCCAGGGCTCCCCTCTCTGGACCTGTGTTCCTTTGCTTCTGTCATTGCTAAGGGGCGAGTGGCGCTCAGAACAGAAGCCCACAGTGCTGAGCAGGGACAGGGAGAGGGGACGCTCCTTCCTCCTAGTGTCGCCTGAGGGCTCCCCAAGACTCCCAGCACCCCATTCCCAGGACGCCCAGTCATGCTCCATTTTCTCCATGACGCTCGCCTTCAGTGCCCCCTCGCCCCGAATGTGGGCTCCATGAGGGCCGAGCATTTGCTCTGACACTGAGTCTAGACCCGAGCCTGTCACATGGCGAGCGCCTGGGCATGAGCCGCTTCTCCGTGCTGTGTCCCCAAGCAGCCTGGAAACCAGCTGTGGGTGGCGCGGAAAATCAGAGAAGGGACACAGGAAGCGGAGGGGGGAGGGGAGATGCCCGGCCGGGGGGGAACTTTTGTACCCTCGAAACCTGTACACCCCAGGAACCTACTGGGTATCTCTCGACTGAGCCTCACAACACCCTGGAAGGGGGATCTTTGACTATCTCCCCTACCTCACTTTACAGAGGACCCTGAGGCTCAGAGAGGTGAATACACTTGCCCAAGGGCACACAGCTCTCGGTGTGGGACCCAGAATTCTAACCCAGGTCTGACCCCAGAGCCTGTACTCTTGCTATTCATAATCAGTTAACGACTCCAGCCCCATCCAAGACAGTCATCCTGCACCAGGGCAGAGAGAGGCTTGTCTTCACCACGAGAAAGACTCAGAAGTTCAAGGCCGGTGTTTGAAGTGGGAAGCTCCCCGTCGCTAGGAGCATTCAAGCAGAGGCTGCATAACCCCCGGAGATGGGCAGAAGAGCGGGCTCCTGCACCGGCCGGGGGAGATAATCGGAGGGACTTTAGGGTCACTAGACTGAGACATTTCACTTCTGTGACCCACACCTCAGGCTGGGAGCCGGGAGTCAGGGTTTCTGTAAATAACAGTTACTCTGCGTGACAAGGCTCAGAGAGGAAAAAAACAGCCCCGGCCAGTTGGCTTGGTAGTCAGAGCGCTGGCCTGCGCGCCGGACGGCTGCAGGTTCGACTCCTGCCAGGGGCACGCGCCTCCATGGCAGGCCGACCCCCGGCGGGAGGCAACCGACCGACGTGTGTGTCTCTCTCCCCCCCCTCCATTCTCTCTGAAAAAGCAAAGGAAAAAATATCCTCAGGTAAAGCTAAAGAAAATAATAATAACCTTACTGAGTTAAAGAATTCTCTACATGTCATGACACATTGAGAAGCACACTTGTTTTCACACGCGCAAAGCTTAGGTGAATAAAAAATATCGACTATTTCAGAGTTGCTCCATGCCAGACTCTAACACAAATATTTTAATATATGGAATGTATTTTTAAATATATTATCTCATTTAACCCGCATGACAGTCCTGTGCGGTGGGCGCTATTATGACGTGCGTGGGTTTCTCTGTTTTTGCTACAAAATTGTGAAACAAACAACCCCCCAATCCAGTGACTCGCCGCATTTCTCTTCCTCGCTGTGGGTCAGGCGGGTGATTCTGCTTCGCCCCGTGGGTCGCCTAGATTTAGCTTCAAGCCGCAGTTAAGACCCGGTGAGCTCCACGCGTGTCTCCCGGAGCCATCGGCTGCCCGGGACGCGTCTGCCCGGTGGCACGTGGCGGGGGCTCAGGCAGCCAAGTGAAAACCCACCCGAACCCCCAGCCGACGCCCTCATCAAATGCATTCACGTCGACCCGCCCGGCAGGTCGCGGCCGAGCCCACGGTCCGTGGGCCGGGGTGTCCTCGCCCTCCTCCGGGGGAGGCGCCGCAGAGTCGCTGGCGGAGAGCAGGGACCGAGTATAATCTATTACGGGGGGGGGAGGGACGCTTGAGGATAATTTCCAATCTACCCCCTGGAGGTTTCAGAGGAGAATCAGGGCGTCAGAGGGGCCCGGGGTCACTGCTGCTTCGGGGATTCGGGGTGTCGGGCTGGGATCCCCACCCAGGCTGTCCGACATCACAGCTGCTCCGCCCCACAGGCGGTCAGGCGGGAGCCTGAGACATAGCAGGTGCTCAGTTAACCAAGGCTCATCGTCACGCGTACACCTCGAACAGGCGCCCTTCCCCGCATGCCAGCTAATCCAGGGAAACCGTTGGATATACGATTTACATTATTTTTAAAAAGAGACTTTAAAGAAGAAAACCCGAGCAGCCGATGAGTGAAATGTTAGCGCCTGTGCGCCACCCGACTTGAGGCGCATCCCCGAGGGCTGGAGCTCAGCAGGCGCTGCGAGAGCCGGAGGCTCCCCGACCTGGCCGGGCCGTCTCGGACGCGGGAGGCCGGGCCCAGCGGTGAGGCTGCCCAGAGGCCCGGCTCCTCTCAAGGACTAAAGGCTGTCGGCCAGCGAGGACGGTCGCCTGCGGCCGGAGGCAAGGAGAGAGGCAGGTCCGCTGTGGGCCGGGACCCGCGCGAACCCGCCGCTGGCTGAGGCTGTGACACGGGCGCTCGGATGGCGGCCGGGCTGCGGGACCCGGGCAGAGGGGCGAGGCTGCGGCCCCAGGTCAGCCCCACTGTGACGGCTGTCCTTCCGTCTCTTGGGCTGCGGAAGTGGCCGGCGGAAAACTGCGCTTCTAGCCCTTGCCCAGTGGAGCCCCTGTACCTAGGCCCCCGCTTCGTGACCCGGGGTTTGGGTGGCACATTGCCTTGGGGCCTCAGCTTCCTCCCCGACCAAGATGAAGGTGAGCGGTCCAGCCGGGGGGCTCAGTGGCTGAACGCTGACCTGTGAACCAGGGGACCGCAGCTCAGTTCCCCACCGAGGCACGTGCCCGGGGGGCGGGCTCCATGCCCTGCGGGGGGCGCGCAGGAGGCAGCCGATCAGTGACTCTCATCATGGATGTTTCTCTCTCCCTCCCTCTCTCTCTGAAATCAATAAAAACATATTTTTAGAGGCGAGCGGCAGGGGGTGAATAGAGGGGAAGGTGGAGTGTCGTCCTACTTGCCCTGGACACTGCGTCACCTGGTGCCCAAGCACAGAGGGGGGACAGCGGACAGATGAAGGAGGGACACACGGCCCTCAGGACAGCGTCCAGACATCACGGCCACTGGCTGCCGACCTCGCACCCGGGGGACAGGGGAACACACCCCGGCTGTGACGTCGTCTCCCCCAAAGCAGTGAACCCCAATCTGGACAAGCCTCAGACCTGATTTACGGGGAGCACAGGGAGCGGAGAGGCAGGTTAGAAACCCGGGGCGCAGGGGGCAAACCCCCCGGACGAAGGCGGAGCGCGGGGCGGGAGCCTGTGCGGGAGACGTTAAACCCCGCCGTTTCCAGGTGCGGCCCCCATTCCGATCCTGGTTCAAATGGAAACAATTACATACGAGCGTGTGTTGCATATATTTTATATGATATGAATCATATTAAGTACACAAATATAATTATATCTTAAATATCTAGCATATGAATACACTAAATATTACATTAAATAAAACTATAATAGAGCTATATACTTATATTACTAGAGCCATACATTCTATTAATAGAGCCATCTATTGTATTTATATTATATACTTAGAAACTGAGACCGCTGGGAATTTGACGGCACTACATATGTGTTTCACATATGTAATTACGTGTGAAATACATACATGGCCATATTTTAACACTTAAGAGGGATGAGCTGTCATTGATTTGGGGTTTGTAGGTCCAGAGCTCGTGTTCTGTCTGAAAGGCCCGTATTTTTCAGGGCTGCAGGCTGAAGTGTTTCCAGATGAAACGGTGCGGGATCTGGGGTTCGCTTCAAAGTAAGCGGGCGATGGGGGGGGCAGAGGTGCAACGAGGCCGACGGTGAGCGGTCGTGGGTTCGGGGGGTGACGGGCACATGGGGCCTCTTATACTATTCTGTCCATTTGGGGGAAATCTTTGAACATTTTCATCATGAGAAGTTAAAACTAAATAACTCCCATGATAGAAAAACATATTTTTCCCTTTTTTTCTTTGGTAAAATACACGTCACATAAAACGTGCCACCCGGCCGTTCCTAATGCGCGGCTGGGGCACTGAGCACGTCGGCGCCACTCCGTCCCCGGGGCCCCATCGTGCAAAACTGAAGCTCTGTCCCCCCGAAACACGAACTCCCCGTTCCTCCCTCGCCCGGCCCTGGCGACCAGCGTCCTCCCTCCTGTCTCTCTCTGCGAATCTGACCACTCTCGGGACTTCACATAAGTGGAATCAAACAGTATCTGTCCTCCTGCGTCGGGCTTGTTTCAGTTAGTGCAGCGTCCCCAGGGCTCATCCGTGTTATAACGTGTCGGAACCGCCTCCCTTTTTACTGCCCGAGTAATATTCCTCCGGGCGGATGGACCACCTCTGGCTCCTCCGTCGACGGGCTCCTGGCTGCTCCCACGTTTCCACCGCTGTGAGTGCTGACGCCGCAGCTGTGGGCCTGCGCGTGGCCGGCTGGTTCTGAATTTCTTCTGAGAACTTCATCACGGCGACCATCCCTCCCAAATCGGACCTGGGAAGCCAGAGCCCAACGTCCCAGCAACGTTCAACATAAAACATACTGAGCGCCTGCTAAATGCCCGGCATCGCGCGAGACGCTGTGGATCCACGACGGACGCGCCCTCGGCCTCGTTGGCTGCCTGACCCGCGGGGCCTGACCAGACAGGGGCGTTTGGGGTCAGACCTGAGCTTTCGAGAGCTCTGGCGGGGTGGCAGACGGGAAGGGGACGGCACTCGCCGGCCAAGCACAGGACAGCAGCAGAGCCATTCCAAACATCCCCACCAGTGTCCCTGTCGGGCACCCACCCAGGAAGCGACCCTCTCGGGCCCTCCCTGCCGCCCTCCTTCGAGCACTAGACTCGGGCAGCCTCAGCTGTCAGCCCCACCAGCCAGCCCAGCAAGACTCGGGGGTCCCCTTGGCCTTAACAGAAGAATAGCCTGCGGGCAAATTTTAGGGGTGAACTTTTCTAATTGGGCCCCTGGGTGAAGTCCAGGCTCTGCCACTGACCCCTGATCAAGCTTGGGCCAGCCACCCTGCCTGAGAAAGTCACCCATTCATTTGGGGTCAAATGGACACCGTCGCAGTGGTCCCAGGTCATTGAGATGCTGGGCCGGACTCACCCCCTCTCCCACACGCCCTCTCCCCATTGCTCTCTGCCCTGCAGCCCCCCTTCTTTTGCTTCTCCAAAAGCCCCAAGTCCCCTCTAGCCCCAGAGCCCTCCCTCCTGCTCCTGCTGTTCCCTCCAGCGGAAACACCTTTCCTTGCTCCGACCTGGCCATCCCAGGCCCTGTCCTAGTGTCCTGGTCCCCGGGTTCACCCAGGCCCCTGTGTGGCCCTCCCCGCGACTCAGGTGGGGTCATCTGATGTGTTATTAACGGTAGAATGTCCCCCGCGCTCCCTGACCCTAAGCGCTGTACCCCAAAGGGCCAGACGCACAGCTGACAATCGACAGTCAACCGAGGCTGCAAAGGTCTAGGCGAGATCAGGGGTTTCAAAGCGCTGATCAGGGAGGGGGGGCTGACGGTATTGGGGGTGTGAGGGGAGCCAAGGAGGGGCTCCCAGGTGAACGCTAAGGAGCTGTCCCGGGGTCCCCGGCGTGGCCCGCGCTGCACCCCGCAGCCCGAGCCCTGCAGGCGCCCAGCCGCTCCTCTAGGTCCGCACCGCCGCAGCGCGGGGAGGGCTGGGCGAGCTATAAACTACAACTCCCATGATGCAACACTGCGGCACGGCCCCGCGGCCTTCTGGGGATTGTAGTTCTCCCTGGAGCGGCGCGGCCTGCAGGCTGGGAGCCTGGGCTGGTCTGGGGGGAAATGCGGGGCCTCCGCGGCCAGCTGATAGGGAGGGGTGAGGACTGCGGCTGCCTGCGCCCGGCTGGGGCGCCTTTCCCTCCAGCAGCTGCCTCTCCGAGTGTCCTTGTTCACCATGGTCATCATCACAACAGCTGCTCTATTTACTGAGCACCTACTGTGTGCCAGGCCCTGAACTAACCTGCTGGAGGGCAGAGACGAGGGCAGACATGGTCCCCTTTGCTGGCCCACAGGCCCTGCAGGGAGACAGTCAGGGCACCTTTAATCACACAGGCGCCTAAATTACTTGTGCTGCGTCCGGAGCAGGGCAGCAGGGAAGGGCATGGGCGCGATTTTCTGAGCCAAAGACAGACAGAGAGAGCCAACAAGGGGCTGGAATCGTTAAAACTCAAAGGGTGAACTTGATGGGTGTAGCGGGAAAATCCAGAACCATCCCTGCCGACCCCCTCACTTCTCCGAGAAATTAGCCCAGGGAGAGAGGGGCCTTGCCCAAAGTCACACAGCAAGCAAGAGGAAGTTGGTCCAAAGAGGCAGCCCCACATGGTAAACTCCCCAGGACAGGGCCTGGGCCCCTCCAAAACACACACACCCCACTCTCGCCCAGCCTTGCACGCAGTGGGTGTGAGTTAGAGCTCAGCGGCCCCGACATCCAGTGCCTGGTGTCCTCCCTCAATGTGGCAGAGCCCGGCCCCTACCTGGTGCAGGCTTTCACCTTCCTGAGCCTGTTTCCCCATCAGTGCAAGGAGGACACTGTACACCCACTTTCCTTTCTGTGCCTCAGCGATGCTGTGGGACAGCCAGGAGCCACCCATGGACCACGCTGAGTGCCAACGGGAAGGACAGCTGCCAGGGAGGGAGGTACACGAAGGAGAGAGACCCGGGGGGCTGGAAGCCCTTCTCTGAGGACTTAGGGTTTAATCTGAGCCCTGAGGACGCCCCAGTCAAGTCTCCAAGGAGAGCCTGGAATGTACCTCCCTTGGAGACACATCGCCGGTGCTCAGGTCAAATATCAGAACTTCAGCCCAAGTCTGGCCACGTCACTGCTCCTGAAAAGCCACCCCTGGCTCCCTGGAGATCTCCAGGTGAGGTCCACGCCCCCAGCCTTATCCCTGCCCACTCCTTGACCTCCTGGCCCAGAATTCACCAAGCCCTTCCCTCCCAGGGGCCTTGGCAGGCCGTTCGCCAAAGCTATGGATGGGCCACCCAACAGGCATTCCAGTCCCTCTGCCTTTCCTCCCTTCACTATGGAAATGAGCACAATTTTAAAACTTGATTTTCCCAGCCTTTCTTGCAGTTGGAGGCGGCCATGGAACCCAGTTCTAGCCACTGAGATGGGACAGAAGTCCCTGGGGAGCACGTCCCGTTCTGAATAAAAAGATGGAGTCAACCCTGGCTGGGTGGCTCAGTGGCCGAGAGCATCGCCCCGATACGGCAAGGCTGCGGGTTCGATCCCCAGTCAGGGCACATGTGTTTCTTTCTCTCTCCTCCCCCGTTCTTCTCTCTAAAATCAGTAAAAAGTAAAAAAAAAAAAAAAAAATTAATTTTAAAAATAAAACACAAAAAAAGAGATGGAGTCTGTCAAGGAAAAGGCCTTTTCAGCCTTTGCCCTTTTACTCTTCCCCCCTCTTCCTGCCTGGGACACAGACATGAGGCCTGGAGGTTCAGCAGCCAAACTGTGGCCATGAGGCAGCAATGAGTTCAGGGTCCCTGTGCTGGGGACAGTAGAAAGGAAGACAGGAAGAGCCAAGGTGCATGGCGTCGTTTATAAGCCACTACATGGGCCCGTGATGACTCGCCCCAGGCTTACTGTTGTCTGAGTCGAAATCCCCTCTGTCTAAGCCGCTGTGGTAGTTACCTTGTCTGCCACGGCCACAGGCCGACAATACACGACCCTGCACGAGTGGCCCTGCTGAGCTCCTGTCTGGTTGCTTTCCTTGGGGCTCGCTGCGCTCCAGCCGCTCCAGCCACAGTACCGGCCTTTTTCGGTTCTTTGACCACACTGAGCTCAGTCCTGCCTCGGGGCCTTTGCACCGCCCACACCTACTCGGGGCCTGGCTCCTCCCACCCTCCAGGTCTCAGCTTAAACGCCACTTCCTGCAAAAGGCCCCCGTGTCCCGCAGCACAACCTGGGGGAGCCTCTCGGGCACCTCTGCCACGCGACCCTGTTCTCTTTTGGGCACCGTTTCTTCCTGCTGATATTTCAGATTCCTTTCCTCATCTGCTTCTTAGACAGGGTGCGAGTCTCGTGGGCGAGGGTCGGGGTGCTCGCTTGCAGTCCTTGCCTCCATCCCCGGAGCACAGCTCATAGTCGCTGCTCACTAAAGGTTACTGGGTTCATTAATTAACGTGTTAATTAGCGCTGCTCTCCGGCCTGACGTGCTCTCTCCGTCCTTGCCCGGGACCTGGGGATACCCGGCCAGCTGCACCCTCCTGGGGAGGCCTCCCAGGTCCTACAGGACAGGGGCTGGGACAGGGCCTGGGACAGGGGCCGGGACAGGGGCCGGGACAGGGGCTGGGACAGGGGCCGGGACAGGGCCTGGGACAGGGGCCGGGACAGGGCCTGGGACAGGGGCCGGGACAGGGCCTGGGACAGGGCCTGGGACAGGGGCTGGGACAGGGCCTGGGACAGGGCCTGGGACAGGGCCTGGGACAGGGGCCGGGACAGGGGCTGGGACAGGGGCTGGGACAGGGCCTGGGACAGGGGCTGGGACGGGTCTAGCTCCCCAGCCCACGCCGTCCAGTGCCTCCCCTGCTCCCCTAACTGCAGGGTAGTAGACATCTCCATCTGTCAGATGCCATTCCCCCTCCAGGACGGAAACTCCAAGCGGGCAGGGACGGTTTCTTCAGTCCCTGCGCCTGCCCAGCGCCCGGCACAGGCAGACGTGTTTGTGGAAGGGAGGAAAGAAGGGAGGACGGAGGGAGGGAGGGAGGGAGGGAGGGAGGGAGGGAGGGAGGGGGGGGAGGGAGGGAGGGAGGAGGGGTGAGCTACTGACTGCCCAGCCCGGGAAGGGGCCACTTTGGTGTCTGACTTTCCCGCCCCAGCCCCAAGGGCTCAGGCTGGGGCAGGGACCCCCGCGCCCCGCCCCCACCCCGCCCGGGGAAACCAGAATCAAAGCAGCGCGTGGGGTTCGGCCGCCTGGCTCTGAACAAAGGGGCAGCTGCTGCCTCTGCCCAGGGCCGGGGCTGCTCCCCAGCAGGATTCGGCCCCTTCCCCGCCCCCAGCCCTTCCTCACCCTCGCCCCCAAATGACAGCCCACACCCTCGGCCCGGCGTGGAATTTTTCGTCTTCAAAGCGCTTTATAAACATCGGCTCATTAGCTGAGCGGCCCCTTGACACCAGGAGGCTGCTCCCTGGGTGTCTCCTGAGTCATCGAGCCAGAGTTCACCGACAAAAACAAGTTTTTCCCATAGAGCGAGCAAATGCGGCACCGCAGCCAAGAGCACTGCGGCTCAGGAGGCAGGGAAGGGAGGAGAGGCGCTGCCTCCCGCGGGCACCGAGCGCCAGCAGCGCCCCAGGAACCGGGGCGCCCAGGGGTGCCGGGCTCAGGGAGCTGCCACCAGGCGCTTCTGTCCCCTGCCCAGGGCCTGAGCCCTCCCCCGGGCACAGCTGCTGCAACGCGGCCCCAGCAGCCTGGCGTCTCTTCCTGCAGCCCCGCATCTCCCTCCTGACCCCCCGCCTTTCCACCACCCACCCGAGGCTCCCCCCCCTCCCACCCACCCTACCCCCCCACAGCCACAGCCCACGGGTCAGTGACCACTCCATCCTGATAAAGGAGAGGCGATGTCCGCCACCTGGTATGGGGGGGGGGATGACTCGGATTCGAATCTCAGATCTGTCGCCGTCCAGTCCCTGGCGCTTGGGAGCTGAGGTCTTCTCAGCAAAGGGGCAGCTCCCAGCCTCTGTGGCTTCTGAGGCAGAGGTCGGGCAAAGGTCTTAATGTGGGGAACTAAGCCCCGGGATCGCTAAAGCTCCCCCCAGAAGGCGGGGTGCTAGCCTTCTCCTGAGGGAGGGCCTGGCCTTGGCCGCCAGCCTCCACGCGCCCCACCATCTCAGCCACAGAAGAGGCATTTAATAAAGTGCTGAACTAAAAGCCCAGAGACCACCACGTGAACCTCTGCCAAGCTGGCCCGGCTGGTGCCCTCTACAAACTGCCCCTTTGTCCCAACAAGTATTGACCGAGCCTTTACTGCGTGCCAGGCGCTGCGCTGGGCACAGGACACTGCCTCCGAGGACGGCAGAGGAGAGCTGGGGGTCCCTCCAGGGCACACACCAGCTGCTTCCTGCTCGAGTGAAGTCTGAATCCATGTGGCCCCCACATGCGGGCCCCTCGAGGACAGAGACCCTGCTCAGTGGGTAAGAATACTTGGCCAACTGGGTGTCCATTTCACCCCGGTCTTCCTTCCTAACAGAACCTTGGTTTTGTTCAAATAGACCAATATGCTCAGATAAAACCATGCACCTCCCAGACTCCTTTGCAGCTAGCTGGGCCACTTGACCCAAGTTTGGCCAATGAGATGGAATTAGGAGTCTCCTGCTGGGAATGTCTAGGAAATCAGTTGTTTTCCAGGATAAAAAGAAAACATCGCCCTTCACTTCCCCCAGCACCCCCCAATCTTCACATCAATTTTCCCACCTGGAATGCTGTCGTGACACCTGGAGGCAAAGCAGCCACTTTGTGCCATAAGGACAAAAGCCACATGCTCGGGATAGTGGGGCAGAAAGCGACAAAGGCCTCTCCAGAGGCTGCCGCAGCTCTGACTGCCTTCTGCAGGACCGTCTGCGTTCTGGGTGTAAGCACCGTGGCCAGGTCTCTGTGACTTGCAGAAATCCCAGCTCATCGCCAGGCCGCCTCAGAGACCGCCACGGTGCCCGGAGGGGAGCTGCTGCTTGATAAACACGAGTGAGGGACACAGTGAGTGGATGGGTGAGGCCAGCCAGGCCCCGCGGCGCTGTACAGCCCTGAGACTGCAGGAGCTGAACTGCAAACTTGACCCCAAAAGAAAACTGCTAGACAATTCCATCAGAGTCAGGAGGCCTGGATTCCTGGCCCAGCCCAGCCTGGGCCACACGGTGTGACCCCGAGCAAGTTCCTTGGGCCCCTCCCGGGGCCTGTTTTCCTATCTGAAAATTAGTCCGTGGGACTTGGTGGTCTTTGGGCGGGTCTGCAAAGGGAGCAGCCAGGCTCATGGGCAGTGGCCCTGTGATTCTTTGGTTTCTTTCTGGTGGGGAGGAAGGGGCTCTTCTTACCTTCAAATCCAAGTTCCACAGAGGGGATGGCAAAGGAAGACGCTCTGGGCTGATCACCTGGGAAGGGCTGGCCTCGAGCTCCCTCCGTGCCAAGCGCTGTGCTCATCTCCGAGTCATCGCTCTCTGTGGACTGGGTTGCTCTTGTCCCTGTTGAACAAATGAAGAAACTGACGTTAAGGGTGGCACAGCCTGGCCTCATTCGCAGGGTGAGCAGAGGCAGGGAGGGCCAGGGCTGGAGGGCCAAAGGAGGAGGCCGGGCGTGACTGCAGCCCCCGCTTATGGCGGTCCCCGAGGTCCCAGGGGAAATTCAATATGCCGGACCCCGGTCTTTCTGCCTCCAGAGCAGCACTGCAGCCCCTCCCAGGAGGAGCTGGCCACCGACGGGGAGAAGGGAGGGGCAGGCAGAGCCCATGTGAATCCAACCCACGGAATGATGCTCGGAGACGTGGGGGCAACGAGAAATGCATGGTCCTGGTGGGGACATCCAGAAAGGCTTCCTGGAAGAAGCAGCACAGGAAGGGGACATGTGGAAGAGATTGTAGGTCATGCCCGAAGAACCCGCAGGAGGGCTGGGCGCTCGGTCCACTGTGTTCTCCGGGTCTGGGGGGGGCCTGATTGTGGACGCAGCTGCCCGTGACTCTGTTTCCCCCATCAGACCATGTGCTCCTCCACAGTCTCCCTCAGGACCTGGCACAGACCAGGCCTCAGGGGAGGGGAAAGGCCGGGTGAGGCTCAGCAGGTCCCAGGGCACCTCGGGGTGAGCAGGAAACGAGGGTAGGAGCTCTGGAAATGTCCCCACTCAGCATATAAGGCGGCGCCCTCCCTGCTGGGCGCTCACCTGGTCCTGCCTCTCCCGCCTTCTGAACCCATGAGGTCCCACTAGCCCAGGGGATCCCCAGCTGCCTGGCTGACAGGGGGGCCAGAGGGGAGGCTGGGGCGGGGGAGGGGGTGAGTCACATTAGAGTCAGTCTGACTCCACTCTCCCTCCCAAGATTCTGCATGATTAACAAGGCCCTGGGTGGCTCTGAGGTGCAGCCGGGTTTGGGAACCACTGACTGAAGCTGTATGGGCCTCAGTTTCCCAATCTGGAAAATGGGGGAGTAATAGTCCCATCCCATAGCATAGCTGTGATGATGGTGAGAATTTAACATGGGGGACAAGCCCAGCAGGTAAATGATGGTGACGATTATTCTACACACTGGACCAGCAACCAAGCACAGCAACGAGGCAACGGCCCTGAACTTCACATAGGTCCGGACATGGCCCAGAGACTGCGCAAGAAGCTAGAGGATCATCTTATTTGTGAAAAGTTCATCGTGACCCAATAGTCATTCAGTGTTTCCTAGGTCACCTTTTAATGCAAATTTTATCAACAAATTGGACAGCTTAATGCAGGCATTAGAAGAGGGGAAATCAGGAAAGTGAATCAACCAGAAATTAGCCTCCTTCCCCTCAAACACACCCAGCGGGAGTCAAGGATTAATTAACCGCGCCTTCCACTTGGATCCCCTGTCCGCAGGATTCACTCGTGTTTGTTATAACAAACGCTGTAGGTGCCAATCAACAAACCCATTTCTTCAGAAGAGCCCAAAGTCACCAACAGAACAAACACCTGGCTGGGCTGGACCCTAGGGAGTTTTATCTTAAAACAAAAGCACTCCAATTTCCAGTTATTTGTACATGATACCTGGGAGCAGAGGTGGGGCAATGAGTGATTAACTTTACTGGACTGCAGGTATCTGGAGCTGTCAAAAACCTGTACTCTTACAAATAACAATCCCATAGGACGTTTAAACAATGATCATGGTCTTCAGGCACAAAGACAATTTCAACAAATTCTAAAGTAAAACTCATTCTCAACACAGTGAAATGAAAATTCTAAATGAATATAGCTAGAGGTGTGTGTTTTTTAATCTAACTAGGTGAAATTTTTAAAAACTTCCAAATAACTCAAGATGAAGAGGAAATTCAAAGGAAATTACATACTACTTAGACATCTCCTACTATTTGGATCTTAAAATGAGAGCACTGGATATTAAACCTTAGAAGATGCAGCCAAAGCGATACTTAAAGGAAAATTCATATCTATAAATATAGTAAAAGGTATCACCTTCCTAAGAAAGAGATTCTTTTAACAGAAAATTGGCTTACCCATCAAATAGCCCAAAAAGGGGAGGGACTTTTGTTTAATTGTTTTGCCAAGTTTCCTTAAAGCTCATAGACAGAAAGGTTGCTTTTCAAAACCTCTCCGTCTCCAAACTTGAAATGTCTGTCAAACTTGTGATGACATTCCAGTCGTAGCAAAGATGTGCAGATATACACTACGTTTACTGTCTCCATTAGACACATAAAGAAAGCAAGCTAGAGAAAGTGTGATGCCTACAGAGAACACTCACTTCCTATTCTGTTCTCATTAACGGCTAACTTTACCTGAAGCCTTAAGACACGCACTAGATAGGGACTGTAACAAGGCTAAAATTATTGACCCTGACTCTTCCACTCATTAGCTCAATCGAGTCACTTAAAATTTCTGTAGCAGTCAGCGTTTGCCATAATGATGCTGTATAACAAACAACCTCAAACTCTCAGAGGCTTCCTCTACAAACATTTCTTCTCACACTCATTGCTCTGTAGGTTGACTGCAATCGCCTGGTCAAGGCTGGACTCCACTAGGTAGTTCTGTTTCAGGCTGGGGGTTAGGTTCAACCTGCCCCACGTGTCTCCACATTTCTTTTGGACCGGAAGTTAAATGGGATACATTTTGTCGTGACAGATCGCAAATATGCCAGACATAGAGCAAAACCACGTGATATCTCCTACAGCCTCCTCCTAAGAGGCTTGCTGTCTCTTCTACCCACAGTCCATTGGCCAAAACAAGTCATATGGCCAAGGCCAAAGAAGCAGGGCAGGAAAATCTATTCCACCCCAAGGAGAAAGGGAGTGAATAACTGCTGAACAATAACCCAATCTATCCTAGTTTCTTGGCCTCAGTTTTCCTGTCTGTAAAATGGGGTCGATGAAAAGTCCTACCTCATAGGAACAAACGTCAAGCTTTGCTCTAACCTAACCGTACCTGAGCCCTGTGCTGGCCGGCTTTGGACTTGGGTTATGTCCCACTCCTCCTCGGTGGGCGGATGGAGCTGCGAGGCTTAGAGCTGGGGGTGGAGCCAATGCCGCCCAAACCACAGGTCTGCTCCCGGATGGAGAAGAGTTGGAACCTGTGTCAGGAACTTCATCACAAAGCCCGCCGCCAGTATTAAATACATTCCCATTAGCCATCAAAGATAGTCCCTGAGTTCCCGTGACCCAGGCCTCGCCGGTGCTGAAAGCGAGGCTGGCATCGCTAGTTTACCAGCTGCTTTTTCTCCTTCAATGTCTTGGCCCAAGAACAGTCTTCATGCAGAACCCTGGAGATGGAGGGGCTCAAACAGGCTCACTTCGAGGTCTGGGCTCGGGAAGCTGCCCAGTCAGTCCACCTCATTTTCTACAAGGAGGCCAACGGCAGGAGAGCGGAGTCACGAAGCATTTGGGTTTCCGAGAAGAACAGGCTCGGGTTCACGCCCCAGCTCTGCCGCTTTCTGGCGCAGGCGAGCTCGGTGCACCGCAGCTCCCTCATCTGGGAAATCGTCTGCCCAGAGGTGGAGGGTGACCCAGAGCCTGGCTCTGGGGTTGGAACCCCAGCCCTTCCAGTGAGCGAGTCTACAAAAGCTTTGTCTCCTCACCTGTAAATTGGGGGTCAGACAAGCTCCCTGGCGGGGTGTATACAACACCTCCGCCGTGGGCCACCACGCACAGCACCTAGGACACGCTCAGCCTTCAGTGAGGAAGGCTTCCCGTCTCTTCCCTGTGACCCCAAACACGCCGGAGAGGTTGCCTTCATCGACCCGGGGACAGGCCCAGTCCCTGATGCGGGAGGACGGGGTGTGTTGTATGACATGCCTCGTAAATGTCAAGAGTCCAACGAGTCAAGTACCAGACTTTGTGAAACCGAAGCTGCCGTCAATGACCAGACACATCCCCGGTTCAGAGCCGCGAGATGCGGGGCAGCGGGTGCCGCAGCATAGATGAAACTCGGCGTGTGGTGTCCCAGGCGAGGAACTGAGATGTGGGCTCGCAGAATTAAACGGTGTCTGATTTCACTGCTTGGGACGGCCTGTCTCCCCGCGTGGGCCGCACGCCGCTGGGGAGGGGACCGTCCTTCCCCTTCTCTGATGTCCTGTGAGGGGGTTAGCACATAGCAGACACTCGACAAATATCTATTGAAAGAACGACCCAATCGATCCCTCCGCTCATCAAAGAATCAATGAATGGCACTCGCTGATTTGAAAACTGTGCTCACCACGAGGGAAGGGGCAAGGCTGCTTAAAAGTTTGTTTTCTTTTCTGCCGTTGTTAACCCTCACCTTAGGATATTTTTTCCACTGATTTTCAGAGAGAGTGAAAGGGAGGGAGGGAGGGGAGGAGAGAGAGGGAGAGAGGATTATTGATGTGAGAGACACACTGATACATCCATTGGCCGCCTCCCACACGCGCGCCAACCAGGGCCAGGGGTGGAGCCTGCAACCCAGGTACGTGCCCTTGGCCAGGATTCACACCCACAACCCTCTGGTGTGTGAGACACTCTGGCCAGGGCAAAACTTTTCTTCTTCTCAAGCGGGACTTCCATGCTAGACGGATGTTCAAATATACTTTTTTTTTTTTTTATGAATCTGATCCATGCAAAGCTAACACAGTTGTTGATCACGTCCCCTCACACAATGTTTGCTCATTGAAGAGACAGTGGTTGGGCATCTGTTATCCGCTAGGGACGAATAAGCTGCCGAGCACAGGGACTGTGGGCCTGCCCACAGGGAGCTGAGTCTACTGGGGGAGGCAGGCAGACCTGTGAAAAATAAACATTTTCTTGGTAGGCATGTGGTGAGCCCTCCGCCTCCCGCCCGCAGCTGAGGGCATTTTAGTCTACTTTTGTGACCCGAGAATGGGTCCAAGCTCCCCCTTTGCTTTCTTCTAGGCCTTTGTGTCCCTGGCAACACTGTATTCATTGAACTTAGCCATCTGCCTCTGGAGCGCACCTAAGGACTACATTTCCCAGCCTCCCTTGCAGCTAGGTGCGACCATGTGACTCCATTCTGGCCAATGAGAGGGAGGAATGATGATCCAGGCTCCACCCTAAAGCATCCTGGGGCGTCATCCACCTGCTCGCTCGGCCTCCAGACTGCAAGGCTGGAAGCAAAAAAAAAAACAAAAACAAAAAATCCGGGATGGGGGGAAGGACAGCGGGGGAGCCGGAGGAAGCTGTCTGCCCCACACCGCGCTGCAGCGCGAGGAAACAGAAACCTTTATTGGGTCACGTCCCTAAGGCTTCAGGAGCTGTTTGTTACTGCAGCAGAGCATAGTCCGACCCACGCAGCCGCTTATAAAAAAAAAAAATCACTCCCACCCAGCCCGCGTGGCCCCGTGGGTGAGCCTCAACCCACGAACCAGGAGGTCGCGGTTCGATTCCCGGTCAGGGCACAGGCCCCGGCCGCCGGGTCCCCAGCAGGGGGCGCGCAGGAGGCAGCCGGTCAAGGACTCTCATCATTGATGTTTCTCTCTCTCTCCCCCTCTCCCTTCCTCTCTCTGAAATCAATAAAAACATATTAAAATAAATAAATATAAAAATCACTCCCGCCCAGCTGGGCGTGGCTCAGCGGTTGAGCATCGACCTAGGATCCAGGCGATCAGGGTTCGATTCCCGGTCAGGGCACAGGCCCGGGTTGCGGGCTTGATCCCCAGTTGGGGAGGCAGCCGATCAATGACTCTCTCATCGTTGATGTTTCTCTCTCTCTCTCTCCCTCTCCTTTCCTCTCTCCGAAATTAATAAAGATATATTAAAAAAAAAAAAATCACTCCCATTTTCTCATGAATGAAACTAAAGACATCCTCACGGCCAAGAAGGAAAACCAAGCACTGAGAAGAGACCCTGCCACGAGGCAGATGAAAGCCACGCAGAGGGGAGATGGCACTCCAGGCTGGACCCCCGGCTGTGGGCCAGGCCACCCTCCCAACCCCGAGCGCTGAGAGACGCTGAGAGCGGGCGGCCAGGGTAACCCGGGGCAGCATCACAGGGATGGAGTTTCGCAAGTCTCGGCTCTGAGTCCTGGAGGTCACCTCTGCCTCCTGCCACCCACCTCCCCAGGCGTCGGGGTGACAAGAGCGGCCCTGGAAGCAAAGAAGTCTAGACTGCAGTCACTTCGCCTCTCTGAGCCTCAGCCTCCCCGTCTGTAAAATGGGCATGATGACCACAGTACCTCGGTCACGGTTCTGTCGTGAGGATTCAACAAGGTGATTCACGTGAAGAACTCAGTGGCTAGTCCACAGTAGGTGCTCAGTAAACAGGCTAAGCGGAGGGCACTGGGAGTGAGCACCAAGGACACACGGCTGACACCCCCTGTGCTACATCCTGGGGCCGGTTCCGGAGAAGGGCTCTGCCCACCAGCTCGGGAGGTAAATCGAGGGCTGTCGGCACTCACCGGGCTGTCTCTAGCTCACACTCTCTTCACATGTACACTTGAGAAACAATTTTTTTTTTTTTTAGAAATGCTCTCAAAACAAAAACAAAAACCCTGCTTTGTTCAGTGTAAGCACCATTAAAAATTCACCAGCTGTGGGAAGCGAGAGGGACAGGAGTGCAGCCCGAGCTCAGGACAGATTGCTGGAGGGTTTGCATCCAGCAAAGCAGGGATGGTCACTCTCCTGTCCCCCAGACCCCCATTTGCTTCCTTTATCGCCATCCTTGCCACCCTGTTTATTTATCTGCTCACTTATTTCTGTTTGTTTTCCAGCTGGTCTGGGATGTAAGATCCACGAGAGCAGTGGTTCTGGGAGCTGAAGCAGAGCCTGGCACACAGCAGGCACCTAATACTTGCAGAAGGACACAGGGCCCAGGGAATAAATGAGCAATTAAATGAATGGACAGGAGAGCAAGGGGGAGGCACGGCCGGTCAAGAATGGATCTTTCCGTGGGTCAGACCAGAGGCTGGTCCCTGTGCAGCGGCCAGGAGACACGTGACCCCAGAACGTCTCTTCTCTGGGCCTCAGTTTCCTGAACTGTAACATGGGGGTTATATTCCTACCCACCAGTTAGATTGTTCTGAGCATTAATGAAAAAAATCCCCATGAAACATAATTCTGCGTCTGGCACAATGGTCTGTAGTTTTAGTCACTGAGTGGGGAGGTGGGGGAGGCAGGCGGCACATGCACCAGCCACCACCACTCGAATGAAAAGAAAGAAAGTGTCTAAGATTCAGTTCCTGAGATCCAAGGAGCTTCTCCTTAGAAACTCCCAGCTGAGCCCAGTGTGGGGACAAAGGTCTGTACTAAGTAAGTTATAAAAACAACTCCCAGCCAGGAACCACTGAGCTGCCACCCCCCACAGACACCCACACACCCACACACACCCCACCCGGGGCCGGCCGGGGATTAACTCTGGCCTGACCAGCACGCTCGGCTTCTGGAAGGATTTGGGGAAAGGGGCAGGGGGCAGGGGGGAGCTTCCCGTTTCATCTCAGTGCTAACCCCCTCCGCTCTTCACATCATGTTCAAGTCCTGCGATGCTCGCAAGGCCTCCTGGAAGAAGGTGTCTGAGGAAACTGAGGCCCCAGACAGGTGGTGCACCTTACCCAGGGGTAACAGGCCTGTTTCTCCTGACCCCCAGGCCCCTCTCCGTGTGCTGGAGCACCCCAGATGTCCCAAGCGCTGAACAGACACCATCTTAACCCCAGGGGCAGCTACCCAGCAGGTCTGCCATGAAGGCTCCCCGCTGAGCCCTCGGCAGACACCCCTGATCAGCTGGAGCATAGGCCAGATCCCTTCCAACCCTGGGCTCCAGGCAGACACTTCCACTCAATGGGAACTGGCCTGGGAGATTCAAAGGCCTCTGGGCCCTCCCCAGGGCTTAGCACCGCTCCTGCACGTTGGCCAGCACTCAGTCCTCAGGGACCGAGTAGATGAGCCAGTGAGTGAGCAGGTGGACGCCCAGACTGTGCCTGGTGCCTGGACAGAGGCCCTCAGTTGGGAGATGGTGTCTGCCCTCCAGGCACATTCCATCCATAAGTACAGGGTTCAAAAGGAGCCCTCCACCCCTCTCCTGCTGCTCATGGAGCTCCGACTTCCCCAGACCCTGGGACTGGAGCCACTCTGCTTCCTGCCCCATGACCCAGGCAGGTCCCTGAAGCTCTCTGTGCCTCAGTGCTTCATCCCTAAAATGGGAATTACAACCAAACGTGTCTCAGAGGCTGGCGTGGGATTCAGGAGACCACCAGGCGGAGCGTGGGGCCCGGGGTCTGGCACAGAGCAAGACCTCCCAAAAGCCAAGGGGCTCTCCGCCCTTCTCGTTACACTTAAGGACCCCGAGGCCGGGGCCACGGTGTCTGTCTTGGCGCCGAGCCTGGTGCCCAGGCCGTGCTGGGCTGCCATAGATGTTAGTAGGTCATGAACCTCCACCTGGGACGGACGGCACAGGTTCTGTGGGGCAGGACTCCAGGCCCCCGGCTGGGCTCCCCAGCGCCCACCAGCCACGACACAGCCTTGTTGGGGTGCAGTGCAAGGCTGCCAAATGCCCAAGCACCTCGGAGAGAACAGTGACCCCCCGCAGTCAGCCGCGCCCCACCGCATTCTTTTGCACCCCATCACCCTCTGCGCCAAGGCCCACAGTCCCAGGTCTTCGTCCCCATGGAGCAACCCCAACTCCAACCACAGAGACAGAGAGCTGGGCGGCCAGAGGCGGGACATCTGGGTCCCAGACCCAGCTCCAGGCCACCATCCTCGGCACATCCCTCCTCCTCTCTGGACCTCAGTTTACCCATTTGGAAATTAGGGCCGGGGGGGGAGGGCAGCCCGATCTCTAGGGCCCTTACAATTCGAACAGCGTGTTCTGCACACTCACTTGTTGACTGACCTAGTCCACAAGCATTGCGCCCCGACTGTGTACCAGCCCTGTGCGGGGCACCCTGCTGCTCTCTGCGCAAGGCCCCTCTCCCGCCTTGGCCCCCAGTCCCAGCTTCCTGAAGGAAGCCTTCCCGGGCCAGCTCTGGGGCCCCTCCCCGGCCTTCCCACAGCCCCACCTTCTTCCTATCACGGCTGATCGCTCTGTCCTCTCGCCTGTTTATCTGTCTGCTTCCCTCCGAGTGTGGCCTCCTGAGGGCAGGATCACATCCTGCTCCTTCCGTTTGCAGGGATTTCAGAGGAAGGTTCTGGAAACGGCTCTTGGGCAAATGGCCAAATAAATGAACATGTGAACTCCTAATCTCTGCCCCCCTCCTCCCCCCAGCACGACGCCCTCCGCGTTCCCTTCCTCAAACCAATCCCTGGGAGCCCAAGGGGCCAATCCCCCTGCTGACCAGGAGCCTTCCCAGCCGTGACCCCCTCCTCCAAGCTCGGTGACCAAAAGGTGCCCACAAACCATACACGGCATTCTCAAGGTGCTAACAGCTCTGCTGACACCACCTGGGGCTTGACTCAGCAGACACTCGTCAATATTTAGGCATTAATTAACCTCCTCCAGGGAGCACCGACTGGGTCCGGGTGTGGCCCCCAGCTCCAGGGCAAAGGTGAGCCCCCCAGCTTTTCTCAGGTGCCCAGGAAATACGGCCAGCCCCCCATCCCCGGAAGCCTGTCCCACTCAGACCTGCTCCCATGCACCCTGTGCGGGTCCGAGGGCCCCTCCTCCGCCAGGTGCGCACCTGGATCGCATGCACACACGTGCCAACACGCCACCCTGGACAGTCTGAGGCACCCTGCGCCCAGCCACTGTGCACCCAGCCGGAGGCTCGTGTGCAGCCCACCCAGTCTATCAACATTCGTGAATCCCTACTGTGTGCCCCCAGCCTCATGGCTCCCGGGGGGCACCCAAGAGCTCAGCTGTTCCACTGCCTCCTTCAGCAAGTGTTCCCCACAGCAGCTGCGGCAGCCCCCCCCCCAGGCCACCCCCGAAAGAGATCAAGGGTTTGTAAGAAGCTAGACAACTGCTCAGCCCTCCCCACTAGACGACCTCTTGATTCCTGAGAAGGAGGGGAGACCAAGTAAGCATGGGCCCCAGGAAGAGGGCCCAGAGGGTGGGGTCCTGCACATGGGGGTGAGCCACTTATCAGCTGACCGCAGGGAGGGAGGAGCTTTAGCTCAGCTCAAACTCACCTTGGGGCCAAGTGAAGCCGGGGGCCTGGGAAGGGCCAAGCGCAGCTGCCCCCAGCCCTCGGCTAGAGAATCCACCTCCACCCCTGGCCTGATTCCCCGCCTAGGCCCCCAGCGGTGTGCGGTGTGGCCCTGAGAATGGCTGTGAATGAGGGGGCTGAGGCTGGGACAGAGAGTGGCTTCTCCATGGACTCCTGCAGGCCCTGGTCTCAGGGCCACTGGCAGGAAAGTGGTGGGGCGTCAGTCACATCAAGGTCACTTCACCATGAGCTGAGCCCAGAGAACTGAACTCAGATTCACCCATGGCAGCAGCAAGTGGCTGATTTTTTTTTTTTTTAAATATGTCTTTACTGATTTCAGAGAGAGGAAGGGAGAGGGAGGGAGAGAGAGAGAAACATCAATGATGCGAGAGCCATTGATCGGCTGCCTCCTGCAGGCCCCTGACTGGGGATCAAGCCCACAACCCGAGCATGTGCCCTGACCAGGGATCGAACTGCGATCTCCTGGATCCTAGGTCGATGCTCCACCGCTGAGCCACGCCCGCCAGGCGCAAGTGGCTGATTCTGAAGAACCTAGTTCTGCTCCTGGAAATAGATCTGGGTTCAAATCCTGTCTCCACCCCTTCTTGGCTGTGTCACCTTGAGCAAGACACATAAACTCTAAGTCCGAGTCCCCCCAGGAAGACTGGGCAAGGACAGAATGAAGGCCAAAGCCAGCATGGAGAGCACGTTCGTGCACTCTCGCAACGAGCCAGACTCCACAGATCCCGGGCTTGACTGTTGCGTACAGAGACCTCACAACTATAAGGCCAGGTCGGGCCCCCTGCCCCCTCCACATGCCAACAACGTCTCAAAAGTGAACTTCAAAAATAAGTAAAGGGAGCCTTCGTGTGTCTTCAAGACAGGCTCTGGGGAAGTAAGGGGCAGCACATTTTTATTCCTACAGGTTTTATCACATAGACAAGTCCCACAGCTCTGTGCCCCTATCACCAGGTCGCCAACAGAATGGAATTAAAATGCCTCTTTTCTGTAGATCCCTTAAAATGTCAATCCTGGCTCCGCTGGGTGGAGCTGGGGAGAGGTGTTGCCGGTTACAGGGGCTCAGACCAGTTTGAGATTGTCCATAGACGGCATGGGAAGGACAGAGCACTGCCCTGGGGCTGTGGGACGGGGTGGGGGCACCGGGGGGACGGGGGGACGGGGGGGGGGGGGGGCAAGTCCCTTCGGCTGTCAGTGCCCGCTTCCGAGTCTGTAAAACCGAGCACATGCTCCCTAACGCGGCTTAAACTCTTGTTGCCTGGCACTGAGTCGATGCTGCAAAATTGTTCTGAGGAAATCCATCTGGGGAATTCTTCATACTGA
The DNA here is from genome assembly GCF_054644295.1 of Miniopterus natalensis. Taxonomy (NCBI): domain Eukaryota; kingdom Metazoa; phylum Chordata; class Mammalia; order Chiroptera; family Miniopteridae; genus Miniopterus; species Miniopterus natalensis. Next base: position 72,934,052 of record NC_142092.1, read on the forward strand.
AGGGAGCCCTGGCTGGGTGGCTCCCGGGCACCAGAAAAGGCTGCGGTTTCGATCCCCGGTCCGGGCGAGTAGAGGAGGCAACGGATGGATGTTTCTCTCACACATCGATGTTTCTCTCTCTCTCCCTTCCTCTCTCTCTAAAAAAAAAAAAAAAAAATCAATAAAAACATATCCTCGCGCCCTGGCCGGGGACGCTCCGTGGTTAGAGCCGGTGGCCCGCGGACTGCAGGGTCCCTGGTTCAATTCCAGCTCCGGCCAAGGGCACCCACCTGGGTTGCAGCCTTGATCCCCGGCCTGGGGGTGAGTGCAGGAGGCGACCCATCACTGTGTCTCTCTCACACTGATCTCTCTCTCTCTCTCTCTCTCTCTCCCTTCCATTCTCTGAAAGGCAATGGATTAAAAACAAAAACATCCTCAGGACTGAAGAGAGACCCAGACACTGCAGGATGGGCTGGCGGGGTCGCTTCACTGCCCCCCGAGGGACAAAGCTGGCGCAGAGGACAACAGGCCCAAGGAAAGGGGGCCCAGGAGAAAGCCCGGGGAGGGTGGACCAGCAGGGAGACTGCTCCTGGGCCCCCTCGGGCGCACAGGGCCCCAGCTCTGCGTCTCGGGGAAGCCCTCTCCTGCCTCAGGGGCCAGCTCGAGGCCCCCTCCTCAAGCGAACCTCCTGGCCACCCCCTCTCAGCCCCCCCAGTCTAGAGATCCCCGAAGGTCACAGCCCTGTCCCTCGCCCCCCCCCCCCCCAGGAGGTGCCCGTTAAGGAAAGTTAAGGGGCAGGTTCTCGGCCCCTGGAGCGCGCAGTCGGGGCCGCGCGCTCGCGAGCTGTGTCCCCCCGAGTCACCCCGCTCCCCGAGACAGGCACAGTGAGGGGCGCAGGGGGCCGCCGGCAGGGCCTGCCCCGTCCTAGGGACCTGACAACCGCCCTACTGTCGTTGTCGGTGGTTGGGAAGCAGAGGTACCGAGCCCGGCCCAGGACCTGGGCAGGCGGCCAGGCCCGCGCCCCCCGTGGCGCGCGCCTCGGGGCCTCCCGCACCCCAGGGGGCCCCGCTCACGAGGCTCTGTTTCCCCCGCCCGAGGAATGGGGAGACGGCCCCTCCCCGGGCGCTCCCCGCGGCCCCTCGGCCCCCAAAGTCAAGGGGTCGGGCCCAGGATCGAGGTGGCGGGTACCTCCAAACCTTTGTCCCGCGGGGGGCTCCTCAGGGTCCAGCCAGCTGCCCCCGAGTCTCCTGCACGGGCCTTGGGTCCCGCGGGGCACCCGGGGTGAGAAAGGGAGCGCCGCCGGGCGGCAGCGGGGAGCGAGGCGCACCTGCCGCAGGTGAGCAGCGCCGCGCGGCAGCCGCAGGAGCCGAGGCCGCGGGGCTCGGGGCGCCGCCCGCGGGCCCGGGAGCGGGGCGGGGGCGGCCGCGGGCTCCGGCGAGGCCGCGGGGAGGAGACCCGGGCGGCCGGCGGCGCCCCGAGCCCCGAGCCCCGCGCAGCGCGGCGGCCCCAGGAGAACATTCGAGGCAGCGGCGGCTTCAGAAGCCCCGGGTCCGTTCGGTATTTGAATAGCACAAAGGAACCGCCTTGGTCTGATTGGCCCGCCGCGTGGCCCCGGGGCGGGCGGCGCCTGTCACTCGGGAGGCTCTGGGCGCCCCCATTGGCTCGCCGGGCGCGGGGCGGAGCCCGGACGCCAGGCTAAATAGCTGGGGCCGGGGCGGCGGAGGCTCATTGCTTTGGCGCCGTCTGGGGAGCACGGTCCCGCGGTTGGCGCGCGGCGCGTGGTGGCGGCTCCTCTCGGAGCGCAGCCGACCCGCGGACCCGGGCTCCGCGTCCCCTGCCCGGTGCGCCCCGGCGGCCGGCTGGAGGCCGAAACAGCAGCAGCATTAGCAGCAGCAGCGGCCGCGGCTGCTCCGCCGCCGCCGTCTCCGCGGGAGCATGGAGTGCGCCCTGGACGCCCAGAGCCTGATCAGCATCTCCCTGCGCAAGATCCACAGCTCCCGGACCCAGCGCGGCGGCATCAAGCTGCACAAGAACCTCCTGGTATCCTACGTGCTCCGCAACGCGCGCCAGCTCTACCTGAGCGAGCGCTACGCCGAGCTCTACCGGCGCCAGCAGCAGCAGCAACAGCAGCAGCAGCAGCAGCCGCCCCACCACCAGCACCAGCACCAGCACCTCGCGTACGCGGCGCCGGGCATGCCGGCCAGCGCGGCCGACTTCGGCCCGCTCCAACTTGGTGGCGGCGGGGACGCGGAGGCGCGCGAGCCGGCCGCCCGGCACCAGCTGCACCACCTTCACCAGCTCCACCAGCTGCACCTCCAGCAGCAGCTGCACCAGCACCAGCACCCGGCACCCAGGGGCTGCGCGGTGGCGGTGGCGGCGGCGGCCGGGGCGCCCGCGGGCGGCGCGGGGGCGCTCTCGGAGCTGCCCGGGTGCGCCGCGCTCCAGCCGCCGCACGGCGCGCCCCACCGCGGGCAGCCCTTGGAGCCGCTGCAGCCGAGTCCTGCGCCTCTCCCGCCGCCCGCGCCCACTGCGCTCTGCCCGCGGGACCCTCGCGCCTCGGCCGCCTGCTCCGTGCCCTCCGCGCCCCCAGGGGCCGCCCCTCAGGCTGCCGCCGCCGCCTCTCCTCCCGCCTCCCCGGCCCCCGCCTCCTCCCCCGGCTTCTACCGGGGCGCGTACCCGGCCCCCTCGGACTTCGGCGTGCACTGCAGCAGCCAGACCACCGTGCTGGACCTGGACACTCACGTGGTGACCACGGTGGAGAACGGCTACTTGCACCAGGACTGCTGCGCCTCCGCCCACTGCCCGTGCTGTGGCCAGGGCGCCCCAGGACCGGGCCTGGCGTCCGCCGCCGGCTGCAAGCGCAAGTATTACCCCGGCCAGGAAGGGGAGAACGAGGAGGAGGAGGACCCTGGCGACCTGGGAGCCGAGCCCCCCGGGGGCGCGCTGTTCGCCCCCTGCAAGCGCGCCCGCTTCGAGGACTTCTGCCCGGACTCGTCCCCGGACGCGTCCAACATCTCAAACTTGATCTCCATCTTTGGCTCAGGCTTCTCGGGGCTGGTGAGCCGACAGCCGGACTCCTCGGAGCAGCCGCCGCCGCTCAACGGGCAGCTGTGCGCCAAGCAGGCGCTCGCCAGCCTCGGCGCCTGGACTCGAGCCATTGTCGCCTTCTAGGGACCCCCGAGGGCACGGGGACCCGGGGACCCGCGGGGCTGGGGGCCAGACAAAAGACTCGGCCGAGGGGCGAGCCGAGGGAAGGCACCGGGTGCCCGACCCCCGGCGCGGGGCCGAGCTGGGGGGCGAGCAGGGGAAGGCGGCTAATGTTTTATAAATTGTAAAATAAAAAAAGAAGAAATCTAAGACCTCGGACTTTATTTTTACAGAGAGAAAAAGCGCCTATTTAAGTCTGCTTTGTGTTTCCCCGACTCTTGTTTTTTTCTTCGTATTGTAGCGATTGCGGTGGTGTTGCGCGAGGAGCCAGCCACGTGAGGGAGGGCTGTTGCCCGGAGGCGGTGCGGGGCAGCCGGGGGCGAGGCCGGGCGCGCCGGGGGCGCAGCGCTGGAGGGCGCGGGGCCCGGGACGCCCACCCCCGTCGGTTGTCAGACCCAGGAAGCCGGGCGCTCGGTCCTCCCGAGCCCCCTCCACGGGGCGCGGAACGGGCCTTGTGAAATCCTCCGCAAAAACAAAGGCAAACTCTATCTCCGAGAGGGACGTTTGGGTCACATTTCCTCTCTGGGGGCGGCCTCCAAAGTTCGCGAAATGAGAAGGCAGAAATGAAAACAGTTCAACTTTTTTTTTTTTTCCTTTTTTTTTTTTTTTCCCCTTCCCGGCGGGTGTCTTGAACCCCTCCTCTCCCCGCCCCTCTGGCTCCGCTCTGTGCCCCTCCTCCACCCCTCTCCAGGACTCGGGGGTGGCGCCGGACACCCCGACACTCTCGGACACTGTTTGGGGACGGGGCGGGGGGCGGGCACCGCGGACTACATTTCCCATCATGCCCAGCACTGCGGGCCTCGCGAAACAAAAAAGGAAGTCGATTCCTCCACCTGGCCCGCGGGCGGCCCGCGGGGAGGCGGGGGCGGGGCGGGGCCGCCGCCTGCGTCGCAGACTTTTCACCAAGTTCCCGGCCGGCCGTGTTCGTGCGCGTGCTTCCAAGTTGCGCTCTCGCGGCTCGGCCCGCGGGCGGTCGCGTTTCAGGGAACCAGCATTGTTCGCGCCCGTGAGCACCCCGTCCTGTGCGTCTTCAGCTCGATAGATCTTGTTTCATTTAAAGCCTTTTGTTGTAAAAAAAAAAAAAAAAAAAGGTGGGGTTCTGCGGCCCCTCCGGCTCTCTGCGATCTGCACCATGTGGACTCCAAAGCAAGCTGCCAACCCTTCCTTTCTTGGGCCCTTCCCCCCCAATTGCCCTGTATTTTTGTGCATCCTGAATTGTACGTCACCGGGTAAAACTGTTCAGATTATTTGTTTATCACCTGAATAAAAAGTCGATGATCGAGGATGGCGGTGCCTTGTTTTCGGGTCGGCCTGGAGGTGGCGGGGAGGTGGGGGGAGACCCCTCCCGGCTCTCCCGGGCCTAGACGGACGGGGATCTGCCCACATCCGCAGGGCCGGGAGTGGGAGCAGGATGGGGTGGGGGATGCTGGTTATTGGGGATGCAGCCAGGGCTGCGGGGCTCGGAGGGGGGCCTCCTCCCCAAAAGAGACTGCCCCCCGCACGGGCACCGGCCGCCCCGGGGTCTCCTGCAGGAAGCCCAGCCGGCCCCCAGCACATTTCCTGCCCAGCCGGCGACACAGGGCCTGGCTGGCCCCGAGCCTGAGCGCCCTGCCGCAGGGAAGAGCAGCCGGGGCGCGGGGGGGCTTCACGGCCACGCCCCCTCCCCGCGCGGCGCCTCCTCCCGCTGGTCGCACGTCTCCGCGGCAACTTGGGGAAGTTTTTTCGTTTTCTCTCTCTTTTTTTTTTTTTTTTTTTTAAGTTGAGTTTGTTATCACTGCTCGGTGCCACTTGGTGGTGTGCTGGCGGCGTCTCCCTCCCTCCTCGCCCCGCCCCGCCCCTGCCGCGCGCCCGCCGCTTCCCTCGCGGTGGATGGAGGCAGGAAGCTCGGGCGCGCGCTCCGCTCTGACCACCTACGGAATGACCTCAGAGTGGGAGAATGTGCCAAGGCCCCGAGCGGGCGGCTCGCGTCCTCCCCGCTGGAACCAAACGCACATCTGGAGCCGCGGCTCGGGCCCGGGGGCGCGCGGGCTGGTTCCAGCTTTGCAAACGGGGGGCAGGCAAGAGAGGCTGGAAAAAAAGAAGGAAGGGAAAAGGCGAAGGGGCTGCTTGCGCTCTTTCTGACAGTGTCTCTCCCTCTCGCCGCCTCCCCAGTGCGCTCGCGCTCGCGCTCCCGCCCCTGCGCTCCCCTTTCCTGCACCAGCCGCCCCGAAGGCTGCGCCCCCCTCCCCCCCGCAGCCTGCACGCAGCGAGAGGAGCGGCTGCAGCCGACAGCCCCCCACCCCCGACTCCGAGAGGCAGACACAAGCCAGTCCCAGGGGTCCCCTCGGCTCCGGGTCCCCGTGCAGCGCCAGGCCAAGTTCTTGGGGACACTCCAGAGCGCGAGGGGGCCGCGAAGATCCGCGGGTGGGGGAGGGGAAGAGGGGGGCTACGCAGGCGTGAGTTACAGGAAAGAAGGGCAACTTCACCCCCAGAGCTGTGTCCTCGGCCTCCCACGGGAACCGGGAGCCGCGGGGGTGGGGAGAGGGGCGGTGTGCCCCCCACTCCCTACCCCCCCCAGTCCAAGGAATCGCAGTTGGGTGCGTGGTTTTGATTCCACCACCGAGCCAGTTGCCAGAGCTCCCCCTAGTGCCGCTTCCCCGGCGTTGCAGCGACTGGGCTGGGAGTGGGCGAGGCGAAGCCGGGGCGGCGGGACCGCGGGGGGCTGTAGGCGCCCGCTTGGGGCGCAGCGCCGCGTCTGGGTCCTGCCCCGACCGGAGCAGGAGCCTGGGGCCGCCTGCGCTCCGGCTCCGCCACCGCGCCCAGGAGGCGGCACGTGGTCGCCCGCCTTTGTTGGGAGCGCGGACCTAGGCACGCAAGGGACCCCCAGCTAGGGGGCTTGGGGACCCCCCACCCTCTCCGCATCCCACGGCTAAGGAGTGTGGGTGCGAAATAAGCGCTCTGAACGCAACAGGACCCCGCGCCGCAGTCCTCCCCTCCGCCAGGCTTCCCGAGCGGCCGCCGCGCCCGCAGACTCGGCGCGTGGGGACCTGGTGAAAGGCAGGGGCGGGAACGGAGCGCGCGGGGAGCACCCAGAAGGGAGGTGCGCTCCCAAACCCCGGTCTTTTCAGGGTCCAGGCACCTCGGGCAGCCTCTGAAAGGGTTAATGCCCGGAGCGCAATCCGCAGCGACCCAAAACGCAACCCACCGCCCACCCGCATCCCACACTAGGGCACTCCACGCGCAACAGTGGCACCAGGACCCCGGGCGCTGCGCCCCACGCGGGGGCCACGCGGGCGAAACGCACTGTCCCCGACGCAGACCGAGGCTCGCAGCAGCAGCATTCCGCTCAGCCCCCCAGTCCTGGCACCGCGTGCAGCAAGGCGCCCGGGGCACCCAGAGACACGTGCCCCCGGGCATAGCCGCTGAAAGACTGGGGGGGGGCGCGTGCCCGCCCATGAAGGTCTTCCAGAGGGGGAGGGGCAGGAGTCCACAGACCCAGTTCCACAGACAAGCCCCGCTCCAATAAAAAGACCAAGCCAGACCCCACAATAAAAAGACCAAACCAGACCCCCCAAAAGCCCGCAGACAAGACTTGGGGGTGCTGCTTGGGGAGGCAGGGAGATTGGAAGAGACTGGAGGGCCCAGGGCTGATGGGGCGAGGAGCTTCAGGGAAACAGCAGCTCTGGTAGCCAGAGCTCCAGCAAGCCCCTGGTGCCCCCCCCAGTTAACCAGCACCCCAACACCCCCCCTGTGCACTAACACTCGTCCCAGCTCCTAGAGCCCCGCGGGCCCTGCTGCCCTTCATACTTGGTGTAGGGCGGAGCCAGGCTCCAAGCTGTGCTCCCAGCCACGTGGAGCTGCTGGGATGACAGCCCAGAGGCTGGAAGAGCTGCAGGCGCCTTCCAAAGAAGCCAGGGACCGGGAATGCCCTGGGCTCCCAGGGGGCCCCTGTGCAGGGTGCGGAGATCCCAGTGCCCCTGTGGCGCGTGTCGTGGGTGTCCCTCATGCACACCAGGAGCCCTGCACCCCCATTCACTGAGCAGCGTTTACAGGGCACCCATTGGTGCCTGGCCTGTGCGGAGCACCCAGCCAACCACCTCGAAAAAGAACAGCAAATAGGACAGCAGAGCCCTTTGCATGGACTGACTCACTCAGTTTTCCCGGCTGCTCTGAAAGAGACACTATTAGCACCCTTGTTTTAGAAATGAGAAAACTTGCTCAAAGTCGCACAACTAAGGAGGGGCCAGTCTTGCTGTTGGGGTTCACAGTCTGGTCGGGGAGAATTTAAAACATAAATAACAAGTGAGCTGGCAAATGCCCCTGATGTTGTCAAAGTAACATTGACAAGTTCCAGCTGAACCTGAAGTAGCAGGTTGGGAGCACCCCCCCCCACCCCACCCCAGGGCCTAATGCTCTGGGTCCGAGGATCCAGAGGTAAAGAGATAAACGGGGCAGTGGTATCTGTGTCCAGCCCCACTGGGGCATGGACTGACCTTTGCCTGGTATTTGTCAAGACTCTCATGCTAAGGGACAGCAGCAGGCTGGAATCGGCTTGGGCAAAAGGTGAGGTTTCTTGATTCCTGGCTCTAAACTGTGCAGCGGGCAGGCATGCCACTGGCTTCAGGTACAGCTGGATCCAGCACAAATCATCTCTCTCTCTCTCTTCCTCTCCCCCCCTCCCCCGTGGCTTCCTCTGCACTTGAGCGGGAGTCCCGCCCTCCTCTTGCAGACCCACTGCTCCCTACGGATGCAGGAGGCAGCTCCTGGTCTCCCATCTCAGAGCTTTGCCACCCAAGAGAGACTGTCATCTTCTCTTATTTTCAACTCAGAAAATCTCAGGGAAAGACTGCCCTGTCCCAAACCTGTGGCCAGGGTTGGCGGGTGGCTGGTAGCCCCCACTGGAAGCTCATGGGCAAAGGAGGAATGTTCTTCTCAGAAAAATGTGGCTGTGGGACAGGCCGAAGATGTCCTCCAGAGAGAGAGGCTGTGAAAGGAGGCACTCTCACGTGGGACTCGGGACACAGCGCAGGCATGGCTGCTTCGGGGCCTGGGGGATTAAGCGCAGCCGGCACAGCTCTGGGGAAGGAATGTCCTCCTTGCTCCTTGCCAGGATTGCGAGGCTTCAGGACCATCTGGTGCCTCCCAGGTTTGCCCCTCGGGAATCTCCAGCGGAGGGGAGGCAGCAGCTCCCGGGCAGGGGGCAGGCTGTCCCAGCAGGCTCCATGGCAGGGACAGTGACAGGGACCACCCTCAGGGGACATCGGCATGGAGGCCAAAGTGGAGGAACTTGGCTGGAGCACATTCGTGGCTCCTCCAGGCCCCCCAGATAGAGGGAAAGACTCTGAGTGGAGGTGAAGTGCTGGCCTGCAGCATGGAGGGGGAGAGGCCGCGCCGAGGTTACCGTGACCACCTTTATACCCCCAGCTGCTGGGGTCTGGGGACATCCAGGGAACGGGGGACACTGCCTATTCACATGTGCAGGCGCAGGAGGCTGAATAGAAGTTTGAAAATGCTGAGGCGGCTGGGGGCTCACCGATGACCTTTGTTTATGATTTATGCATTTCTCTGTTTTCCAAATTTTCTACAATGAGCACGTATCGCTTTTATCTTTAGAAGAAAAATTAATGCATGTATTTTTCAAAGAAAAATTGTGACGTGGCAGGTGCTGTAACGGATGTTCGGCGTGCTCCAGAGTGGCGGGGGGCAGCTATAGTCAACCTGTCTGGGGCGGGCGCAACCCCTGAGAGACAGAAGGCGCAACCAAAAGCCTAGATTCACCAGGAGTCACCCTCCTGCACTGTCTGTGTCAAAAGACGTGTAAGACAAATGACAAACTCATCTCGGGAACGTTGTGGAATAGATACTCTGGAAGGACCCCCATCCCAGCTCCGTCCAGTCCCGCCCATCAGTCACCGCAGAACGATTTGCTCGGAGCTTCTCAATCCCCCGGCCAGGTGGGTAGCAAGAGGCAAATGTGCTCGGGAAACGTTTTCGGCAACGTCGGCCGAAACTGATGAGGAAGTGGCCAAGCTCGGCAGGAAGAGCACTGGATCGGGAGTCTGGAGACCCAGGGGCGGGTCCTGGCTCAGCCACAGGCTCGCCTTGGGACCTGAGTTCAGTCGTTTTCCTGGCAGGCCCCCATTCCCTCCTCTGAAGAGACAGAGAGAGAGCAAGGAGAGAAGGGAGGTCCTAGACCAGTGTTTTCTCCAAAAGTCAAAGAGCGATCATTGCTTCCAGCCTTCCGATGAGCGGAGCCTTGTGTCCCATCACAGTAAGAAAAATGCAGGTGGCAATATCACACTCCACACTGCCTGTGAGCCCGGTCAGCTGCCTATTTCACTTACTTATCCAATAAATGTATGCATTCACTCGTTCATTCAAATATACACTGAGCACCGACATGGGCCAGGCACTATACTAGGCATCAGGGGTGCAGCCGTGAACAAGACAGACAAGGGCCCTGCCCTCTTGGGGCAGACATTCTGTGGGGGAGGCGGTAAGCAAATGAACTAATAAATAATTAGATAAATCTTATGGGAAAATTAAAACAGGACTAGAGAGAAGGTGACAGTTGAGCTGAGACCTGAATGGGTCAGCTCTGTTAGTCAGTATAGTCTAGGCTATGCTGCAGTAACAAATGAACCCCAAATCTCAGAAATCAACACAACAAGGACTGATTGATTGATTGATTTTTGACCATGCAGAGTCTGATTAAATAGACAACTCTCCTAGGCTGCTGTCTCCCACGTGGTGACTCAGCAATTCCGGAGCTAGCGCGTCCTGCAAAGCAGGTGGCTCTCCTCACACCCACAGCCCTTCGGCCAAAAGTAGCCCTGTGACCCACCTCACTGCAAGGGGCCTGGGACGGAGAGGGGAAGCACAGATGGGTGAGCCCTAGAAATCTCTGCCACGCCAGCTGGACAGAGTGTTCCCGGCAGAAGGAACAGCAGATGCAAAGACTAACACAGAAACTAACTGGGTGTCTTCAAGAAACTGGAAGACGGGTGACCCGGCTGAGGGGGCGGGAGACAGAGCCAGAAAGGAAGGCGGGCATAAGAGGATTGGGTTCCAAGTCCCATGAAGGGACCTCATGCAGTGCCTGTTCAGTGGGGGAGGGTGCCTGGGGGGCAGAGGGAGGGGACAAACCAGTATAACCACAGTCTGGGACAGCTGCCCCAACCAGTTTCCCTGGTCGTGCTGGGCATGCTGTCTGCAGGCCAATCCATGGTCTGTCTCTATTCCCGGGGGACTGATCCCCATGGACACACCCTCGAAGGGACCCTCAGCAAAGAGGGGGGTAGGAGGCCTGTTCTGGGGCTGCCTGCGGGTTCCCTGTGTGACATCCCTCCCTGGAAGTCATCAATATCAGATGAGTGAGTGTGGACCGACAGGCACAAGGCCAGCACCAGGGGGCTTCCCGGGGTCACCCCCACCCGGGGCACCCATCCAAAGCCTAGGCTCCTGCTTCCAAGCTTGGCCTCCAGAGCCACACAGACCTGAGCACAAACTGGTTCTGTGGCTTTCCAGGTGCCGATGGGCTTGTCACTTCCCATCTTGGGGTCTTCGGGCCCCTGTCTGTGAAATGAAGACGCACGTGAGTGCCCACCTGGCTTACAGGTGGTGCCCAATAAACGAGAGCGGTGACATCGTCACCAGTCAGCCCTGCCAGGGAATTCCTTGTCACTGCACAATGCAGCACAGTTTTCCTTCTGCTGCTGAGCAAAATTGGTGACCTAAGAAGCAAGAAGATAGAAGAGTCACCTTTTCCCAGAGAGACCCAATCAAGACCTTTCACTCGAGTTGGGGGCGCTGGGGGCAGGGTGGAGAGAGAGTAGGACGTGCCCATAGACTTTGTCATTCATAATTTGGCACTTGTGTTTTCTAAGGGTTAATCTTCCGGAAGGTGTCTGGGTACCTTCAGGGCCCGGCTGTGCCTGACGGTCAGCATTGATCAGCACCCGTTTCACGATCGTATTTGGCACATATGCCAGGGGACCCAGTGAGTGAGTGAGTGAGTGAGTGGACAGACGGGGGAATGCACAGACTATGTGTCCACTCCAGGGATTGTTTTTATGGTGTGATTTTTTTTAATCCCCACCAGAGGATATTTTTTTCCATTTCTTTTCAGAGAGTGGAAGGGGGAGAGAGAGAGAGAGAGAGAAACATCGTTGTGAGAGAGACATCGATTGGTTGCCTCCTGAACGCGCCCCGACCAGGGCCAGGGATCGAGCCTGCAACCGAGGCACGTGCCCTTGGCTGGAATCGAACCTGGGACCCTTCAGTCCGTGGGCCGACGCTCTACCCACTGAGCCACACTGGCCAGGGCTCCAGGGATCGTTTTAAAGGAGTTGGCCGGATAGTTCAGTTGGTTAGTGTTGTGCTGATGCGCCAAGGTTGTGGGTTTGATCCCCAGTTGGGGCACATACAACAATCAACCAATGCTGCATAAATCAGGGGAGCAACAAATTGATGCTGTGTGTGTCCCCCCCCCATTCCTCTGTCTCTTTAAAATAAAAATAAAAAAGCCTAATCGGCCCATGGACTGAAGGGTCCCGGGTTTTTTGGTTTTTTGTTTTTTTTTTTTTAAAAATATGTCTTTATTGATTTCAGAGAGGGGAAGGGAGAGGGAGGGAGAGAGAGAAACATCCATGATGAGAGAGTCATTGACCGGCTGCCTCCCACACGCCCCCATCTGGGGATCGAGCCCGCAACCCGGGCATGTGCCCCGACCAGGAATCCAACCCCGATCGCCTGGATCCTAGGTCGACGCTCAACAGCTGAGCCACGCCCGGCCGGGCAGGGTCCCGGGTTTGACCCCAGCCAAGGGCACATACCTTGGTTGCAGGCTTGATCCCCGGCCCTGGGAGGCAGCCAGTCGATGTGTCTCTCACATCAATGTTTCTCTCTCTCTCTCCCCCTTCCACTCTCTCTCTGAAAAGCAATAGAAAAAATATACTCACGTGAGGATTAAAAAACACACCAAAAACCCCTGGTACTGCATAATATAAAAATAAATGGTAAAATTTGTGCTCATCGTGTAAAGTTTTAATTTTTTACTTAAAATGATATAAAGTAGCAAATGAAAAACACCGTAACAGGTGGAGAGAGAGCCTGTGGAAAGAAGGAAGCGCGTTCTCTGTACCTTGAAGGCACTTTTCCTGCCTTCTGAGTAAGGGACCCTGCATTTCCTTCCTGCACTAGGCCCCCCAGTGACTGCACAGGCCCTGCCACTAGCATCCCGGGGTGACACCTCTCAGCTTAGCAGCCCTGGGAGGAGGGGCATCGTCGCAACAGCTCCAGCAGTAAGTACCAGGGTGACACTGGCACAGCCTAGGTCACCCGCTTATCCCTGAACCAATCGCAGCCGATGAGGAGGCAGGAGCCCCCTGATTGGCCAGGTTTGGGCACGTGCCCACCCCTAAAACTAGGAGCCCACCTCAGCCCCTTCTGATGGGTCCTCCCTAGGGAAGAGAAATGGGGGCTGCACAGCCCCCGCGCCCCCCCCCCCCCGTCCTTCCTCTGCACACCCCTCATGCTTAGTTTAAAAAATAAAAGACAAAAATACCCTCTGGGTAGAGAGTAACTTAGCTCCACTCTTGTGGCTCCTGCCCCCCAGTGTCCCTTGCTGGGCAGGGTCCGGGCTGGAGCCTCGGTCCCCCTCTCCCTTCCTGCCACCGTCCTCTGCAGGAGCTCGTGCCGTCTCCCGCTGGGGTTTCTGTGCGGAATGCAGCTCAGGGGTCCGCGCCCTGCTTGGCCTCTCCTCACGGGGTACCAGGCATCCCAGAGCTCACCTGCCTGACCCCTGAGAGCCACCCCAGCCCCTGCTTCTGCCCCAGTCTTTCCCATCCAGTCAACGGCATCACCGTCCAGCAAGCTGCTCAGGCCAAAATTCTTCAGAACCCCCTCTTCACCCCCTCTTCTCATTAACCCAAATCCAGCCCATCAGCCAATCCTGGCAGCGCCTGCAGAAAAGTCACGCCGGCCCGGCCCTCTCACCGTCAGTGCTTTTGGTCTCCGGGCCCAGCCACGCCACCACCTCTCCCTGGCTGACTGCACTGGTCTTCCTGCTGGGGTTCTTGCCCTCCTGCTATCCACTCTCCTTCCTCTCCACTCTGACGTTTGGAAATGCTGAAATCAGATCATGGCGCTCCCCAAATCGGGGGGTGGGGGTGGGTAATGTCTTCCCAGCTTAGCAACCAGACTCACTTCCCGGCAGTGGCAGTGTAGATGTTTCAAAGGGTTGGAGGCAGAGTTTATTGGTAGCATCTGCCAATCCCTCTGGTGTAAATACTCCCACCTGGGCCACTTTCAAGCTACCAATGTGACATCACCGAGCGTGGAGTGGGAAAGAGACGTGCACAAACCACTACCCAAAAGCCAGCTCGAAGGACTCCAGCGCAGCCCTGCTCCCGACCCCCCCCCCCAACAGAGTGAGTAGCAAGTTCTCACGGGGCTCTCCACGGCTCCGCGCGCGACCCAGCCTGTCCGCCTGGCCGTGCGTTCCCCACTCCTGCCTACGCCCAGTGGCTTCCAGTCCTATTCCTCCTGTCGAGGCCCTTCCCGCCTCGGGGGCTCAGCACCCGCTCTTCTCTCTGCAACAGCGTCCTCTCGGCTCTTTCACGGCTCACTCGCTCGCTCGGGTCTCTGCTCAGATGCCGCCCTGACTTCCCCTCTAAACTGATGCCCCTCACTCACGCTCTTGCCCTCATTTCTTTTTTAATCCCTACCCCAGGAGTGAGGATATTTTTTCTATTGATTTTCAGAAAGAGTAGGAGGGAGCGGGGAGAGAGAGAAACATCAACGTGAGAGAGACACATCGATGGGTTGCCTCCCACACGTGCTCCACCTGGGGCCTGGGATGGAGCCTGCAGCCCAGGTTCCCGCCCCTGATTGGGAATCGAACCCGTGAGCCTCCTCCTCACTACAATGGAAGCTCCCCGAGGGCTCCCGTCCGCCCCAGCGCCTGGTGAGGACGTGGCTCCCCCCGCCGTCGGCGCGGTTAACTTGCTGGGTGAAGGAACCCACGTGCTGTGGCCAGGCCGGGGCTGGGAAGACCACGGTCACGGGGCCCCGGTTCCCATAAGAGACACAGGAGGCCCCGGGGGGAGGCCTGGAGAGGTGGAGAGGGTCCAGCTGTCCCCAGGACGCCTTGAGTGCCAGGTGACTGCGTGGACCTTGGGGTCAGGTGGCATCTCTGACGGAAGCAGTTTCTCATCCCTACAGTGGGAAAGCGACACCGCTTCCTGAGCTCGCTGTGGGGGCTCCCCGAGGGCATGCGGAAGGCACGTCCTGCAGGCTGGCACATGGCTGTCAGCCAAAACTGTCACCACTGTCCCTGCTGTCCTGCCCCTCGTCTCTGGGGGGACGGGACCGGCCTCCTGGAAGGAAACCAGGCTCCGGGAGGAGGTGCCTCTGAGACGGGTCAGGGTCTGGGCCAGTGCTGGAGAGGTGGACTCCGTGGCAGGAGGGAGCCTCCCAGGCCACCTGAGGGGACAGCACGTGCCGCTGAA